>NW_024581093.1:7489887-7601315 GCF_017639235.1 Corvus kubaryi | reverse complement strand
CGCTCCCTGTGTGCCGGGCACGGCAGGATCGCTCCCTGTGTGCCGGGCACGGCAGGATCGCTCCCTGTATGCCGGGGTGCAGCAGGATCGCTCCCTGTGTGCTGGGGCACGGCAGGATCGCTCCCTGTGTGCCGGGATACGGCAGGATCGCTCCCTGTGTGCCGGGGTGCAGCAGCCCTGCCCGAGTGCTCGCATCGCTCCATAATGCTGTTGATTTTGTTGCTGCTTTTTTGCTGGCCAGGCTGGAAAAAACTCTCAGTAGTTCCCTGAGCAGGGGGTGGGAGCACTTCCGGACAACTTTCTGCTCCTTTGGTTTTTAATGCACTTTACTGAGCACTCCACAGCAGGAGGGCTACGCCGTGATTTTGTGAATGAGCATCACAGGCTGAAACCATTCTTTTCCTTCCTGATACTTATTTGATATTTTTCTGCAAAAAGGGAACCCATGTTGCACAAAACCGAAATAGTTACTGCAACTATCCCTGTAAAAGAGTTTACGTTCACAGCAGTCCAAATGCACCGTAAACAGCTGGCATTTAAAAGTCTGTCTTGAGGCTGATCACTTTGAACAAGCCTGACAGCAAAATTGATGTGCCGTTAACTGCTGTATTTACTGCTCTTGAAATGCTTTTTGGGAGATGAAGAGCTGGGTTTACAAGCAGGTTGTGCTGCAGGATGCAGGCTGAAGATGCTGCATGGGACCAGGACGTCAAAATTAAGTAATCAGCTATCTCAATGCAACATGATGATAATATCCCAGAAAATCATGCTACATTTCCAAAATGGAGCTGGTGGGGACCCTGAGAGGCCCTGAGAGCAAAGAAGTTGCCTGTGCTGCCTCTGTGCTGACCATGACGTGTCCAGCCCATCCTTCCAAGGACGACAGTCCCAGTTTTGCCTGGCGCTGTCAGGCGATGAAGATAATCAATACAGTAATCATCAATTTAATAAATTTGAAAGTGCCATCCCTCCTACCTAAGTTACTTGCAGGCTGTAATTAAACCTGCCTTCTCTTTTCTTTGGTGCACTTGTGGGCAGAGTGATATTTTTCAAGAAAAAGTCATCCATAAAAAAAAAAAAAAGGAGGGTTTCCATGTAATTTATTAGGAATTTGGCACATGCAGAGAGTTGAAAATGTTTCATACTGTACGAAATGTCTGTTTTACTGAAGATGGTGACTGTGCTTAGAAACCATTGGATTAAGCTTAGTAAATTAGTGTGCTGCATTGATATATTTTTCAGGATATTAACTGTGCTGTTAGCAACAGGTTTTTTGTGTTATCATCTTGTTCATCATTTTTGTTGTTATCATCTTGAGTTTTTGTGAGCTTTTCAAGAGATTTTTCTTTGTGAGTGAGTGGTTAGAGGTTCTGGCCAACTGTGACAGCAAATCATGGAATGGTTTTACCAGGTACAGGGAATGATGCAAGAGGACATTGCCTTAATCCACCCAAAATTTTCTTCTTTGGGCAGAAACAACTCCACCAATCTTTGCTCTTAACATACAGATCCTGGGTGGTCCCAACTGGATATGGAAGGGGGAAAATCCCTCCCCTTGCCCACAGTGGAGTTGCAGAAGGCTGTGGTGCCCCAGCCACGGGCAGTGAGGTGAGAGGTTTTGTGAAGGGCAGCAGTGGGACTGCTCTGCCTTGGGCTTCTCCTGCACTCCCCAGAGTCCAGGGATCTGGGTTCATGATCAGGCCTCTGTGGAAAATTGTCCCTTGATGCTGCATTTTGTACGTTATTTTCTAGAAGTCATAGGGCAGGAAGGGCAGAGCCTCATGGATGCTGAGCCTGGTTCATTGGTGGTACCCAAACCCCAGTTCTGGAGCTGTGTGGCAAAGCAGGAGGGTGTGGCACCGACTGGCAGCCTGAAGTGCCATATTGCAGTTCCTGATGAATGAACTAACAAATGTCTGGTACTTCACAGGTGCCAGTTTATTGCTGCTGTCTTTTTTAAAAATGACATTTATTTCTCTTTTAACTAGCAAGAGCTTTGAGCATGCTTTTCAACAGCATCCAGACCACTGTTTCATTTTTATCCATATTCAGTCACTTTTCCTGCTGCCCTTGATGATTAGAGCCGTGTGTTTTGTTCTGTCAAACACTTCACCACATAGAAAATGTTGTTTTGGTTGTCTTGAAACTACTGATGAAAGAAAGCATCTGGTCTGTGTCAGGGAGGGTTTGAAGCTTGGGACTTTCTGAGAATGGTGGAGAGGCAACCGGGGTCTTCACTGGGCTGTTTCTGACACCAACCTATGGCTGTACAGAGGCAATTGGGTTACTTGGAGGCTTGGCTTACTGTGACCAGTGCTTCATAAGTGTCTGTGGCTGCAGAATGCATCAGTATGCCAAGGGAGTGAGGAGCTGAACCGGCCTTGAAATACAGCAGCAGTCTTTGAAAATGTGAAACTAGCAAATAATGTGTTATGTTGTGATGGCCTTCATCTTTATGGTAAATATTGAGTCCCTGAAAGGAAATGGAAGCTGAGTTGTGCTGCAAAAAGCGTGTCTAATCCACCCCACTCGCCCTGACAAAGTGCCCATTCTGGTTTTATCAGCTGCACAAGCAAAAGCAGGAATATTCCTGTGAGCACACCACAGGCACACCAAGCCCAGCGTGTGTGTATGGAGCAGGCACATGGTCCAGGTTCCGTGGCGTCAGCAGGGTCACCCCTGGGAGCCTCTGAGAGAACATGAGCTGTCATTGCAGAAGAGTTTCCCCATTTTTCAAAGCCAGGAAAACCCACACCAAAACCCTTTCCTTGAAGACTGTGATGAGTGTAAAACTGGGGTGGAAGTAAGGGGTTCTGCAAGAAGAAGTGGGGATGAATCCAAAAGAAGACCAGCACCTGAGATTTCACAGGATATTCTGCGTTGGAAGGGATCCACAGGGATTATTGAGTCCAGCTCCTCTGTGAATGGTCTCTTTGAGGATCAAACTCACAAGCTTGGTGTTATCAGCACCATGCTCTGACCAGCTGAGCTAATGAGGTCACAGTGGGCAGAGGCACCTTCAGCTGCTGCATCTACACTTGCCCTTGGATGGTTTGGGACTTCAGGGATTGTATTTAGCAAGTTCAGTAGCCTCCTCATGTCATTTTTATAACGTTTATTACTGCTACAAGATGAATGCAACTGTATTTGCAGGTCACTGGCTAGAGAACAGACATCTTCTCATCACATCCCTAATTACTGCTCGTGTGGAGTGCTATGGCAACTGCCTTTCTGCAGGGCATCTGTGCTCTGTATCACAGGCTTTTTTGGAGCAGATCCAGGCATTTTTGCCCCAAAGTGTGCCACCCATCTGGGAAGTTCAGCCTCATGACGTGTCAATTAGGAGTCAGTGTTCAGTGCTAACCACCCTTCCCTCCCCCCCACCCTCCCCCTTTTCTTTTGCAATCAGATCTGGAGCAGGATTTGTAAAAGAGGCACCTTACTGTGGGTGTATGAAAGCACTTCTGAGCTAAACTAAGGCTCTGGCACGGTGGGAAGGATGCCAGTGGGCAGGTCTGCCTGTAAACCCTGCAGGTTGGGCTGTGCAGTGGCTGTAGGGTGCTGAGGCCCTTTGTTGAGGGGTGTGGCTGTCCCCAGGAGAGCCACCAGACACACTCAGGGATCTGCCATGAGGCTTCCATATCAAGGGAGAGGAGAAGGTAGTAAAGATCTTCTGCTGATCTCCCCCATCATAGCAGAAGATCACTGAAAAGAGCATCTTTGGTGATGCTGAAACCACAGATGTGGGTATCTGAGATGCTTTTTGTCTGGCTTGGGCAGGGGGAGCCCTGCCTGCCAGTGCTCAGCAGGGAACTGAGACCTCCTGGTTTCTCTCTGTGCTTCTACAGGCAGAGCAATTCCACTGTGGACTCCCTGTGTGACTCTGCAGAAGCTTCACAGGGTCTTGTTCTGTAGGGAGGGAACAGCCTTGAAGCAGGATGAACAAAGGACCGTGTTTTATCCTGAGCCTACCAGGTTTACTGTGCTTGTTTGTATTGAAGGTCAGTTCAGTTTACCTTGAAAAATCAGTGTTTTCCATATTACTGGCTTTTAATGAAGACTCTGCTGCCCTGGTGCTCCAGAGGAGAGCACTCGGTGCAGAGCTCACAGCTCTGGGCACCAGCATTTTCAATGAACGTGGGCGTGTGGTTTGGAAAGTGGATCTGGGCAGTGTCTCAATTAATGAGAACCCAGATGGCTTACAAAGGCAAGAAGCTGCAGAGAAAGCCATGTGAAAATATTACTATTAAAATGTATTAAATACTGAAACATTACTATCCAGTGGACCTGAATGACGGTGTGCTGTGCAGCCCCAGTGCTGCTCACCTTCTGTCTTGCTGAGCAGAGAGCCACGCTCGTCACACAGTGTGGAAAGAAGCAAAACTGTCCCTGTCTTGGTCCTCATCTGCCTAAATCCCAAGGAAAGATGTGCAACGAGCAGGAAGGAACCCAGCCCCAGGTTTAGGTGAGCAGAACATCCTTGGGGGACACTAGACTTCAGCCTTCAAATGGTGAGTCAAAATCCTGTTTTATAGCAAGGGCAAGTAGGAGGAAAGAGACCATCTCTCAAAGTATGCAGAATGTGTTATAAACCCCAAACCTGCACCACAGGTGATGAGACTGTAATCAAAGTTTATATGTGAAAACTTCATACAAAATCCTCCTTTTGCTTCTCTGTATTTCTGGGCAATTCTTTGTCCCTATTTTTTTTCCTCTGTGCTATCAGGGCTTTAGAGAAAAACATGTTTTGTTGCTGGGCTTTCAGAGGCCCTTACTGTGCTCACCAGGTGCTCAGTGATGGAGCATATGCTAAGGGAAAATAAAGTTGTTAGTTTTGCTTTAGAGAAGGCAGCATTTTTCTCCCCTGCAGGAGCCCCCATGGGAGCTGTTCTCCACAGGTGTTATCATCTAAATCATTGTGCTTCAGTGCTGGAAGTGTCCTGGTTAGGTGGTGATCCATGTGCACTCTGCAAAACTTTTCCTCTTTCATATAATGTGGATTTTGGGAGAAACCTCTGGAGTAAATGATAACCCCTGTGCCATCTCTTGTCTCATGGCTCTCCTCCATCTGCTCTGGGAGTTCAAACATGTGGTACTTTCTGCCCTGCTGGAAAAAGAAAATACCTGCTGGGTTATTTCAGGCTCACTGCTCACTCTATTTATTGCTGTACCGAATACAGAGCAGGGCAATAGTGCCTGCACCAGCATGTGCACCTTAGAATTATTCCTGCTGAAGCACACCACAAATTTATGTCATGCAAGAAACAGGGACATTTGGCAGCAGAAAAAGACCATCCTTAAAGTAAAGCCAGGTAGGCAGCAGGGCCCCAACTGCCAGTTTGCCACAGCTAAAGCAATTAAAGGCAAACCTGATACATGTTCTGAATCCTTCTCTGCCTGTGTCTTTCGAAGCTGCAGGTGGCTGGATGTCCTTCTGGTTGTGGACAGCCTTGGCATATGGTTTCTGCTGTTTCTTTGCAATGTGGCACGCCAGACTTTGGAAGTCCTTTTTTAAGTCATACCATAAGAATGGTTTGGGGGTTTTTTTAAGCAAGCAGATGGGTAAAGGGGAGGTACTTGGATTGGTCTTGGGAAGGATTTACCAGGATTCACCAGAAGATACAAGATGGGCTTGGAAAGTGGTTTAATTCTTTAGAATTAAAGTTATTCATCTCCTGGCTGGCATCCAGTATTTGGTATTTCTCATGCTCTGCCTGGAATAATTTCTCTCTCTGTGGGGCTTGTGTAAAAAATATTTCATTGAGTCAGAAACTAATGATCAGAAGTGACCATCTGTGACCCCTTAGTAGGCATCTGGATGCATATTTGCCACTTCTGAGGTGTTGAGATACCACAGCGCTGTTGCTGAAGCCTTTTCATCAGATACAATAATATTTTCCATCTGCACTTGTTGTTTTTTAGTCTTTCCTAAATGAAAATGAGTTCTGCAGGTGGCTAATGCTAGAGGATAATTTGTTTCCGTGCTCGTTTGAAGCCTTGTGGCAAACCCAAAGCTGCAAATAAAAGATGGAAATAAAAGTAGAACGTGATTTCAGGAAGGAACCATCCATTTTCTGTGCTGGTGAAGTGACTAAGCCGTGTGGCTGCTGATGCAAACCTTTCATCTGCCCAAGGAAAAGGGTTGTTATCTTCATCTGAAGCTGATCGGGCACCGAGCAGCATTTGAGCAGCACATCCAGGCAGATATTTGCATGAGAAACATGAAGATGAGACTTTGATGTATTTGCAACTTCTGAATTCCCATTATGTTTTTGATTGTACTGCCTGTTGGGAGTGACTGGGACACCTTTCCTTTGGCTGAGCTGAAACCCAGGAAGGGAATTTCATGCCCCGCTCCTCCACATTATCTTTTTCAGTCTGAGATAACTTTTTCTCTCCTCTCTTTATTCGAAGTCTGGAAAAATATGTTAATGACAGCACATCAGAGACCATCAGCCTTAGGGAGGCAGGGAGATGCTGGGAAAGAGAGGGAGAGAGGCTGGATTGCAGACTCCTGGCTGTGTTTGTTGGAAGGAACCTCTGCAGGTCAGCAGCAGCACTGGACCAGGACATCCCTGACTTTGCCATGCTGAGACCTCCTGGGATGTTCTCTGGGTAACCCCCTCCTGTGCTGTGCTCCCCTGGGCTTGCTTATTAAGAGCTAATCCAAATAATCATCATGGGCAATTTCCAGAAATATTTCATTTTCCTGGTGGAAAACACTGATTTGCTTTAGCAAAGTGTTAGGCTGGATCTGGATCGATTAGTTGGATGTTCTGACCCAAGACCTGGATGTTGCATGGTACCATCACCCACCCAGAGGTCTGGCTGCTGGGATGCTCAGCTTGAGGCCATAATCCTTGGGCTGTTGGACACCTGCTGGACACAGGTCCTCTGCCTGAAGGTGCTGCTTCCTGGGATAAAGTCTCAAAGATGGCATCATGTTTCAAGAAAGGTGGGTACAGGAATAAAAAAGATTTACAAACTGATGGAAAAGCAGCAGAGTCAGTACAGGACAGCTCTGTTAAAAGCCTGTCCACAGACAATCTGCAACCAGGGACATGGCAAGGGAAAGATGTGACTTCCCAGGGGTCCTCGTTAGCTCTAGTGCTCATCAAACCACAGTTTAACTCTGGGTGGGGCTTTGTGGGGAGAAATGTATTTCTTTCTGGAGTATGCAGGAGGCACAGCCATTACTCTGGGCAGCCTCTTGCTCCTACAAGTCATGCATCAGTAATTACTCCCTGGGCAAGTTCACTTAATTAATCCCACTGAGGGGATGCTCTCGCAGCATGGCCATTGCTCTTTAAACTCCTGCTTACACAGGAGGAGTATCATGCTTAGAGGTCTTTTCTTTTTCTTTGAAATAGTTGGATATGAACCAGGAGAGAAAACTATTTCCCCATTGCCAATATGTTTATCTGGTCAAATGATCCCAGTGTATTTAAATGGAGGGAGTGGTGAGCAATAAACAGTCCTTTTTTGTGGCCAAAGTAGTTCATGGCTTGGGCTCTGCCTTTTCAGAAGGTGATCTAGGTTGAAATCTGAGCTCTTGTGTTTGCCTCCTACTTCTGTTGGAGCAATTAGGTCCCAAATGGCAAATGGAGGATCTCCAAAGTATATCTTTGCCTTGGAAGGTAACCTCAAAGGGTGCACATCCCCAGCAAGACTGGGGATGCAGGGTTGTGCTGCTCCATGCTAGAGCCTCATTGGTTGGCAAATAGAGAAAAGGCCTGGATTTTCAAAAAGACTTGGATTTTCTTGATTTTTTTTTTCTCCTTTGAAAGGAAGACTTTTGTTTTGGAATGAGATCAGATAGATATGGTCTCTACTTTGCAGAAAAAATTGTACAACAGAAAGCTTTAATAATTCTTTCATTTCTACTTAAACTTCATTACATTCTGCTTAGTTAGTTGGGTTACGGCTTCAATAAGCTCCTGAATTAGTCATATTATTGATGCAACAAAAAAAATCAAAAGCTAATTCACAGCCAAGTGTTCTGGTACTTGAAAGGCTTCTTTCATTTTTTTCCTGGAAACATGAGAACAACTTGTGATTTTTCTTTTTAACTTATTGTTGTAAACAGGAATGTTGAATGAAAAAAAATTGGTAACTAATGCTCACCTAAATATTATTCTGCTGAAGGGTTTTGTGATATGTGATTGCTCCAAAAATACCCTCTGAACGGCAGCTCTGGGATGAAGGGTTGGGGATGACAAGGGAGCTCGTCAGGAGCCAGAACCTCCCATTTCACAAGGCCTGAACCCCAGTTCCTGAATATCTGCATAATAAAAATCCCTACTGGCATAACCCATGGTGGGGGTTAGATACTGAAGCATTAAACCACCAGATCAGCTTGTAAATTGTTTTGTAGCCAGGTGTTGCACATGGCTTGTGCTGTGCAGCTCCCAAGCTGGGCCAGAAACCCCCCTGTAACAGCGCTGGGGACGTGGCTCTGTGTCAGCGATGTTCCCAGCAGGCAAACTCCTGGGGGATGGAAGCAGCCTGCTCAAGTACCCATTGATTTCTCCTTACAGTTTTTCATCTGAACATTATCATATTTCTTATTAAGTCAGCTTGTGGCTTCAGTAATTTCTTTCATTAGGCTTATTCTGAAGGCAAGATGACTTAAAATTAAAAGCAACTTCTCAGCCGAGTTAACATTCAAGCACAATTAAGTTAAATCATACACTGGCAAGATGTGAGGAAATAAAAGACCAATTTTGGCAGCAGCAGATCAATTATTACAATGCAGAATCACAGGGAATACAATAATAGGTTGGTTTTTTTCTCAGTAACATGCTCTAGCTGCAAACCCATAACCACGTCAGTAGGTGTTTATAAACAATAACTGTCTTCTGAAAGATATTATTGAAACACTTCGTGGGTGATGCTGATGTAAAAGCTACTCTTATGCATGTGACTGAAAGCAGCATTTGACTTCCCAGGCTGTGTGCTGAGAGAGCTTTGGTGAACAACCAGCTGTGGTCCTGAGGCTGTGCCAGCGCTGGAAATGCATCTGCTGGGGGTCTCACCTGAATTCCTCTGCTGCTGCATTGCTGAAGCTCCGTGCTGGCAGTCACTTGCTGCCGAAGTGCTGTGCTCTGCCAAAGCTCCTGGGATCCGGAGTGACTCTGTTGCACAGCGTTTTGTATCTGTGTATTCAGTGGATTTGGCCATGAGAACACCTAGTCAGGGAAGCTGAGCCCACAGCATTCCCAGAGGCTTTTGTAGGACTCAGGGAAGTAATTCCAGGGTTTGAGGAAGATGATAAGTCTCCAAGAGAATGAAGATAAAGTAGTGCAAAAGCTCATTTTGCAGAGAGAGGCGTGTGCTGCCCACCCTGCCACAGCAGCCACCCCTGCAGGTGTGTCCTGCACCACCAGTGTCCTGCACTCGAGACAAGAGGTGACTTCTTTACACCATGACAGGCATCACTTACCCAAAAGGGGGTGTGATTCAGCACCTCGTGCTTTTTCAGCAGGACACAGGGCAGGTGGCACACTTCTGTCAGACAGCACCTCACGAGCTCGAGACATTTGTGTTTGCCTTGATTTGGACATCAAGGCAGGGCTACAGGAGGATGCTGTCAGTGAAACCCCTAATCCACTTATGCTGGCAGGTTAGACAGAGCAGGGATGAGTTTAGTTAAAGATATAAAGATATTTATATTCCAGGATATAAGTGGATTGATAAAATATTCTATTAAGAGATTGTTCCAGTCCTTGAATGGCACTAATGATTGTGTGGGAATAGGAGGCACAGAGAGATTAGCAGCAATCTTTATTTCCCAAGCAGGTTGTCTGTTGAGATGTTGTTATGTAAACTAAGTGTTCATGTGCTAAGAAGTAATCATGCAATTTTGTCTGGAGAGAGTCCCAGGCAAGAGCTGCTTCGTAAGGACAGAATTAGGAGAATTGGTCCATCAAGAAAAGTACATTTTGCAAATTTTTATTCTGAGTATATGGGAACAAACACATTCCTGTGCCATATCGAGTGCCTCACCAGGGTGTTCCCAGGCTGGATGTTTGTAAGGAAGTCAGAGGAGTTGATGTGCCAGGTGTGCTGGGTCTTCCTTGGACAAAGGTCTCCCTGTGGTGGGGGATGTACAAGTACCCATTTTCCCCTCAGGCAATAGCCAAAATAACTTGTGAACCTATTCCAGCTGCACAGATGCTGAAGTTGCTCTGAGTGGCACAAACCCTTCTCTTCTCCACAGGCTGTCCCCACTGGTGGCTGGGGGATGCTGAGGGGGCGGGGGATGTTGCAGGAGGGCATCTGGAGTTAAGCCCGTGGGAATTCTACCTGTAGCCTTCATCTGTCCTGTACATTAAAATTGTCTTTCTCTCTCTCTCTTTTTTTTCTGCTTCCTCCCCTGCCTCCTTCTCCCCCTCTTCCAGCAATGTGGACACCAAGGAGCTGTGTGGTGAGTGCAGTCCCTCTTTTTGGGCAAAAGCAATCACTGTGTGCACGAGGGCCTTCGAAGGGTGTGTGAAACCCAGTACAGAGCTGGCAGTGCTGTGGCAGCTGTGGAGCTGGGGGATCTCAGCCCTGCTGCTGCTCTGCCCCTTATTCCACAGGAAAATTGGCAAAACATTTTTCATTTTCTTGCAGCACAAATGGGGTCAGAGCTAAGTGAAGCACATGGATCCCGTTCAATAACAAGCGGGAGTTTAATTTCTGGAGATGTCATGGCTTCCAGCTTCGCTCTGAAGTTCAAAAAACCCATCTCCCTCTGCAATACCTGTAACATGTTTCTCCCTAGGCCAGCCTTCATGTTTCCCAGCAGGCTGCCTGAGGGGTGCAATACCTCTGCTGTACCTCCCACAGCTTGCCAAAATTAAAGGCTGAACAGAAAATCTGTGATAATATTTTGTCCCACACCTTGACCAGAAAGAGAATATTTCCTGCTGGGATTTCTGAAGGGCTTTGCCTCACTAGGAGGTGACTCAAGCTGCTCACTCAGGTGTATTTTGCTATGGATGCTTGTTATTTGGAAATGTTTCCTTCACCCCAGCTTTTTGGGAGGAAATAGGGAGAGAGGCATGTGGCCTTGCAGAGAGCTCATCCACCTCTTCTCCTCCCCTCCTGTGCCAGGATGCAGAACATATAAAATCACCTCAGCAGGTCTTCACCATTTACCTTCATCACTTTGCCACTAATTATAGCCTTTGGAAGTCTGTCTGGGAGTGGGTTGTGCAGACAGAGATGGGGTTACTGGGTGCCTGTGCCAGCACCAGGCAGTTACTCCTCATTCCTGATCCTTTAAAGACCTCTCTGTCCATAGGTGTGTCTGCACCAGGACATTGTCCAGGGTTTCTCTCTGCTGGTGTACTCAACCCCTGCCCACACCATTTTGAGCATCCAAGCTGGCAGCAAAAGCAGCAACATTTCCCCTTTCCACTGATTATTCCTGCTTGTCCTTGTTTGGGTATGCAAGAAACGAAGATTTCCATAAAATCCTTTTGGTCTGCTGATGATATGATGGGCTTGTTCCTGTCACTCCATTCTTATTGCACTGGGTCTCCTTGCCAGCTGACCCAAGAAATCAAACCCCCACAGCTTGCACCATCAACTTTGCCAGGAAATCCAGCGGTACCAATGGCATTGTTTGACCCCAATTGGCTTTCTCCATCACTCTGATAAAATCAGAAAATTACGTGGCTGTCACCCAGCGTGATCCCATCTCGCTGCCTCTCCCATGGGTGAAGCTGCCAGGACAGAGGGGAGATAAACCATCACCTCCTGTGGAAAGCTGGGGGAAGCCAGAGAAAGGATCAATCAGCACAAGTTCTTGCCTAGATCTGTTATCTGCTGAATACCTGCCCTTGCCTGTGATTTATTTGCTTGCTTCTCTTCTAAGTATTAAACATAAACTCCCAGTTTGTCTAAATGGGAGCTGTGGTGTCTTTCTTGAAATGAGTTGTGTATTATAAGATGTTGAGAGCATCTTAAAAGGCATTTCTTGAGCCCTGCAGCTTTGCACGAATGAATAACACTAAAGCAGCAGAGCTGAATACTTTGTTAAAGTCAACTCTGTTCTCCTCCCATGTGCCCCTTGGTCAGTGTCAAGGGCTGTGCTGTGCCCACAACAGCTCATTTCTCCTGAGATGGATGGGTCCAGCTTGTTGTTTCAGGACTTAGAAAATGTCTTTACCTTTCAGCCCTGCTCGATTTTTCTTTCCCAGGTAGGAAGGAAAACACAAACAAACACGCTGCAATGAGAATAAGCTGTTTGGCTTATCGTGGAACAGCTGCTGTCAGACACGCTGTGACATTCTGGTTTCTGCCAAAATCTTCTTCCCTTTGGATATGTTCTCAGACTGTAAATAGCTATAGGCACTTCTAATTAAGCCAAGAAAACCTAATTAGTGGGGTTGTTTCCTGAAGTCTCTGCACTCCACAGAGATGTCACCTCAGTGTGAAGCTCCATGTCCTAGTGCTGAGGAATGGCCCCGGCAGCTTTTAAGGAGCAGCTTTTTGCTGTGCTCTGTGTCAATCACCAGAAACAGGGGAAGGATAAGGATGGCACAGAGAAAGTGTGGCTCCTTCTCTGTGAAGAACACGTGATTTCGGGCCCAGCTTGCAGCTCTGTTCTCTTCCTTTCAAGGCATATTTTACTCCCAGAAGCCTATTCAACCTGTGATGGTGGGTTGAGGTGCAAATGTGATAGGAATGTAGGGAACGATGTAAGGCCAGTCTCAGCTCATATGAATTGGGGTGAACCGGGGAAGTATTTGGATGCTTTGAGTGGCAAAGAATGTCAAGGGGGATTTCTTCTGAGACTTCTCCCTCCGTGCCAGCAGTAGGAGGGAGAGAGACCATATAAAATCAAATGCAGAAGTAGATGTAGAAATAAAGACCCTGATGAATTCTTTTCAGTGGGAATTACTGGGTCTTACATCTCCTTTTTGCAATGGTCCCAAACTTCATGGGAATCACACCACTTCCCATCCCTTCAGGATAAATTCTGACTTTGACTGAAGATAAAGAGTATAAAAATATACCTGGAACCATCCTCTCAGGTTTATCTTACCACCAATAGTAAATCTTGCTGTGCTGTGTGGCCTCAAGTTACATTAACATGTTCCCATCATGTTTCTCTTGGTTTTCCCAGACTATTTTGCTGACCATATGGGAGACTATGAAGATGTTTTGGCCTCCCTGGAGATGCTGAACCTCTCCATCCTGAAGGCCATGGACTACACCAAACGGGTGAGTTCTCCTTCCTGCACCTCGAGTTTCACAGGCACAGAGTGAGCACTGTAAATGTCGCATTAAAGAGCACATAAATCTGAAAGGTCCTCATCCTCTTCAGCAGTGCTGTGTGCTCCTGCTCTGCAGACAACGTGGCCTCTTGGTCTCTGGGGTGGGATTTTGAATGCATGAGTTGCTGTTAGCATCACTGACAGGGCTTTTAGAAACTTCACATGATAGAGCTGCCTTTAAATCCAGCTTCCATCTTGGAAGGCATCCTGCTTTCCAAATACAGTTGCTCATGTATGAAGCTGCTGTATTAGAAACTAGAGGGCTGTGTGTTTGAAGGACCACAGAAGAATCATGCAAGCACCAAAACCGAGATATAATGCCCTGTTTTACAAGTGCAAAGTAGCCCTAAGTCTTTAAAAAATCCATCATGTATATTAATGATACTGGACTATTATAGACACTGACAGTGATCAAGAAGCATATTGAAGTTCATTTATGAATACCTAGAAAATCTGAGCTGATGTACCATATAAACATCCCTGCAGAGAGGTGCACCGCTCATTTGTTGTCTTACCAGGATGAGAGAAGTGTTCATAGAGGTTTAGTTCCTTTGAAATAATTTTCCTGTCTTTCCATACCACTTAATAGTGCAACTGGGCTGTATCAATGATATTTATTGCCTCAGGACAATCAATCCTTTCTCCCACTTCCACCTTCAACCGCATTTGCATTGTTCTTTTGTGCCACGATGAATAGAAAGCATTTTTCCTCTTCACTGGTGAGCAGTAAGGTGGTATGCTGAGGACCAAGCCAAGGAGAAAGGAGTTGTAAGGACTTCCCAATCCAACTACAGCCCTCCTGCAAGCAATCCAGATTGAAATCTCCCTTCCATTTATCTTTGAAGCTAAAGGAGAAACTCAAATTACTCCACATTAAAGAAGTGACAATGATAAGAAGTTTTAGGGGTTAGAATGGGAAATGGCAAATTTCTCTCCCCTCTTGCTGCTGAGTAAAGAGCCTTATTTCCTTGCTTAATCGAAATCCATCCCTTTTGATGTTTGTGAGGAAGGCAATATGGAAAGTGAAGGCACATATTTAAGATGTCGATGTCTTGCCATAATAAATTAAAGACAAAAGTCTTTGGCCAAGCACTGATCTGTCTGAAGTGTTAGTGATTTTTTTATCAACATTATGAAAGGGTGAAAAAAATCAGGACAAGAGTAATAGTTCATTTTTTACAATTAAGTTTCTGTGTCTGTTCATGTCTCATTTTTATTCATTATTAGCAATTTTCATGACCATCAGGTTTGCCAACTACGTATTTCAAATAAATGTTAACATGCCAATAGAGGTCTTAGTAATTCATTCCAGCTTGCTGTTCGTGATGCCTTCCACCACTGCTTTTTCATGTGATGTGAATATAAATGACTAACTCTTCCTAATATTTTGCAAGAGGAAGATGGTCTATTCCCTGCTTATAAATTAGGCATCTGAGCATTTGGGTATTACCTTGCATGAGACATCTGCAGCAGAAGTAGGGCGGTTATTCATAATCCCAGTCCACTCCTAAGAAGAACACCTTTCTCCCTCCTTGATTCAGCAAATTGTGGCAGGATTCATCTGCCTTAATTGCAACAGGTCAAGGTCATTTACCTAAACCTGAGCTGGTCACTTCCATCATGATTTTGTGGAGAGAAACAAGGAGATCTGGAGCACTGAAGGCACCTTCCTCCCGTGACACTGAAGGATCACAACACTTCATCTCAAATGCAGACATTTCCCAAGCCAGTCGAGGGAATGCTGCCCCAGCATCCTCCCATCCCCTCATTTTATCAGCCTGTGGGGTGCACTGCTCTTCCCTGCCTGGCAGATTTTTGGCAAGGGAGCAAGCAGAGCAAGACTCCATCACAGAGAGGAGCTGGCAAAGAAGTATTTAATGAAAAGCACTGTTCCCCGCTGTGATTTTGTGAACAAAGTGGTACAAACCTCATCAATGAATTATTCAAAGGCAGGCACTTTGTTCAGGTAAAGAAGCAGGGGAAAATAAAACCCAACAGAGAACAAGCTGTTGTGAGTGGTAGAGAAACTCGTCTCCAGTGTCCAAACAGGATACATTTGGTTTGGAAGGAACTTAAAGCTCATCAAGTTCCACCACTTTGCCATGGGCAGGGACACCTTCCAGTAGACGAGTGGAGCTCAAAGCCCCATCCAGCCTGGCCTTGGACACCTTCAGGCATGGTGCAGTCTCCTTCCACCCCATCTCCTCCCTATGTGATGCTGTAATCAAGGGTCCCATGCTGATGGGGTAGCAGGATGTTTAAAAGATTTATACATTTAATATATGTTTTTATAAACACTGGAAGAGACGAAGGATGGCCAAAGCAGCAGGTTTTGGTAGAGTCAAGCGTGGTTTTGTGCCCCCTGATGCTCAAGCCTGTTGCTGTCCCTACACCTTTTCTTGTGGCCAGACCCTGCAAAGGGCTGGGTGATGATGCTGAGCATTGTGACTTGTGAGCAAACTGTTTTGCTTGTGAGATGCTCCTGCTTCTCCATAATAAAATACACATTTCCTAAGCTGGAGAACACTATTGATCATTTAGGAGAGCTCCTATTTCCTCCCTTTCAAACAATGTATTGGGGCAAATGATAAATGAAGCCCAACCTTCTTCTGTGCTGTCTTTCTGAGAAGAAGTGCCAGCTGATGAGAGGGCATGGAGAACCATGGTATTTAATTGCTGTTTATATTTCTCACCTTTAAAGACAACTTATTATTTCTTGCTCATAAAAAGAGAAAGCAGCAATTATCTCATGCTGGAAGAGCTCCTAAAGTATCAGCAGTAATTAGATTCGGTAGTGGAAGGTCTCACACAGCAAAACAAAATCTGTCATTGTAATTATTTTCCAATACAGTGATGTCCGTGCTGCGTTGAAATGACTGCCAGTGACAATTGGAAATGCAAAGTTAAATTGGAGAGAAAGGAAATGAACTTTTGGGTTCTAAATAAAGCTGACAGCAGGAGATGTTCTTATATAATTCTCTTTTACTGTTGTATAGTGCAGTCAGCAAATATCAAAACCAACATGACTGGGAAGGACATGGTTTGTGTCCAGTGTTGGAGGGCATGTGTGGTATGGTGGGAGCTGGGAGAGCAAAGCCAGGTTGGTTGCTGTCCCTCCCCTTCCCCCTGACTCCCCTGCCTTAGGGGACAGTGTGGGACAGTGCCCACCCAAAGCTTCCACCATCCCTGCCAGCCTCCAGGGTGATAGGGAAAGTGCCCGGGGGTGGCAGATGTGGTGTTTACCACTGCACATCCTCACCCAGACCCCCCTGGAAATGTGACTTAGCTTGGTAAAAAAACAGTGTGCATTTTGGAGCCTGAGAGGTCCAATTATCCTTGTTCCTGTCAGGTCTAGCTTCCACTGCCAGCTGCACTGGGATTGCTCCTGCTCCCATCTTCTGCCAATTAAGCATTTTGCAGGACTGACCATGCAAGCATCAGCAAGGCTGACCTTAACTGGTGAGGCAAACTTTAAAAGCAAGCTGCAAAGAAATCCAAAGAATGCTGAGTGATGAACATCTTCAAGGATGAAGCAGCTGAGATTTAAAGTCAAATCATTCCTTCCTGGGGATGCTCCTGTTGGGCAGCAGACAGGTCCAAGAAGCACTGGTGGCTGACCTCGGGGCATTCCCTGTCCCAGATGGAAGGTGGGTGCTTGGAAAGCAAAATTACCCAAAATTGGAGCTGAAATTGCAACCCTCCGGCACATGCCAGAATGAGACTGGCTTCAGGGAAGAGTAGGGTACAGCAGGAAGGATTTATGGAGCAGGCCTGAGCATCTGAGTGTGGCCCTGGACCAGCCTCTGCTTGGTGTTCAGCATCATCTTTGGTCCTAGAGAGAGAGCAAAGAGTTTTACTCCTCGCTTGCTCGCTGCCAGCTCCACTGGCTGTTATCTCATTTAATGGACCTGGAGAGGAAATATGACCAAGTGGTGACACAACACACCCCCTGAGAGCCTTTTCCTGTCGGGGTGACAAACACCACGAGTCTTATGGGCTGGCACTGTACTCAAAGCAGCTGCAAATGTATTTTCCCCTGAGAATCATTATTTAGATGAGAGAATATGTAAATCATAAAGGGAAAACTGAGTGCACTGACCTTCAATACCAGCTGCTGCTGCTGCTCCATCAGCAGCAGTAGGGAGCTCAGAGGTATCTACACACAGGTGAATAGGTTTGCATATTATTCGTGTATAATATACACGAATATAATCCACCCTTCTTGTCTCTGCTTTGTGAGATGTAATGGCAGTGAACAGGAGATGCTGAGTTCCTGGGGCTTGGTGGAGGTGCTGCAGCAGATGTACTCTCCCTGCTGCTGGTGCCAGGCTGGCTGTGGGTCTCCCCCAGTTTTCAGCCCCCAGCAGCAAACTGCAAACTGTGCTTGTTTGAGCAGCTCAGTTACAGCCCCAGAGCAAGAACCACCTGCCAGCAGTCTTGGATGCTAAAAATGGTGGATGGTATTTTTTGTTTTATAGCACAGCCAAGATCAGCAATTTAGAGTGCTCTTATTTGCATTCTTACCTGCCAAACTAAAGCTTGCCAAAAGTGATATTGCTCTTTTTTACATGATGACACCTTGAGATAAAATAGTCAGTAGAACTAATACTCAAAAAGAACCTTTTCCTCCCATCCTCCAGCTAATCCTTTATCTCAGCCTTTCATTTAACCTGAGCAGGTTTTCTCCTGCTCTGCTGAATGAACGTGGTGCTCACACTGAGGGTGTCAGGTTCCTGGGGCAGGGCTGTGCCGTGTCGGGTGACAGACCCGTGGCAGGGTGGAACAGCAGCACAGTGGTGGCTGTTCTGGGTTGTACCCAGCCCAAGCAATGTGAGCTGCTCACGGCTTCTCACAGATCTCATGTTCTGGCCTTGGCTCGTGGTGGTTACATGAACAACAGCTGAAGACTTCTAGTTTGGGTTTGAGGTCTGGGGGGTACCACTCCGTTGCAGCACATCAGTTGTTCCATATTCCCTCCTGGGTGATTCATATTCTATCCCACGCCAGTGTCTCCTTTAGAGAAACACTGCTCTCTCTTCCTTGCTGCTGAACACGGGAACAGCTTGTCTCCTGGTGCTTTGTACCTGCCTGAACCCCAGGAGATCCTGCACAACTTGTCATGTTCCCTCTTGGAAGCATTTGGTTCTTCTTTAGGGGTCAGGTTGGTTGCTCAAATGACCAGTTTGCCTTTTCTGGGGGGCTCAGAACATCATCCATCCTCACCTTTGCAGTGTCTGCCCTGATGGGGAGAGAGTGGTTTTGGGGATTATCAACTGCTTTTCTTTTCATATTCTTGGATGGGTGATTTTATAACACGACAGCTCTGAAACACTCCTATGATGCAGTTAAAGATGTAATCAAGGTGAATGGCTGTGTCTGAAAAAATAAAAGCATGGTGATGGGTCAATGAATTGGTAAAGGTTGAGTCAACTCTCCATGTGTTTTGAATGACACATCTCTGAACAATTTTTGTATCAATTTTGATAGCAAAAAACAGATGTTGATTTCTGGAAAAGTTATGGAACTTTATAGTTGAAGAATAATCTGAAAGGAAAGGAGGTGCATTTGTTTAGCTTCCCAGAAAGCATTCCTGCAACTCTTCTCTGAAACTGACTTAAGAAAATATTGCACCACAAATTAAAACAAAATGTGCTGCTTCAGTTCTGCAAGAACTGAATTTTACCCAACTTTTCTGTTCAGACTCCAGACCAGAAAGCCGCTTCTCCGTGCAATGCCATCCGGAGAGATTTTCTTGCCAGCTTTGCAGGGCTGTGCATGATATCCAGCTGGGCTGCCAGACTGTGGGGAGCAGGGACTGGCAGGGAGATGAATCTTAAGGCCTCTCTTGGAACTTATTTTTAGAAGAGGATCCTCATTCACTGCTCTTCTTCTTGTCTGTTGCTGCAAAGTTCACGTCCTTCCATTCTCTCTGAAAAGGAAGAGCATAGTATCTGGAAGTCCTGCTTGTGCTGTCCTGGCTCCAGCTCTCATGGACTTCCTGGAGGACATAGTTTTCCTCCTCTTGCCTTCCATTTTAGGTCTATGCTCCTGGGATTTAGGTAAATATGTATGGTGAATTTAGGTAAATTGTATGGTGAAGGGAAAAAATCCCCCAGGTGTCAGTGCTGTTGCGCTGCCAAATAATCTGAGAGGAGCTTTGAAGGAGCCACCAAAAGGAAGGGCAGGGAGCAAGTCAAAGCATAAGAGCTGGCACAGCCAGGCTGAGCCTTCAGCAGCTTGACCATCCCACACGGCTACATCTGCAGGGTCCTTTGAGTAGGTCCTGTTTGGAAAACAAAATCTGCACTTCCCTTGGAAAACTGGAATAAATATGTATTAAATTGTTGCGTTGTGGGTATTAATACATCTAATTAGGAACTTGTGTGAAGCAAAAGGCTATAGCCAGGGTGTTGAGAAGTAAGAGGCCACTCTTTCAAGCCTGTTCTTTGCCCGCTGGGTGAGTGGAAAGGGGGCAGAGGGGCCAGCTCTGGATCCATAGGTGACCTCGGGGATGTGCAGCACAGCATGTGTGGGCCAGCAGATACCTGCCCTTCACATCCGTGTGGCTGCACAAGAAATGATGAGATCCCAATGCAGCAGGGAGGTTCTCTAATAGTGAGAATAGAGAAGTCCTGTGATAAATTGCTTGGGAATGGTCCAGGAGGAGACCTTTAGGACCAGACATGGTAAGTGTGAGATGAGAAGGGTCCAACGCTGAGTTTTGCAAAAGGAGGATTTTATAGCAAAAAACTTTTAAAGTCCATATGATGCTGTTGTCAGTTTTGTAATCTGAACAGGTGTCTCATTTGGGTTTTTAGAGCTGTTTCAGGAAGGCTCAGGGTCTTTCATATGGTAATGCTTTCATTTATCAACTATTTAAATGCCTGTTCTCTTCAGGTTTCTCCTACTGATTATGTGCCAAGCAATTAGGTTTGGGTCTCTGCTTTGGAAGGGATTTAAAAGTCGGGGGGAAGAAAAGGAGAAAGAGGCAGGTCTGAGTGTTATTCTAATTATAAGAAAATATCTCTTGGAAGCAAACAGGCAATTATGAGCAACGAATTTATATCAGCCACTCAGAGATTACCATGCAACACATGCCTGGTTTTTAAAGGGCTGGGTGGGTGGAAGATAACCGCTCCATCACCCCAGGATGAGGCCTGATGGGTGTTTTATGGCATGGCAATAGGTTTGTTGTTGGGTTTTGTTTTTTTAACTGGAGGGAAATTGTGGGTGAAACAGAGTTGCCTTTGGTTTCCAACTGAAAAGCCTTCTCAGTTCGGTGGCATCACTCTGTGGGTGGGCTTGGACTGTGGTTATTAACAGTTGGAGAAGTCATCAGTGTCCCCAGGAGTGGTAATTGTCAGCCAATTTGGCCAGTCTCACTGAAAGCCAGCACTGGGAAGCCTTGTTGGCCAGGGTGTAACCCTGTGAGGCAGAGGGAAGATGTGGGGATGTCACAGTGGGTCTCCAAGTTTGTGGGTGGTGCAGAATAATCTATATTTTACATCCTGTAGTCTTAATGAGCTGAATAGTGACCTTTAAAAATGCCAGCAAAGAAGCTTTGAGATGTTCAACAACATCAAAACTCTTCTTCCCCTGTATTTGATACCCATAAGGACACGGCCATGAAAGCCCATTTTTAGGCATCCATTTGCAATGTCTGGTGAGGGAAACTTGGTACTGGTTGGCAAATTCAAGCACTCAATAGCATCAAAATCCCAGCTATGCTTTGCACAGGTAACACATCCCAGGAGTGTTTTCATTAACCTGTGCCAGAATTTGGGCAATTTTGGGTGGGTGCATGTGGAAATGAAAAGCTGGAAGGACTGTGGTGGGGCTTTGAACAGACTGTGCCCCTATGTTAGCTGCCACTGTGTGTGGGAAAGTGCCTTACAGACACATAAAAAGCCCATGATGTGAAGGAGGAAGGTGGATTTGGGGCCTGGACCTCAGCCAACTGACCAGAGACCCAGCCCTGGGCAATATTTCCCCAATAAAGCAAGCTGTCCTTTTCCCATTCTTCTCTCATTTTTGAATGTCTCTGTCTCATGTCCTGGTTTGTAAAATCATTACGCTTTCTGAGGCTCTCCTGAGAGCCTTCAACACAGAAATCTCAAGGCCATTCTTTCAATGATGTTTTTACACTTGCTGCTCATTGCAAACACTCACAGCCACCTGTTTGCAGCAGCAAGTCAAGGCCAGGCAGCTCAGCAGAGAGCTTGCCTAGAAATGATGGATGGAAAAGAGCAGGCTTGGAGAGGTACAAGAGCTTCTGGCACAAAGCAGCTTCATTGAGAAGCAATTATTATTATACTATCTCCATAAATATTTTAACTTCTCAAGCTAAGCAAGGAGGAAATAACTCTTCAGGGTGGAATTAATAAGACCAAACCTCATTAAATCTCACTAGGACAGTCTGACAAATGTTTTAATAAGACAATGGGAAGGATTCCTTTATAGCTGGTCTTTTAATGGTTTGTTTCTGCAACCCTGAAGAAGACATGTGCTAGAGGAGAGCCTGAGGGATTGACGAAAAAACCTCTAAGCAATATGTGTTTCTGACTCAGCTCCCAAGAGCCAATGTCACAGCTGGGCTGGCAAATGACCAGTTAGTTAAGTGGGAGAAAAAAATCACTGTTGTTTGATTTCTGAGCTATTTGACTTACCAGCCTGTCAAAAAGTATCAGATCTTCACAAACACCCCAGTTTTCTCTGCACTGGCTGGAGTAGCTTTGTACCTGACATCCATCCATCCATCCATCCATCCATTGAATCTGTATGTAGAGAGTTAAGCTGATTTAAATGCATGTGGGAATCACCTGTTTGATTTTTTCCTGAAGCTGAACCAAGATTATAGGCTGTGGTTAGGTAATAAAACATCCAACATTTAACTACACATACTCTCACAGCTTTATATTTCAGCTGCCAGAGCCAGTCAGAATGATCGGACAGCAGCCGGCACAGCCTGTACATTCATAAAAACCATTTTCCAAAAGGAGCAAGCTCCCTTGCTAGGGAGAGCAGTCAGCTGACCTGAATCATGGGAAGGGTTGTTTAGGATATTTTTTGGTGGCATTTGCAGGAGACAGGCTGTAGAGTCCTGGAGTGCAGCAGAGCAGTGGAGGTAAATAGCTACCTGTTTATTTGATGCTTGGATTGAAATGGAAAAGCTGTGGTGCACTGTTCAAAGCCCTGCAAGGGAGATGGAGTGTGGGATAAAGAGCACAGAACAGGTGTAAAATCAGCAGATGGGCTTGGAATATCCGTGGGAGCTGTGGTGTGTGGTTGGATGCTATGAGAGGGGGAGAGGACAAAGCAGCAGTGTTGCAGATCGCCCTGGGGAGGGACACTCTGGTGAATTACTCTGTCTTTGCAGTGCATCACTGCTTGGACCAGCACTGGGGGTCTCAGGGCGTGGGTGCAGCCCCTTGCTCCAGCCCATGCTTCCATCCAGCCCCAGCTCATATCAGGGAAAATCATGTCCCAGAAACTCCCAACTCTTAACTAAAGGCATAGTCCAACCAGCCAGTGGCACGCTTTCCTCTCTCTGACCTGGCTGTCGGATAAAGATGCTGGTGGAGTGGGCTGGGCTGGGCTGGGCTGGGCTGGGCTGTGCTGGAGAGCACCAGGGCTGTGGAGGGGAGCATGGTCCTGCTTGAACAAAGACTCATAAGGTGCCAGGGTCCACTTGTGCATTGCCAAATGCATCCCCTAAACTTGAGGAGCATCCCAGTGCTTGGTTCTCATGCAGATCTGCTGCAGCCTGTTCAGTGCCCTGAGACAGTCCTGTCTCCGTTTGCCCAGTGCCCTGGGACAGGCTGTGCTAAAAGAGCAATGCAGCCCATGGATCCTTCCCTCCTTACATCTCCCTCCTTGCACCCAATGGTGTACAGAGAGCAGGTGCAGGAGATGATGGATAGGGCACCCTGCATGGCAGATGGTTTCAGCATCACCATCACCACGTTGTGCATCACCATCCATCAAGGATCACCATGTCGTGCATGTCCCCCAGAAATACTGTGGCTGGGACAGGGAGAGGAGCAAGTTTTCTTGTGTTAGACAGAAGTCATTAACTGCTGCTAATTGGATGCTTAAGAAGCCATCAAGAAACTAGTGCTTCCATACCAAACCAGGGGTGAGAAATCAGCTCTGTGATCAGTTTCCCCAAAGGGTTTTTTCCATCAGCTCATTCTTCTTTTATGATTTAATATGGGAGATAAAGGTGGAGATAAAGGCCCTCTGGGTTCTTGCAGAGCTGCTCCAGTTGCCATGGAAATAACCCTTATTAATAGCTTCATAAAATAGGAATAATTTGCTTTGGGGAGCTTGGGGTGCTCATTTTGTGCTGCTGCGTGCTCAGATAACCAGTGCTGCTGAGACCACTCTGGTCCCCTGAGTGTGGTCACTGCTGATGGAATGCAGGGAGCCAGGAGCATCCATCCCTGTCTCATGGCTCCAAAAATTCATGAGTCCCTCCCAGAGGAGTCCCATGCCAGGAGGTGTGAGCACACAGGGACAGATCGCCCAGCAGGGGTTTGCCTGGGCAATGTGCTGCCCCAGCAGGCACTGATGGGTTGGAAAAAGTGGTGCTGGCAAGCTTGGGCTTAGAGGAGCCCTTTTTTCACTGCAAATATTTTCAGCTCTGATGCTGAGTGGCTGGCTTCAGCCAGAGCTAGTGAGGTCAGTGGCCACTGGGCTGGCCTTGGTCTGGTTGGGCTGGTGTTGAACTGGTTGGAGTGGTGATGAATGAATGCTGGATTGGCTGGGTCAGTGTTGCACAGGCTGTGCCAGTGTCCATCTGCTTGTGCCAGTGTCCCACCTCTGCTGGTGACTGTCGGGAGGTGTAGGAGCAGCACGGTGCCATGGGGAGGGCTCAGCAAGGCTGTGCTGGGAAAGGCTGTGCTGGGTGCTTCATGCACATCAGTTGTGCTATTAAAACATTTTTAGGTGTTCTCTGTCTTGAAAAAGTTTGGATTACCCTGGGAGTTTCTAACACTCAAACAGCACACTGAGCCCAGTTAATCATCCCAAACCCCTTTAACTTTAGTGCTGGCTTGGCAGTACTGCTGTGGACTAGGGCACTGTATATAACACACTGAAGCTCTCCGAGTAGGGATGTCCAGAGCACAGGATGCACTTTTCATACCTGCACCCACTGGTTGCAAGGCAATCGCAAAGGAATTTAAGACCATGCTAAAGAGAGCAACTACGGGCTTTGGGTAACACCCCTTTACATTGCAGGGACATGGAGGGGACCAGCTTGTGTGTAGGATGCTGGGCAGATGCTGCACTGGCTGGGGACCCTAGTGGTGCTGCGTGGCCGGCGCTGGCACCCACCGCGCTCACTGTGTGCCTCTGCAGGTGTACGAGAGCGGCAGCAACGTGGACCAGTTCGTGACCCGCTTCCTGCTGAAGGAGACGGCGAACCAGACCCAGTCGCTGCTGAGCTCCGTGGAGAGTGCTGTGGATGCCATCGACGAGCAAACCAACCCCGCCAGGTGCGCAGCACTCCTGCCCTCCTCTGGTGCAGGAGGGTGGAGGGGGAGCAGGAAGGAGCTTTTGCAGGGTGAGGGAGATGCAGCGGACATTGCGCAGGAGCAAAGGGGAGCTGGGCGAGTGGCGGCCTTTCTCTTTGCCTCCCTTCCCGGCTTCCTGAACTCTGGGGGCTTTCCTCCACCGCTCTCTCCTGCCCTGTCCCTTACTCTCCTGCAGTGCCCCGTAACACGAGCGGCGTGTGGGGGGATGCAAACCAGGGGCAGCAGCCTGGCTCCGGGCTGGGCAGCGCTGGGGGCACGGGGCTGCCTCTCTGAGCAAACCCACCGCTTCCACCCAGGGCAAAGCACAGGCACCTGCAGAGGGGTGGCTGTGCCTGAGGTGTGCTGGGGACAGCCCACAGGGGCAGCTCCCCCTCCTGCCAGAGCACTCAGCGAGCGCGATCATCCAGAGGAAGAAGGTGCTTTTGCACTGGGGACAGGCAACGCTGTCCTCTGGTCCCCTGGGGGGCTGTCCCCACCCCAGCAGCCCAGCACATGGCACTGAGCTTGGGCAATAGACGGGAGACGGTTTCAAGGTTTACCGAGTGCTGCCAGGGCTAAGCTAGAAGGAGTTCCCAGCAGCAGAGGTCAAACCTCAGCACAGCCCCCTCTCGGTGTCAGTGTCACTCACCTCTCCGGAGTGCCACCGTCACCAGCTCTAACCAGGACAGGTTGCCACGGAAACTCTGTCAGACGCTCATGGAACGAACTTCTCTCCTGCCATTCCTTCAAACCAGGAGGCCTCGGGATGCTTGCACGGGAATGTTTTGGCTTCCCCAAGCCATGGGCGGGCAGAGGGGCACATGGAGAGTGAAAATTCCAGCTGCCTCCTAAGACAGCACTCTCTGGAACACAGTGAGACCTGGGCAGCTCTGGCACCATCCCACCAGCTTTTCTAGCAGGAATGCTGTGGGTTTCATCATCTCACATCTCTTTCTTCTCTTTGTTTTGTGGCAAACCTTATACAAAAAGAAGTAGGAGCTCCTGCGAAACAATAAAGAGGAAACAAACCCAACATCAGGCAGAGCAATTAGAGCCCATGAAAGACTTTGCTGGCTTTTATTTGCTGATGTGTGGGCACAGATCATAATGGGGAGTATTGTAGTTGTTTTCTCATGAAGATAACAGCTCTAAAGAAAAATAAATCCCACCAAAAAATTATCTCCTGCATCCGAGTGAAGACAAAGAGGAGGCCTAAAAAGCACCAAAACAAAGGGCTGTAGAACAAAGTGTGAAGGCAGAGGTCCAAGCTTGAGACACCTCATTAAATTGTGGTAAAAATAAAGCTCTGTCCGTTTTTGCCTAATTTCCTGTCTATTGACAGGGGATTATCCAGGACCAGCAGAGGGATAATTGTACAGCCTGTAGCAAAGGGACGCTCCTGCCACCTTTATTGTTATTCTTGCTTCCATATCTTGGAGATGTTCTTTGGGACCAGATCCTCATATTGTGTTCCTGTGTGTATGGTGGAGTCCACACTGGCTGATTTTCAGGGTAGCTGGAGAAAGAGCACTGGGCAGCTGTGCTTTGGAGGATCCGGGTGCCAGAGGGACAGGAGGGCAGGGAGATGCTGGCTGGTGTGGTGCCCATTGGCTCCAGAGTGCTCAGTGTGTTGTCTCCAGCTGGGAGCTGCTTGACTAACAAAAGATGCCAAGAGGAGCCAGGGCTCCCAGGCACCTCTGTCAGCAGTCAGCTGGCACGGAGCTGCTCTTGCTGGAAGGAAACACTGGAAATCCTTTGAGCTGCTCAGCCTCTCCCTCTGTGGCTCAGGCTTCCTCTCGGTGGAGGAGAAAGGAGAGGGTCATTCATCCCCAAACCCATTCCCATCTCACACACATGGACGGCAGCTGCAAGCACTTGTGAGGATGGCAGGTCTGGCATTCTCTCTGGCTTGCAAATAAACAGGGTCCTGGGAGGACCACTGGGGATCTGGGGCTGGATGGTAATTATGGATGCTCCATCTGTGGAAGTGTTTCAGGAGAATTTGAGCTTTGAGCAACCTCCAGGCCAAATGGGCGTTGTAGACCCAGATAAAGGAAGCAGGATGGAGGAAATGCTACAGTGGATGTGTTTCTATTCTCCAGGGGAACCACAGCTGCAGTCTGTTAGTGGGATATGCAGCCAGGGGTCTCTTCCCCTGCTCGTGGGCAGCCATTCAAGCACGGGCAGCCTGGGTTACAGCAACTTTTCCTGTCTGAAAGTCACCAAAGACATTGGACTGCAAAACCAGCCCCAGTAAGGTGCAGCCAGCCAGCTGGGCACAACTACAGGGACCTGAATGCCCCATGTTGCAGGTGTCTGTCTAGGACAGAAAAAGTCCCTGAGGGCTGCTGGTGGTGCCAGGAGGGCTGTGCTGTTCCATAAGAAGGAAGGAAAAGTGATGGCTGCTGCGAGCAGCCCACAACGTTCCTCTGTTTCTGACCCACTCCCTACCCTGGCTGATGCCAAAGGGTGGTGCAGGAAGGAAGCCTGCACTGCCTGGGCACAGTGTGGGCACTGCTGCCCTCCAAGGGGTCAGCAGCAGAGCTGCCAGAAAGGATGCTCCAGTGCTGGCTCATGCCACTCTGTGCGTGCCCAGCTCTGCTGTCCTGACACCCTGCATGCTCTCTGGTTGCAGGCACTACCCCAGCAAGGATGGTCACGGCCTGAGTGACACCTGGTATGACAACCCCGTGCCCAGCTACTCTCCCACCACCTGGATGGTCCCCAGGGAACAAGGAAAGAGCTTTCAGACTGGTAAGTGCTGGCTGCCTGGGGTGGCTTGGAGCACTCAGGTCCTGGCAGCAGCACGGGGCTCTCAGGGGGTACCTGCAGGTGCCCCTCACTCCGTTACTGTGTCCTGGCTCTGCGCAGGTTCCCCCGACACCAAGGCAGAGGGGCTGGAGGGGCAGATCAACAGGCTGGCCAAGCTGATTGGCAAGCTGGAGGACAAGGTAAGGGCCAGAATTTCCCTGCATGGGGCTGTCCTGCCATCCCAGGGACAATCCAGGGACCTTGCCCCAGCTGTTTTGGGGCAGGGATGAGGACATAGTGTTGGGGAGGTTGGCTGCAATGGGAGCCCAGGGAGCTTTTGCAAAGGGTCCTGACTGGAGATGCAAGTGGCTCTTGGAGCCCATTCCCTGTGGAGAAGGGGGCACAGTCATTGCAAATGCTGGGGACAGAAACCCACCAAGCAGGGAGGGACATGCAGCCTCAGCCGATCTACCACCCCCTCTGCTGCTTATTCCCCTTTTCCCAGACCCTCTGGTTTGACCTGCACCAGAGGCTGTCGGACAGCGAGAGCACAGCTTGCACGGTGAGTGTGCCCGACCACCACCCGTGGGTGCTGGGGTGACCCTGCAGCACAGAGCCAGACTCGGGGGGGGGGGGGTATCTGTGTTTTCGGGGTCTCACATGTCGCTGTGTTTGGGGGCCCGGCAGTACCTGCTCCTGGTGCGGAACGAGATGACGGTGACACACAAGCACCTGGGCGAGTTTTGCAGCTCCCTGAAGCAGTACCTGAAGAGCGTGGCCGGGGAGCGGGACTGCTTCCAGTGGGTACCATCAGCAGCTGCACATCATGGGGCTGGGGAGATGGGGGGCTTAAAGTGGGCTGGAGTGAGGACCAAGTGAAGGACTGAGGTAAAACAGCCAGGATTTGGGATGTAGTCATGCTAAGCCACCAACACTGCTTTTGCGTGGGATGGGGAGTGCTGGGATGGGGGCCCTACCCCTACCTGGGCTGCTGGGGCTGGGTCCCCCCTCAGTAGTCCACCCTAGAACACACCTGTGGCTGCAGCATGGGGAGGGATGCCCCATGTTGGGGGCTCACCCCCTCTCCCTGTTTCTGGCAGCGTCACCGCTGTGAAGCTGCCTGATGGGGTCACCTTCATCATCTATGAGTTCTGGGAGACGGAGGAGGACTGGAAGAGGTAGGGGAGGGGGTGAAAAAAGCCCATATTGCGATGCTTGGGTGTGGAGGGTTGTTAGAGCAGCTGAGCCCCAAGCTGTGTCCCCTGTCTGATGGTAGGACTGAGGAGCTGTCTGTCTGTCTGTCCTAGGGCTGTCCCTATGAACAGGACAGGGGGTTTGGGGTGGGTCTACGCCTCCCACCGGGGAGTGCCTGTGGATGTGATGATGGGAGGTCCATCCTGAACCGAGGCAGGGTGCTCTGCACAGGGGGAAGTGAACAGGATTGCTGGCACCCAGTCCCTGCCAGAGTCCATGGTGCTGTGGGGGGCTGGGATGGTGTTTCTGGGGTGGGGGCCTGGGTGTCACTCACTCTCCCATCTGGGCACAGGCACCTGCAGAGTGCCACATGCAAGGGCTTCCAGCACGTCAAGGTGGACACGCTGAGCCAGCCTGAGGCCGTCTCCAGCGTGGCCGTGCCAGGTAGGAGGGCAGCCACCCCAGAGGGTGGGGGACAGGGACCCCTGGGCACCCAGCACCTCTCCAGTTGCTGGGGAGTAAGGGTGGGCAGGTGGCATGGTGTGCAGGACAGCATGGGCTGAGCTGGCTGGGCTGGGGGGCAGGGTGACGTGGGGCTGGGCAAGTGTGACCCTCCAGTGATGCTCCCCTGCAGCTGCCTGGTGCACCCTGAGCCGAGAGTGACCATCAGTGCCGGGGGCCCGCCAGCACCTGTCCCCTCTGCAGGGTGGCCGTGACTGGGGGAGATGTTGGTGTGACCTGGCTGCAGTGAAGGAAACCCCCATGTGCGTGTCCCCCACCCCACAGAGTCCTCCCTCAGCTACCCCATCACCTGGGTGATCTCTCCCTGGCGTGGGGTGGTCTTGGGGGAAAGAAGGACTGCCAGGGAGGGGCTGGCAGGGTTTGGGGAGGGGGACATCCCCCAGACATAGGTAGACAGGGAGTGGGGGTGATGGGTGCAGGCAGGCAGGCACTAGGAAGCAGGGATGGGAGTGGGAGCTGGGAGGCTGGAGCCCCCCTGAAAGCAGGGAGTAGGTTGGGGGTCTGTGCTACTCCCCATGGGCCACCCAGGGAGGAGATTGGGGCACCTGAGGCTGTGCCTGGTGCAGTGTGTGTGTGCCTGCAGGGAGGGGGACCCGTGTCGCAGGGGAGAGTCAGGGTGGTGGCAGAGCGGGGTTTCCCTGCTCCCAAGGCACCTCTTAGTCCTTTTCAGGTGTGGGGGGTCCCAAGGGGTTTCCTTTGCACATGCACAGCTGCAGCTGGTGCCTTGCAGGCATGAGGGTGGCTGCCTCCCCTCCTTCCTGGGGTCTGCACTTCTGTCTGTGTGTCTGTCTGTCTGTGCCAATCCCACACCCACCCCGTCGTGCGTGGGGGTCCCTCAAGGTGTGTGGCACACGACCCTTGTCCATACCCTCTCTGTCTTTATTAGCCACTGTACAACGGGGACAGTGATGCCAAATAAAACCACCATGGGATCCAGTGGTGTGGCTGTGTTCGGGGCACCTGTGCGGGGCAGGGCGGTGGGGGGGCTGTGGTGGGAGTCACGATGGGGCTCTGTGGTCCCTCAGCGCAGCAGCCCCAGCACGGCCAGGGCAGCGCTCTGCCCACAGACGAAGGCACCGCCGAGAACGGAGAGCACCCCCCAGGCGATGAGAGCAGCCCTGTGGTGACACAAGCAGAGGCTGCTGGGGTAGAGCTGACCTCAGGAACGGGCCACCCCTGTACCCCAGCTCCTCTGGCTGCAGAGCTCTCTGCAGGGTCAGCCTCCTCTGCCTTGCTCCTCTGCACAGCTCCCGGTGGATGGCTGAAGAACCCAGCAGCCCTTCTGGCTCAGCCCCAGTCTCCTCTGCAATGACACACAAACCTTGGTCAAAAGCTACCAGATGCCACCACAAGATCGTTCCCACTTCTGCCAGTGCCCAGTGGCCCTGCTGAAGGAGCAGAGACCCACACCCACCCACCCTGTGTCCGCGCACGGCCACTCCCACACATCCCCAGCTCCATCCTATCACCACACACTTCCACCTCTGTCCCCTCCCTGGTTCCAGCCCCAATCCCAGGACCCCTGGGTCTGTACCTCCCTATTTCCTTCCTCCCCAGGCACACAGCCCCCCTCAGCCCCATACTAAGCCCCTGGGATGCAGCACTCACCCCAAGCCCTGCTGCTGCTCTGTCGCAGGGTCCTCAGCACCGTGCTCCTTCCTGAACTGTCCTGGGCAGGCTGGGACTGTCCCCTTGCAGTCTCCATCGCCCCAGCTTGGGTTGTCCCCTCTCCTCATGATGGGCTCATGCTCTGGCAGGTCTCCCCAGGGGACCTCTCCAAGCCTTTGTCACCCAGCTCGGTCCCCCTGCTCACCTTCTGCCTTGGCCCCTCCAGCACTTTGGCACCCTTGGGGGCACACTCACCCCTCCCCAGATGTCCATGAGCCCCCCAGAGCACCCTCCTGACCAAGGCCCCAAGGTCCTGGGGTGCTCCCTCCACCCCCCACATAATCTCCATCCTCACTCAGACTCTGCTGCTCCCCCAGGGCCACCACAGACAAGCTCAAGCACACAGCCCAAAACTCACCACCACCATGTCAGGTCCCCCTGAAACGGGCTGCTGCTGTGCCCCAGCCCCTCCAGACAGGAGTGGTGATGGGGACACACCTCCCTGGCACAACAGACACTGAACACCTGATGGCCTCCTGTCTTGGGGCACCCTGCCCCTGTGACCCCCAACCTGACCTCCACCCCAGCCCCCACCGGGTGCCCCAGTGCCACCAAACCCCACCCTTTTGCCCCTAAAGTCACTTGGGTACCTCCTGGATGCCTGGACGCAGCCCTGGTATCCAGGCACATTCCCGGGCACAGACCCAGTAGAGCATTTCCCTCCATACCCAAATCCCCCTCTTTGCAGGGTTCCCACCTTGACCAGGGTGACCCCCAGGGATCTGCCTGGGCCATGGCCCATGGGATACCACACCCTGCCCCTGCCCCTTCCCTTGCCCCCGCCACTGCTGAACACACAGACACTCACCTTTTGCGTGGCCCAAGGCTGCGGGTCCCAGTCATGCACACGAGGCACAGCCCTGCTGTCAGTGCAGAAGCTCAGCCCCACTAGCACAGCACCCCTCACCCAGCCCCATTGCATTGTCCCCTCTGCACCCCCAAAATGGGGTAAGGACAGGCCACCTTCCACTGCAGCGATGCCTTTGGCACCAGTGACCCTCCCACCACTTTCCTCCCCTCCCGTGCCTGCTCTTGCCTGGGAAGATGAAGATGAAGAAGGCACTGATGCCCCCGATGAGTTCAATGACTTTGCCGATGTCGGGGACGAACAGGGCGATGCCGAGCGTGGCAGCCATCCAGGTGACCGTCAGTGCCACGCGGCTGCACCGCTCATGTGCCTCAGACACTGCCACAGCCCCGCGCTTCGGGGTCGCCCACAGGTCCTTCACCACAGACCTGGCAGGGAGGATTGAGGGGCTAATGGCACCCAGGGGAGCTGCGCCAGCTGTGGGGACAGCTGGCTTGTCACCACACCCCTCACCTGCCCAGCAGCACCACAATGGGGTAAATGGTGACAATGGAGACACCGAAGAGCAGGCGGGCGATGATGACAACCGGGTCATTCCCTGGGTAGGACATCAGGACATCAGACGCCACGGCCTCACCGAAGGTCAGGTAGCCATAGAGCCCTGCTGACAGGGAGGCAGGGGTGGGCGGCCATGCAGCGAGCAGGACGAAGGAACCCCGAGGAGGATGGATGAGCCAAGGGAGAGGGGACCTCTGGGGCAAAGAGGAGGTGAAGGGTTTGGTGCTGGGGTTACCAGTGAGGGAGTAAATGAGCAGGCAAATGAGCATGGAGAGCACAGAGACGGCGACCCAGTGGGAGAAGCTCTGGTTGCGCATGCTGCTGTAGATGGCCACACAGGCCTCGTGGCACTGCAAGGCAAGGGGGGATGGCACTGGGACCCCATGCAGGGACAGCCCCCACCCCCAGCATCCTCCCTCCCACCTATGGGTGCCCTGTCCTGCTCTGCCCCATTCCCAGGCACTTGTGTCCTGCCCCACAGCCACCCCTGGTAACAGCCACACGTCCCCTTCCCTGCAACCTGCCCTCCAAGCGACAGCATCCCCATGGTCTGGGGTGCCATGGGGGCTGCCAGCACTGCCCTGGCAGGTGCAGCCAGAGGGACCAGGGTGACCTACCTGGAAGCCAAAGCAGATGGTAGGAATGACGCTGAAGATGGAGGTCCAGGAGGAGGACCTGTGGCATGTGGAGAGGAAGCACAGAGCAAAGGGCATGAGGCTCTCATGGAGAAGGAACCTTCGTGTCATAAACTGTGCGGCCTGGATGCCACTATGGGAATCTCTTGCCTGGTGATTCTGAGAGAAAGGGGCATTGCTGGGGTGAAATCTGGGGCTGGGAGCTATCATCCACTGTGAGTTGTCCCCAGCTCACCCCCACCACACACAGGGCCCAGTGCCACCCCTGCCCTGCCTCCAGCCCCACCCCATGTCACTGCTCATGCCATGGAGTTCAGGGCAGGAGGGACATGGGGCCAACCTTCCTACCTGGAGGGCTGGGGGGGCTCATTCAAACTCAGGCTCTCTGCCTGCAGGTAGTATTTCAGGATGATGACCAGGGTGAGGTAGCAGGCAGCCAGTGTGCCCAGGATGCTGCCAGGGCATGGGAGAGCATCAGCACACGGCCAGAAGGAAGGGAGGAGGGGCTCCCACGGCCCCTCAGGTTTCTGGGAGGAGGTAACTTGGGGTACAGGGTACCTAGGCATGGGCCACCACAGGGATAGCCCAGGTGGTACCTGGAGTACTTCTGGAAGCCGATCTCCCTGGGGACGGAGAGCGGGAAGATGACGAGGACACACAGAGCTGAGAGGGTGAAGCGCTGGTCCACATACCAGGGGGGCAGCTGGGGGGCCCCACTCAGTGTCCCATTGAGGTACAGGGAGTCACACACTGTGGGGGGCAGTGGGGGGTCAGCTGCACCCTGAAAGATGGCCCAAGGAGTTCGGGAGCATCACACTATGGCAGGACTAGGGAGCCCCATGCCCTGAGAATTTCCAGGAAAACCCGGGGGGTGACCCCAGCCTACATGGGACCACCTTCCCCTCGGCTCCTGAGAGCTGCCGGCCCCAAGCAAGCCCCAAACAGAGTGAGGGTAAACAACTCACGTTTCTCCAGCTGGTCGCCCACCACCCTGAGGAGGGCCACGGAGATCATGAAGAGGTTGAGGAGGAAGCAGACCTCACAGAGCTTCCCCACAGCCGCCCCGCACACGGCCCGGACCACGCCCTGGTAGGTGGGCTGGGCACTGAGGGCTGCGGCATAGCCCAGCACCGCCAGCCCGCTCACCAGGAACACCAGCGAGCCCTGCGGGGACAGACCCGGCAAGAAGCACCACGCCGACCCTCCATCACCCCCACACTAGAAGGGGACCCAGCAGGGCCAGGGGACCAGGTCACCGGCCAGATCACCTTGTGGCCCTGGGTACCTCAGGTCAGCAAAAGGATGGAGACACAGCCTTATGTGATACTTTGGGTTGTACGGGAGCAGGTGTACTTTGGGTTGGGGCATGTATGGGAGCAGACACCGATTTGCGTTGCGCTACAACCCAGCTACAAGTGTGGCTTCAGCTACAAAGAGCATCCCTAAGGCGGCACCACAGTAAGCTAAGGCTGTTGCACCGCTGACCTCGCCGGGGTCAGAACGGGGGTGCTGTGCGAAGGGGGTCCCCGCCAGATCCCTAAATACCAGGCCAGGCGATCCCCCTCTCCCTCCGCCGCCCCCCCCGCGGACCGGCGCCCCTCGTCTCCCTCTGGGACTACCGCTGCCCGCAGCCCCTCGCCCCCGTGTCCCCCCGCCCCGAGTCCGCCCTTACCAGCTCCACCAGGAGGGCGGGGACGGCCCCGCCGGCCCTGCCGAAGGCCCAGGGGAAGCTCAGCAGCCCCGCGCCCAGCGCAGACTTGAGCAGGATGAAGACGGCGCCGGCGGAGGAGAGCTCGGGCGAGGAGAGCCCGGCGGAGCCCCCCGCCGCCGGCAGCAGGGGCCGGCCCTCGCCCGCCGCCCGCTCCATCGCGGCGCGTCCCGGCAGGGCTGTGCCGGGCGGGCGGGGGAGCGCGGCCCCTCTGCAGGGCCCCGCGGGGGCGGGCGCGGGGAGCGCGGGGCTGCGCGGACCCCCCGCCCCCGCGAGCAGTGGGGAGGGGGCGCCGGGGGACGGGCGGGAGGCGGCCGTGGGAACCCCCTGGCAGGAGCTCACCCACGGACGGCCGCGCCCCGCATCCCCGGCTCTCGGAGCGCTCCTACAGAACGCAGCAGCCCCTTCAGCTCCCAGCGCGGGGCCGGGGCAGGTGGGTCCCGCGCTCACTATCCCCGAAATTATCACCACGGGGCTGGGCGGCCTCCCTCATCCTGCTGTGTTCACCCAGCCATGAAATTGCCACCACGGGGCATTACGGAGTGCCCCGGGAAGGGTGAGGGAAGCAGCTGCAGCTCACACCCCTCATCACTCGTTGGGTGCAGGGTGAGGCCAGCACCCCTTCGTATCTCCACAGCAGCTAAAAGCCCAGTGGTGCTTTTTTTGCATTGGGAGACCAGTGCCATCCCATCCCACCCCTTGCTCCACGCAAGCAAAGGGGATGCCAGGATAACAGGATGGGGTGACTGATGCTGCAGAGGACCTGCACAGAGGAGGCTGCACCCCACCCCTCAGGAATGAGGGGCCCATCCCCAACATGGGGGACACACAGCAGCTCTGTGCCACTCCTGGCACAAGCCACTGCCCCAGGGCTCAGCACACATGCCCTGGCATTGGCTGACAGCCCCTAATACATTTCTGATTTCCCAAATATGTGCCCTTCTGATCTCAGTAAGACAGATAAAGAGACTTTAATCAGCTGCTAGGAGGAATTATGGATGGCTAATTGTGCCTGCCACCTCCATTACATGTCTGCCACCTACAGGGCTTATAAACACTTAGAAGGGCCCTTCTAAGCCTTCATTAGCTGCACACCAAAGGCTTTGGAAATAATTGGCCTCTATGACTTAGAAATTGGCCACTGGGCTGTAAAATACCAGCCACTGGGAAAGGCTCTTAATTCGGACTGGCGCTTTGATACAGCTTGATTTTGGTTTCAAGGCTGCACTGGAGCTATAATCTCTCATTAGTACTGCAATGAGGAGCAGGTCTCCTCATTAGCACCGACCTGAGAAGTGGCACCAAAGCTTTCCAGTCTCCCTCTGATGGAAGAACCTCAAACCAAAGGGGTGCAGCTCATCTCCCACACCAACACAGCAGCCCCAGACTGCTTCTCTGCTCAGTGGCTCTGGGCTTCCTCTCTTGTATTTTCCCCCCTTTCTCCCTTTTATCTGGGTGCTCCAGCCTCTGGGCTGCAAGCCATAACCTGAGGGTCCCTGTGGGTTGGCAGCTGTAGCTGCTGCTGTGTCCCGTTGACAAGTGGAAAAAGGGTTGTTAATGTTTTACATATTATTATCTTTGTAGAAGGTACAAAAATGCAAATGGACAGTACTTGTTGCATACAAATAAAAGCACTGACAATTATGCTTTGCTACCTGCAATCCCTTGTGAGGTCTGGCCCTTGATATTTCATACCTTTACTGATAGATTTTTTACAACCTGGACAAGTTGCACAGCTGCTGGTGGCTGGTCCTACGAGAGACCCTAATGCCACAGTAAAGATGCTGAAAACCCCCTCCCTAACATTATGGATTTATGTTCAGAAAGGGAGGAGCAAGAGGCTCCAGCCCCCCTGGGATGGCACAAGCAGCCCAACCTTGGGACCATCTTCTCAGCCTTAAAGAGCTTCCAATAATGGCTTTAAAGCAAAAGCTCAGTTGCCTTCTCTGCCATGGCAACAGGATGTTGCCTCTACCAGTGCATTCTCCAGAAGAGAAATGCTGGAAAAAGGCAACCACTCATCAAGTTAGGGAAAACTGGTTTGCCCAGTCTTTTTTTGCAGGACACCCATGCACTGCCAAACCCTATCCATGGCTACCTGGATAGGCCTGTCCCAGACTACATGGAACCAAGTTCTGTCCTGCAGTGCCCTTCCCACAGCCCACCTCCATCTCTGGTCGTAAGCCCTAAGAGGATGGGAGACTGCCCAGCAGGGCTGTCCCTGCCTCCTCTTCCTCCAGCCATGTCCAGAGCTGCCCATGAACTCACCCAGGACCATTCACCAGTGCACACTGCTTACCTGCCCAGGCTGCCATTCCATTCACAAATACAGGCAGACACCAGCTCCTGGCTCCTCCTAGGAAAAGGGGCTGATTGTGAGCAATGATGAAAGCAGTCAGCAGGGAAAACCTCACAGCTTCACTACAAAAGAGAGAAGCTATTTCAATTACGGCAACATTAACTGGCACCGCATCGACGGGAAACTTGTGCCTGCATCCTTATTTAAGCCAGTGACAATTCACAGGCTTTCAAGCAGGACAAACCAAAAGAGACTGGGTTTTCATCTCTGTGACACCACATTGTGCTGTTAGGTGCCATCCCCATGACAGTTTTCTATACAGCTCTTTGGGAGCTCTCTCCTTACCATGTGCTGCTGAGTTTTGAAGGTTTCCAGAATTCACTGTCTGTATGACTGCCCAGTAAGTACTCCAGAGGAAAGTCTGCAACTAGGAATACTGCTGGTAAAGACAAAGATATGGTGGGAAGAGAGGTGACATGAAAATCTTCTTTACTCAACAATTTGCTCTCTTTGACTGCCAGTGGAAAGAAGAGCCACTTAGCACATTCTCTTTGCTTCATATAGATAACATATTTATTGAAAAATCTGCTTCACCAACAACGGTGAAATCATGATCAAAAATTACAAAACATCATGGTAGTTTGCTTTATAAAAATAAACTGCAGGAGTATGCCTCACTGATTTGTACTGGTATCTCTCAGCCCCTTCCTCCTTTAATGGTGCACGTTATACTCTTCAGCATAATACCATTCTAGAAAATTGCATTCCATCCAAAAAAATGCACTTGTTTTTCCTTAGCAGAGGTCCTTAAAGTGACTTTTCCCCCGCCCTCCCCAACAATAAATATAGAAAATAGCCTCTAAACAAATAAATTTTAGTTTGGTCAGCTTAAAAAAAAGGTCCATTTTCCCTCTCTTGGGATATGTAGTGACTAAGCAGCCATTTAAACAGTATTCAAGTCTTTGGTGGCTTCAGCTGCTTAAAGCTGCAGTTTTATGTACAGATGATCAACTGAGGTTCTTTTTTTCTTTCCACAAACCAAAGACTATGAGATGATGTCAGGTGCACATTCGCTGCACCTCCACTGGGAGCGATCCATCGCCCCAGAAAGCAACCAAAGGAGGTCATCTTTGGCAAGGCAGAGCTTTCATACAGAAGGTGTCTTTGGTGGATGAACCTGCTGCATCAGCTGCGGTCGTTTCACGCGCGGTTTCCGTCTCTTTGGCCTGCTCTTGGCTTTGTTGATCTGCACCACAAAGAATGCCAGGACCACCATGGCACCGAGAAAGGCAAAGACAGGAATGGTCTGTCCCACATCCTGGTTGTATCGGCCCGGCATTATACCTAGACAGGCAAAGAGGTTTGGAAGGCAGCAGTTCAGCAGTTACCACGTGAGGCACGATGTCTTTGTGGTGCTAATGCTATCTACCAAAAGGATCTGCCAGTAACTCTTGTTCAAAGCCCAGGCAGCCATTAATCAGATTACATTTCAGACAGGAAGATTAACAGCTGCAGACCGATTAGCAAAAATCAGATGGGATGCTAACGCTACAGAAAAGCACCAGCATTTCCACCTTGACCTATTTGGGCACATGAAAGCATAGCCCAGATTTCCCCTGTAACAACAATCTTCTGTTTTGCATTAGAAGAGAGATGCAAACACTTGACCATAATCTTACTACTAAGTAATTGCTGTGATTCAAATCCTGATGGAACAAGGAGAGTGATTTCATGCTTGCTTGCTCCAGAGACTGTGCACACGGTGAGGATGAGCTAGAAACAAACCCTTCATTTTTACAGGTGTCTCTGGTCTAGCAGCTCAGACTGGGAAAAGAGCACATATGAGGCTTTCCAACTGCTTCCAGCTGGGCCTGCAGAGCCAAGCTTGTACAGGAGAGCTGCCCACCTGAAAGCTGTTTTGAGTGCTAGACATCATTTGTTAGTGTAATAGCTTGCCCAAGGCACCATTCTGACAAACTCTTCTGCTTTTGAGCATTCACAGAAGGAATTTTAATTAGCAGTGGGCATATGGTCACAGCTCCCAAGGACAGGGGCTGCTGCTTGACCCATCAGTCTGAACAGCACCCCAAAAAACCTCAACTATCAAAATGCCCCCACCAAGATATTCCTCTCAGTATGTCATGCACACTTTGTATTGAACAAACTATTCATATGCAAAAAAAAAATCTTCATCAGACAGCCTTTTATAACACAGCCATACCATTATTTGCATGTTTTTCTCAATTGAAAATAAACAGTGGCCTCTCATATGGTTGCACTGTGTTTTGGGTTTTTTTCAAAGCTTATGCAAAAAGCAAAAGCAAAATAGCAATTTTCAAATTATTCAATATTTACCTCCAGGAATGTCCCACGCTCCACTTTCTCCAGGGGACAAGGGTCTCACTTGGGGTCGGTTCTGTCGAAAACTGGGCAGTGCCACTTTGTCAAGGTCAATTGACAGTAATTTTTGATGTTTCCAAAGGTTGCTAGAAGAAATTTAAAGACAGAGGTGTCTGCCCACTTAATTAATGCAAGGAATTTTGTAGCGACATATAGAGAAAGTGACAGTACATGTACAACCTACATATAACTCATTAGTCTGGACCTGAATGATGACCCAATCCACTCTTTAGGTTCTGCAGTTTGCAGGCCTCCAAATTTCAATTCAGACACCACAGGGACACAACCTAGATTAGCAACTATTTACCAACAACTCTATTTCTTGCACACAGACTTCCAGAAGTAACCACCAGCAGCCCAGCAGACAAGCAAGGGCTGTGTGCTGAGCACTTTCCTTCAAGGGACTGACAAAAAGCACAAGAGACAGCAGCACTACGAGAGCTGTCCAAGAAGATGCTTCAGAAAACTCTTTCCAAGCCACACGATGACGATGGGTTTCATCAAGACTGTTCACTCGAAGCTGGAATCACTCAATCACAACACCGACTTGTGAAGTTATTTTTAAAATCCCAGAGTTTCATAGTGTAGCTATTAGGTGAGTCAGAGTTATTCACTGAAGAGGCATTAATCATTATTTCCTCTTTGCAATCTGGTATTTCTCTAGGAGAAGGCATTACAGCTGTCTCTTTCAAAAGCAGATAGAACAAATAATTTTTCAGCTGAACTCAAAAGTGAGACTTCTTCTATAAGAAAGACATATACTAACCTTGGGGCAGTTTCATTCAAAGGCTGTGGCTTGGCCCAGGACAGATGAGGACAAGCAGGAAGGGAGCGGGGTTTAGGGTCTCCCAAGTGAGCCTCAAGCACCTTTGAGTATCGATGCAAATGGTTACCTGCAACTCGCAGCAGACAGAGACTGGCTTACCCAAAGACAGGCAAGATAAGAGTTACCAACACTGACCCTGGGCTGAACAGTGTTGCTGTAAACCCAGGAGCTGTTTACAGTAATGACAGCTCATAGCTAAGTATCAGTTAGAATTAACCTAAGGGTACCTTAAGTAAGAGTCTGCACCTACCATAGCAATTAATCCAAGTTTTTCTGGCAGCATGTGAGATAAGACTGAATGCTTTATAATGCTCTGTAGCTAGTAACTAAAATGCCCCCCCAGCAGAATCAGCCACCTAAACATACCTACTCTATGAACAGAGCATTTTCTTTAGTCTAATCACAACTATCGTCACAACAAAACCCTACAACATGAACTCTCTTCTAGCCAAACAGCAGAACTCTGCAGAGCTCACAACAAATTAACCTTACTGGCACGTAACTCAAGGGGTCTGCCCCAGCCTTCCTACCCTGACAGTCGCTCAGCTGCAGGTTGTGCTTGGCTATTCATTCAGGCTCTCACCTTCCATGCGCTCCGGGAGGGAGAAGCCGGCTCCCGACGGCGGCCGCTGCCTGTTCTCAGAATGGCTGAGGCTCGGCGGCATCACCCCATAGGATGTGTACTGCAGCAGGGAATCCAGGAGCCAAAAGCAATCTGTGGATTTCACAGTCCCAAACCCCAGAACAAAATATGCATTATGCCACATTTAAAATGGCTTATCTTTCTGCTAAGGCGGCTTTAATGACATTTAGAATTACAATCCATTTTCCTGGCTCTTGCTTTTCTCCTGAAGTTCTAGGCTCACTTTCAGAAACACGCAACTTTCAACACACACCCCACATTCCCCTGCAACACACAGACACAACATTAATCTGTTCAGTCTTAAAATATCGTCCCTTGTGTACCAAACCAGGCTCTTTTGGGTAACAGGACATAAAAAAATAGGTCCCGAATACGGGAATTCCAGGTTGTGCAAGGCCATTCAAGTTTTGGCAAAAATCACAAGGTTTTTCAGTGTAAGCAAAGAAAGCTCTGAGTTTCTGGTACAATTTTTAACAGGGAAATGGAGAACCAACTATTTTTTTGAAAGGACAGAATGAATATAGTGCAAAGAAAAGTAAGAACTAGGTAGTGTTTACAGTGCAAGGATATGACTCATTTGCTCTCTCAAGCTTAAAAAAACAAACAAACAAACAAAGGAGAAACATTCTGGCTACATCCCAGCTAAAGGTATGAGCATAACCTACAGCAGCTATGGTACAGACCAGGCTGGGAATCAACACCACAACACACTTGATCATGGTTTTCCTTCGCACTTCAAAAGCTCATGATCCCTCACTTTGATTCTCTCCTGAATTATTACTACCTTAATCCAAGACTACCCCTAAGGAACAAGCACTCCAGCTAGCTCAGATCACAACTCTAAAGCTTTCCTTTGCAGGAGTAGGACAATGCCTTATCAGCTACTTCCACCACACAGCTAACTATTTTTCTCAGAACTTCTGCCCCCAGGAACAGTTGGCTGGGAATGGGAGCTAATCTTCATAATCCCAGTGTCCCTTAAACCCTCACCTTTGATTTTTCAAAGAGGTCAAGCAGATTTTAAGGATTTATATTCACAAATGTTAGGAATTTTCCTCAGTTAAAGCCACCGATGTCTCTGCAGGACACATAGCTCCTGGTTCACAATTTAAAAGCTAATTTTAAAGGATTTCCTTAAAGCATTCCACTCCTTCTTGCTTCAGATGTCACACTGAATTTAACAGTATTAGGGAGGCCACAGAGCATTATTTTCCTATTACTTAATTTAAAGCTATGTACCTTCTCTTTTGTTATGTGCTTTCAATAACCTACAGCAAGCACTAAGGCACCAATATGTAGGTGTTAGGGCAACTCACAGGAAGCAACCCAAAGGCAGATAAGGAAAAATCAGAGAACTCTTTAAAAACCCCAAAATGTATGGTAGAGAAAGAAATGAGCTACAGATGGAGAGCTCCCTTAGGCAGCAAGTTCCTTTAAACTTAAATAAATTAGGCAAGGGATGGACTGCATAATGTAGTATTTTAAAATGTCAGTGACAAAAGCTTAAAAAATTATAGATGTACTTTTCATGACAAAAGGAAAATTCAGTTCTGTTCAGTGGAAATGCAGAAAAAGACTTCACATACTGGATTATCTTCCTCCCCTCAAGCCACAGATCTACCAGCTTGTGCTTTACATGTCATGAGAAACCTAAGCAACCTCTTAAAATTTTGAAAAGTCAGATCAGACAAACTGCTAGAAAAAAGATTTTATAAGAATCAACCGTAGTGTGTGGGCAGAGAGCATGGCTTCTCTGGCAGCCACAGAAAACACACACAACTCACACACTTACTATCTAGAGTTGCAAATAAATGCTTTGACAACAAATGGAAATTCCTACTTTCTGACATATGTACACCACTTAGTTTGTGTCAAAGTAGGATAACCTGAAAATAGTAATGCACAACCGAAACACCGAACATTACCATAAATCCTCACGGAAATATTGCAAAGGGAACAAGACAAGCTGAGGTGCAAACTCAAAAGATAAAATCCACTGTTCTATACAAACATTCTGAAGGTGTAACTAGGGAAAAAGTGAAAGGATCTTCTAATGGCCTCTCCACAACTTCAGATCAAGAATGTTTAACTATCAGTGCCTTCTACAAACAAAAACACCCCAAAAAAGCAAAAAAACCCCACAAACCAAATCCCTCTTGCAAAACAACCCACCCCAATAGACAGCCCCCAAAGCTTGTGGAACAGAAAAATAAGTGTGTGTGGGAAACAGTCCCATCTATCAGAGGGCTATTTAACATAGGGTGCTCTTTTGCTGTAAATGCACCTCACAGCATTTCAGTAGAGCTCTGCAAAACTGAGATTAATCCCCAGTAAGGAATATTAAGAGTCACTAAAAAAACCATCTACTTCTGGTGGGGGCTGTAAAACCCCACAGGACAGCTGTCAGTGCAGGACAGTGACTCTCCCTGCGCGCCAGGGCTCACACACCTTTCTGCCGATGGCTGTCATCCAGGCAGTTGGAGTCGCCGTACAGAACTATTCTGCCACCACCTTCCAAAGGAACTTGGTAAAGCCCCAAAATAGGGACATTTTCAATCACAGCAGTCTCCTGTTTTAAAACTTCAAGACCTAAAGCAAAGCACAAATAAATTTCATAGCCTGCAGAGCATCAGTATCAATCTACCCATACCACACAGCCTGCATTTCCAACTGACAAATACAATGCTCCACATCATGTCACACATTTTTGCAAGAAGTTTTCAAAACCACCATGATGTTATTGTAAAAATGAAACTGCTCCAAGACCCTGATTATAAAGTTTCCTACTGATAATAATTTTTTTTCCTTTCTTTGGTAGAGAAGAAGAAAAAACCTCACAACCTGTATTATCTTCAACAAGCTTGAATGAAAAATTCTAGTAACTTCAGCAAAAGGTTTAAAATCAAAATATTCTGCTCTTTATGTTGTTTCCATCCTTCCACAGAATTCTACAGAAAGCTGGCTTTAGGTTAAAGGTCTTCTACCTTTAACATCTTGTCATAGGTTAGCAAGCACAGTCCCGGAAGGGACGTCCTTGCTAAGGGGTGCTTACAGTTTCCTCTGGGAACTGATAGAACCTATCAGCTGGCCAGTTTGAATATGGACACTTCTCTAAGCCACTTAAAGTTGTGATCACCTCTGTGATCCACATTTAAGAATAGGCAAACTCCCCCTCCAAGCTCTCTCTCGTTTCCGGCGCTGGGACAGGTGGCTGCAGGGCCCGAGCAGGGCCCAGTGGGCCCGGCCAGGCCCTGCTTGGGCCAGGCCGGGCCGGGCCACGGCCATCCTGGAGCCATGGACCTGTTCCAGCCGTGGAACCCCCCCCACTGCCTTGCCGTGGGCAGCCGGAGCAGCTCGGCTCTCCCCCCTCTCCACTGCGATAAGAAAAAATTCAACATTCCAGCTGTAAAGCTGCAAGGCCGAGGTGAGAGTAACCCTTTTATTGCTGTGAAGAGCTGAAAACCTGAGGGAAGAGAGAGAGGAGATGCTTAAAGCTGAAATTCTGTTGTGAAGCTATGATATATCAGAGTATCCTGTTGTAATTTCATGAAGATATGGGGGGTGGAGCGTTCAACTCGTGAGCAAAAGCACCTGCGCTGAGATAGGCAGATGCTGACGCAGCTGTAATTTCATGAGAAGTTTGGACAGGGAGAGATGAACCAGATGAGGACTTTTGCTCCGAACGGGAAAGGAGAAAACCTCAGTCCGTAGAGATGCTCCCAGAGATAGTCCTAAAGATGAAGATGATGAAGACCCTTTGCTCCCAGGGAAGGAGAAGGGCCTCTGTTTTTGTTTCTGAACGGCTCAACCTTAAAATTGTACCCCAAAAAACTTCAAGAGTGGACCCTCGAAGGCAGTTGCGGGAAAAGCTGCAAGTCGGGGGAAAGGACTCACACGCAGGCAGAGAGACTCCTCTTCCTAAATGGACTGAACAATATTTGGAAGTGGGCGGCTGTCTCGTTGTGATAATGTTTTCATAGCATGAGCAAGAAGAGACTTCTCTTTCTAAATGGACTGAACAAGGTTATTATGGAAGTGGTAAACAGACTGAACATCTCAAGGGTTATCTTTTCACATTGTCAGTGGGAGAAGGGAGGAAGGTGGGGGGAGGAGGAGAGTTCTGAAGGTGGTATAATTTTTTTTTTCTTCTTTTAGGTCTGTTAATAAACTTCTTTATATTCTTTCAAGTTTGGTGCCTGTTTTGCATTTCTCCTAATTCTTATCTCACAGCAGATAAACAGTAATGAGTATTTTGGACCAAACCACTACACTAAATTGGTGTTTCCGCCCGGGAACAAACCGAACCCGCGACACATCTGTTTCAAAAAACAAAGACAAATTTCAAATTTGTATTTGAAATTTATCCCATTTACTTAAGACACTGTGTTTAGAAAGCAGAAGCAAACCAGAGAGCTCTTCTGCTTCATGAATTGCAATGAAAAGGATTCAAGAGAAAAAGCAGGTCTAGCAGGCTGCTTGTTAAATTGACACTCTGTCTTTCTCTCTCTCACATAAGGAAACACCTAAGTCATCAGCACACAGGGATATTGTCTTTCCTTCAAAAGGCTCACACAGATGAGCTCTACTGTTCCAGAAAATTTCCCCACTAGGTAATCACCTCTGGTGCACACTGTAAGTCAAAAATACAATGAACTCACTGATCTTCTCTGGCAGTTGCTGAGTTGTATCAGAAGCACTGCACATGCTTCTGCTGCTCTCACACTCAAACACCCTACACCCTTCTGCACAAAACTGACCTGCAACACCCTACGAGTTCTGACCATTTACTCCTGCACAGCACTTCCTAAAGACTCAACAAATACAACATTTATTTTTTGAACTGCCTGCTGCCATTACAGTTCTGAATTACCCCCTCACAAATTGAAGGATATTATGATAAAAGAGAATGGAAATGCATAGAGAACACATCACTCAAGTCTGAGACCACAGGCATCCTGTATGCATAAAACTTTCCCTTGTGAGAGTTTAGCTGGTGACATTTTGTCTACTAAAATTTTCCTTTTTTATATCCTTAGATCACCACAGCTACCACAACACTCATACTAAATATGGCAATGATCAGGGGATATATTTCAGTAGCACTTGAAATTTGTGAGAAACATGAGCAAGGAACACAATTACGACACAACTCCTCCCCTTCCAGAGACACATGTACATGGAGATGTGTTTCCATACAGCAATCACAATAAAGGACTGCACATATATACCTGGATACTGCTGTACTATGTAACAATTGTATACAGAGTCACACTGTAGCTGCCTGTTAGGCATCAGCTACACGTTCTAGGCAAAATGAAAAAATACAAAAATACCTACCTGGTCAATGTGGTCTTACATTTATTGTTTTTAGACCTTTAGACTTTGCAACTTTGCTTGTGCACTGACCCCAAAGTTCTACTCAAAACACGGAAAAAAGGACAAGGAAGCTCATACCTTGATCCTTGAAAGTCTGTGCAATGACAATGCCATCTTCTGGGAACTTTGCAATACTGCACCCTGATGCATAATTCACTGGAAGACACCACAAAACTGCTGTTTAGACCAAAAATGATGCTCCCTCTCTTTCCCACCCAACAAGGCCAGGAGAAAACATTCCCAGAAACACTGCACTGAATTTGCACATTTCAACCAATGTATTTGCAGAGAAAGCATTGCTAAGCACAGCTTTCACAGGCTCACTTTTACACACAGTTTTCAAAACTTCCACTTTAGAAGGTTGGCATTATATTTTTTTAAACTGAAAAGCTTAATCAAATATCATGAAAAAGTCTACAGATGAAGAAACCATTTAAGAAATCATTTACAAGACTCTTTTCACTGAATTTGAGTGGTTCCCTTGACTCTTGCTCAACCTCAAACTTGCAGAAAACCATTTTCCAAACACCCCTCTCTAGCCTTTGTAGGCAATGGACTGCAGTACTCACTTTCATGACTTGCCATGGTAAAATCTCCTTCATACAGCCCATCACTAAAGGCCATATTCCAGACAGAAAGCAGATCATTGAGAGCTGGTATATTAGCACCTCCAGTATCAGGCATCCACCACTGCCTGTAAAAATTACAGTGTAACACTGTTCATTAATATACAGAATATACACCTAGAGTTGTATAACAAAGTCACATGTCTTCCTGTATATGGACTTTTCCACAGCCATTTAAATAATGAACTACATCTCAAAGCCTTATTTAACTCCAGGGGCATCTGAACAGCTGTTCTCTCTGACAACAATGCTTTTGAGTAAAAGTTAAGTAATACTGATGTAAAGTTCTCAGTGCATTTCAGCTGCATGAAAAACTTCATTTACTAAAAAGAAATTCGGTCTTATGTTCTTTGTTTGGCTGAGCTAAGAATGACAGTCATGTACCCTGCTTCTCATTTTTATAATGAAGCAAAATGTCACATATTTTTTCTTTATACAATACATGGAATAATTTCAGTAATTAGGTACACAACCTGGTGATACTCTTGCAATGTGGATTTGCTTTCTATTCTGTTCCCCTAAAGTAAAAACAAGTCCATTTTTATTTGTTGGTTTTGTCTCAAATTTCTTATTTCTTTTAATTGTAAAAAGTAGAATACAGTACCAAAGGGGCCTTCACAATCATGCTGAATAGGTAGCTATGCTCCTTAAACTGCAGCTTAAGGTCAGTTCTGCTACTTCAGGTAGCACCTTCTTACAGGTAACATCCAAGTGCTGAAGTACAGCGCATCACATTTGGGATTTTTAGGGTAGTATGTGCAATTCTATGGCATTTTATTTCCCAAAGAACTTGGAAATAAGTCAATACCTTGTGTTTTCATCATAAAACTTTACTTTTCTCATCACAGACGTATTGTACCAGTCACTAAAGACTATCAGTGAAAGTCCATTATCAACATCCCTCCTCAACTTGGTGATCTCTTCGGGAAAATACTCTTCCTCACTGTCCACCATCAGTAAAGTCCCTGTGTGTAAAAGCAGAAACAGGAGTTCACCAGGCTGGTCACTGTAATGTTATCACTATTCACACAACCCACACAGAAGCCAACACAAATGCACATTTTGCACATTATCTGGTCCCTGTGCCCTGCTCTGGCAGTTTACCTAATGAACTCATATTTAACAATGTAAATATAAGACAATTCAGTTTACAAATGTATTCAAAAATTAGTTTGGCAGAACAGGAAGTTACTTATGACTCCTGCTTGTGTGGTCTCAAGAACTGAATGCCCACATGTGTCAGGTGTGCGTTTTGCAGTTTGGTCTCACCCAAACACTCCATAAACTGAGCCAAACTGTGGCAGAGCTGGGCAATGAGAGATTCACCACTGATTCAAAGTGGAGTGCTAACGCAGATGCACCCTTGTAAGGAGGTTTCACTGCTCCACTTCTAACAAGCACTTCCCTCACTACTGCAGACTGGCAGCCAGGTAGACAGCAATTACTCTGCAACATGGTTTGATTCACCCCTTGAAAACTACAGCTGCATTCTGGTAGGCTTGACTAAAGTGCCACTGCCACTTTCACATAATCCTCTCCCACCCTGTGAACAAGCAAGCACAACCTTCTCTGCATCACTGAAAAAAACACCACCAGAAGAATATACTTTTATTCCCTGAAAACATGCTTATGTTTTTAGACTGCTTCTAAATACCAAGCCCTTTTGCCTCTCCACTTTTTGAGTCCAGAGAGGTGGTAGAATTTCCATCCTCAGAGAAAAGGCAAATCTTAACAGGATGATACCCTGAGCAACCTGATAAATCACTGGTACTGGTTCCATGTCTCACAGTTCCTTGCAAACAAGCCAATTCCACAAGTCCAGGCAGTCTGCACTTGGAAGCCTTCTGATAAAGATCCTGTAGAAATGGCACAGAGTGCACCCTCACCAACTGTGAAAACAATATAAGCTAGGGACAAGTGGCAGATAGACCACAAATCACTGAGTTTTACTCTCCTCACTTCTTCTTCAGGAAACTCTGAAAGCCCAACAAACTACAATCAAATGAGGTACAACCCAAGTGTGAATCAGAGGAGACAGAAGTCCCCTAATGCTACTCTCTATCAATTAGAAAACTAGAGGTCTCAGAAGAAACACTATTTTGCTACTTTTTGAATGCCTAACATTTATGTATCCATTTGCACTTCCACTGAACTCTAAAAGCAGTGATGAGATATTCTCTGAGGAATCAAGATAAACAAAAGATTACTACTGGCAACAGTTCCAGAACTGGCAAACTCAGGAGAATGCACCTCACAGTGCACTGAAGAACATCACAGCCCAAAAGAGAAGACGGTTTTTAGAGCATGCCATGGTTAAACAAGGGGCATATGGGAGCAGAAAAGAGCACAGACAGCTTGGTCTGTCCCCTGCCTGGCCAACCTATCAAAATTCCTTCCTGGTTAACACAGAAACAAACCACAAACTGCTTTGCCATCACATACGGTTGATGACCACTTTACCCACTCTTCTATGTAATCAAAGATCGCTAAGCATAAAAAAAGAACCAGGATGGACACCTTTGATTTTAGTCTGTTAAACAGGTCATGCTTCATTTTGACTGTGCCAAAATCTTTTGGCAAATACAGTTCTGCCTTTGTGGGACTGAATACAGAGGGGCTTTTAATACACTCAAAGGCTGGCTTTGCCTCTCTTTTTTTCATGATAAAGACAGAGAATACCACTAATTCTACTGAACTCCCCAGTAAGCTTCTCCAGCAGTACTCCACACAACTAGATATCAGCACATGAATAATAAATACTCCCACTGCCAAAATATTTTTCTACTACCATTAGAATTTTTATTTGTACCCTCAAAACATTTTTGGTCTTCCAACAAAAGGTCATTTCAGGAAAAAGTTAACAGTATGGAGAACGAGGCAATTAACTCATGCTTACCATACTGACTTGCATCAAAACATGTAAACGGGGAACCAAGAACCTCAACAAAGTACCCCATGCTCCTGAGGTGCTGGTACATGTCCCTGAAGTTTGTGTGGATATGGTCACCATTCCTTAGAAAGAGAAGAGTGTTGAAGACATTTAGATCTGGCATGCAGAAATCTGATTTCCACCTTTTCGATCTTCTGAAAGCCTGTCAAGCTGCCACATCTGCATACTCCAAGCACCTTTCCAAAAGCTTATATCCTGGTCACTGACCCAATTAATCCTCACTGAGAAACTGTTGCATGATTTTTCCTATGGATGCTTCCCCTCTGCATCTATGAAAGGCAGCAGGTCAGCAAGCCTTTCCCTGCTTTGAAGACAGTCTCCCTCAAGAGACAAGGAGGTCTCTTCCTGTCTTTTAAATTGCCAAGTCTGTTTGATAGGTGAATGCTGAAGCAGTTAATAAAGTGTCCCCCCTAACTTCCTGGGAGAAATCAGGTCAGGACAGAAAAGCCAAACAAAAATCTTAAATGAGTATTTTAAAAGTTTTTCATATCATGTGAATAAAACCATAGAGCTCAAAAAACAATCCTGCACCAAAAACATAGAGTTCAAGTGCTTTTCATGGATTTCTCAGAAAAGATAATCCCATGCCCCTCTGAAAAAGGCCAGAACTATGGCATTCAGTAAAGTTATCCCATATCATTAACACACAATCAAGAAGTACTGATTTAATAGAACCTGAGATAAATACCAATCTAATGGATCATTCTTCATCCTCAAATTATCCCTGGGGAAGTATCCTGGTGGATAACGGAGGTTATGATATTGATCCCAAAGGACTCGCTTACTACGAGGTGGAGTAGGAATAATCTTCACTTTTATTGGAAGCTTCACCGTTGAAGTCTGCTCTGCACCATTCTTAGACTGAAGGACAGAACAAACTACAGTGAAATCCTTTCTCCCCACAGGAATCAGTTAACCATGGATTGTGAAAGACAAAAAAACTGGAGGTACCAAATCTACTTTTAGTCACCAGTACCAGCTCCAGAGACAAAGAGATGACTTTTGCCCTAAATTGCTGCAGTATTTTTTTCTGCACTCAACAGTTTATAATTATGCCCAGAATGTAAAATACTTAACATATGTTACAACTGATCTCGTTTAATTGCTCAAAACCTTAAAAGTCTCTCAGGAACAATTAAGCACAGTTCTAGAAGAAACATATTTAAGCTATCTTTTTCAAAATACATTAGTTAAAATTTAGAATAAACAAATGAAATTATGCCATTGGTCCCAAAGAGAGGTTTCCTGATTCTAAATTTTATGCAATTTGCCTTCAATTATAAAGATCATTATTTGTAGTCTTCAATTTCCTGACCCCAATTTAACTTATGCTTCAAATGACAGGGCTAGAGCAAACCCTCAAAACCAAGGTATTTGTATATCAAAAAGCAGTTTTAATAATTCTTGACCCAGAAAATCCAAAACGCACAGAACTTACTTCATTTTCTGCAGGGGATGATACTGTGATCATAACATGACCCTGAGCAATGCCTTCCCAAGATGCTGCTTTCTTTGCTACAGAGATGGAAATTGCCAAGTATCCAGACCAAGGCCACAAGACAGGGGAATAGGAGAAAGCCACTTCAATGTTATCCCCATTTTGGGGAAGATAGGGTTGCCAGTCTGGCTGTGAAATGAAGAATACAGCACATTGGTAGAACAGCATTTGCAATGACTGCTTTCTGCACACACAGCCCTCCTCCTCTGCATGAAGTAACAAATACTAGCTCTTCTGAAGATTACATCAAATTTAAAAATGCCCCCCAAGCCCAAAACTTTGGTGTTGTGTCAGTGAATCAACCCAATCGCGACAGCTTCCATGACCCAGACTAGAGGCTTTTCAGAGGCAGGACTGTGAGAAGCTGCCCAAGTGAAGCTGCTTTAACATTCTGAGATCATGTGCAAAAATTTATTGGCAAGAACACAGGACTGCCTTTTGGTAACAAAGCAAGCTAGCAATGTAACAGACACGGGCCAATTACACCAGCTGTGTGTATTACCATGAGCTAATTGTCCTGGGTAAGAGCTTCAACGTCCTTTAATGTAAGCTTGAATCTAAAGCAGACATCAGGAGTCACAGTAAAATGTTGAAATTAGTCTCATTTACATTGGCTGGAATTACAGGACAGGTGTCTTGTTTAACTTGTATCAATTCTCAAATCTATTCTACATTTAAACTTACTTAATTAAAAGCCTCCCTAGCCAACCAACATGCTCAACACCGCTGGTGTGAAAGAACAGGTTTGGCAGCAGAGTCTGGTTAAGCTGATAGATTCAGGTCACTCTGACCCATGGAAAAGGCATGATTTAGTGTCAGGATTCTTTACTGAGATCATTTATGCTCCAGGATGAAAAAAAAAAAAATTAGGAAAGCCGGTCCAGATGACTTTAAATGCTATTAGAGAATACAAAGAAATCTCTAAGTACATCTAAATTCAAACTGGTTTTGCAAAGATAAAGTTACACACCCTTGAAACCAATGCATTGCTTGAAAACTTGTAGACAGCTCGTGTCAAATCCTCCAAACTGGGTGCACCCTTTAATCAAACATTTTGCATCTCTTGCTCCCAGCAGTGAGGTTTGTTCTACAAAAATCATAGCTAAAATAGTATTTTCTGGGAAGGTCTTAGCAACATTAACAGTCAGAACTTGGAACAATGTTAATACTTACCTTGTCTACAATTCTCCCTGTGACTCCCATGCCATTAAGGATAGTAACATTAACAATAGTTGGCATCCCTCCATAATATATGGGCTGAGAACAATAGGGCCACATGTAGGGACATTCAGTTAAGTCAATATAGCTTGGACTCAAACTACAGCAGGACAGAGGAGAGAAGATGTGAAGAGAAAAAAAATAATCAATAAACAGAAGAAGAACGTGCCACTACATGTAACTATGAAAAAGTTTCAGATAAACGATGCCAGTCATAGTTTTCCAAGCTCTCACCTCACTTCCCAAATATGTCCCAAAATCGTCTTCCCTTCCTATTTTTTTTTTCAAGTTTTGTGAAAAGATTTTCACACATAAAAAAGGAAACTTCTCAGTACAGGGAGAAGGTTCTTAGTCTCAAAAGTTAAAGCTTAAATACTTTTCCACTATGTTCTTACATTATTCGTAACACCTAAGGGTACAAGAGAAAATGATCACCCCCTACACTGCTGTAACTTAGGCAGAAAAAACCCGTGACTTCTCATCCCTTCTCTTGTCAAAATCCATGCTTCAGATTAGACAAGATCTCTGCAAGTCCTCACTGTTGCACAAGCACAGATTGCTCAACTGAGTTACACATACATCACCTGCTCTCTTATACAAAAGGGCAAATTATAGTGTTCCATTGATTAATTAAGGATTAAAATTAACCTGGCCTGCGGTTTATAACTGTTGAGGATCTGATAAGCTCTTAGAAGATCCAATTTGCCATGTCCTTGTTCAAACATGTTGACTCCAGGAAGTCTCCGAGCTGATGCAATCAGGGCCTGCTTCATACTTGCTGGATTCACCATTTCACGCTTTTGAACTGTGCTGAAACAGGAAAAAAGAGATCACAAAATTAGTTTGTTGTAAAATTCTCTGTTCATATTTGTCTATTACTGCTTGATTTCTCATGATACAAATGTAGAAGAGGGACGAGTTTCTGATATATTTCTCTTAAAAACTAATAATGCATGAATTTTTCTCCTTACAATGTGCTCTACGACCAGCAGTCATTACAATCAGGGCAGTATCTTTATATGCTAAATAAAATATCTGTCTTTCAAGGGGGAAAAATAGCTCTGCTGTTCAAACTAAAATGCACCATTTTTTGGAGGAAATACTACGGTGACTTTGAATTTTTTGCATGTTTCTCAAATAAAGGTTTTTCTCATCCATATGGAGTAGCAATGACAACCACAGGCTATGGACTTGCAGTTCCCACTGTTCTTCAGTGTGCAACAGCTGACTGACGCAACAGGATAGCAGCCATAAAATCCTGCATCCTATAAAATTTACAGGTATATAGATAATTACCTGCTAAAGGTGCCTTCTTTGAGCAGCTGCTCTTTTACAACAGTTGAAAGAAGCTCAGCAATGCTTAATTATTAAAAAATGTGACAAGATTGCCTCATAGTACTGTTCTCCCTAACTATACTCTCAAAGGCCTAACTATTATTCAAAGCAGTTCTCAAGTTTTTCTTATGAAACATAGAGATAACCAGACAAGGTAATGTCTCAGGCAGAACAACAGTGATTTTATCCTCCAAGTTTGTTTTCCTACATCTAAACACCATTTAGTTTTACTTGACGGATTCCTTTACAGGGAACTTTATGACCCTCCTGATTGGCATCTTTCTACAGACTCTTACCTAAGACTTACCTCACTAACAGAGTGACAGCACCTGCCACCACAGGAGATGCCACACTTGTCCCAGAGAGGGAACGGCATCCACCTTTCATACCAGACCCTCTCACTCCAGAGCCATAAGTAACAATATCAGGCTTCACTCTGCCGTAACCTCCAGGCAGCTCCTGTGAAAGAAAACAAATGGATTATTGCCCTAATGTAAAGGAACACTGATGGCTTCATTTGGGCATTTAAATTAACGGCAGGTCATTCAGAAGTAAAATTAGCAACTAAATTATCTGAGGTTCAGCATCACAGAATAGCAACTAACCTAAAGAAGGACTCAAGCTGTTTAGGACAAGTTCCCAACGTTACTGCTGATCAGTATCTCTGCTGAGCATGAAACCACTGACAAAATGAGAACCACACTGCTACTTGGCTACATGAAGAGAAACATGTGACAGCCCCCTTTATCAAGATCACAGTGCAAGCCCATCTGACATCACATATACAGCAAACACCACCTCAGCTCCACAGGCAAGTAAGTGCAATGTCACATGCAGCATCTGGAAATCCCAGGATTTTTAAACTAAAGGACAAGAGCAGGCCTCTGTGTTTGCAGATTGATGAATTTATAAAACATCCAGTTCCTTTTGATTGATGGTGAAGACTTGTCTGTGTGGTTCAAAAAACGTCAGTAGTGGTCAGGACTAGAAGAACATCAAGCCTCTTGCTTAAAGACTTACAATTTCTAACTATTCTGATCTCTGATGAAATCTTTTTTCTCATTGGTTACTCCAACACACATCTACATAGGACTGCCCATTCAGAAAAGGTTGCCCTTCCAAGGGCCTTATTTTGGCTGCAAACATGAGTGGCCGTCATCAAAATCTCTTACCCAAGTGGTCATTCCCCTAGATGAAAAGCGAGCTATATTATCTTCAAAGTCAATGCCACCTACTCCAATCACATCCATCTGGTCAGCAGGATTATTCAGAGTCCTAGAATAAGTTGGGAGACAGGAATAAAAAAAAATTAAAACAACATCCAAAAAACCAAGATACAGTCATAAGTTTATCCTGGTAACAGAAGTGCTGCCATCAGATTTTTGCAAGATACTTATATTTCACAGGTGACAGCAACTTACCAGGCAGTTACTAACTCAGTAACTATCAAACCATGTAGCTTGAAGACAAAACAAATCTATTTCTAGGCATTCATTTTAGAAATACACCACTAATTGTTCTGGGTTGATCCCTTCTCTATTGCTTAAGTCCAAGATCAGTACCCAAAGTTATCTGCTCACTCTAACAGGGAAATGTCAGCTGGAAGCACTGCCATTCTTCTTTTGCTGACTTTCCACCATTTCAAAGAAAAACATTTAGTTAAGTATTTCACAAAATACTAGTAGTAAGGACAGTGCAAAGAGTTTAACTTGAGTCACTTTCTAAGATTAGAGAAAAAAAGGAGCGAAAATTTCCTGACCAAGCACAACTACTTCCAAACCCACATAACAACATAGTTGGTTCTCTTTGAAGCGGTTGCTGACACTCACCCATATAAAGGGCCATCGTTGCCAATAGCAGAGACCATGATGACATTGTTGGCAGTAAGCTCCCAAACCTACAAAAAACAATGTTTACAATAAGGCTCTGCCACCAAGAAAGAGACTTTTCTACCAGACATAACTTCTTTCTGAGCCTTACAAGATGCATCTCCCTGTACATCTAGTATTAAGCTCCAAACTTTCTTAGGATGATGTGAGCAATAACCCAGCCTTGACAGCAACACTGCTGACAGAACCTTCTAACAGCAAAGGAAAAATTCTTGTCTGTAACAAAGCACTGCTGATGATGAAGTCAAGTAATTATAATGAATCCCTTCCAGTAGTATTCTGGGGAGTACAGTGAAGTGACTGTCAAACTAAATTTCAATGCAGGTTATCATAAAAAAAACAAGGAAGAATTAATATGCTTCAAACCCTTTAATTGCCCTTTGCTAAGAAAGACTATATCCTTTACTTGAAAAGCAAATTAATTCACTTAATGCTTTTGAAGGCCAGACCAATAATTCAGGGAACTATGACATTTACAAAGACAAAAACCTAATTCCATCTTAACCTGAACCACGTCTTGGAACACAGCTGAATCAACTACCTGCACTTTTTACCTATTTGTTCTTAAATTCACTAAAATCATGTCATACGTGTTTTTTACCATGAAATAAATTAACCATGCAGAGATTAAAAAAAAAACAAAACAAGAGTGGATTTCAGTTAAGTGTCTTCTATTAAAGGTCCTTTTAGTTGGCTGCTTGGGAGTAATTTCCTAGCAGATTATCAAGCACTTTGTTAAATGGCACTTTCCATAACTCTGTGAACATCTGGATTGTGCTTGGGGTTAAATCATTCCTTATATATATTCTTAAAAGCCTGTACACTGTACAAAATTTCTGTCACACAAATGCAACACAGAAACTGTCAGCAGGACCAGACACAAACAAGTAGCTCTGCAAGTCCAGCATCTGTGTGAGAGATACAAACATTATGCCCACTTCAGTTCCTCATACTAACTTTGTCAACAAATGGATGATCCATGAAGTCTGGCCCGCCAATACTTAGATTCAGTACATCTATCTTCTTTAAAATCGCATAATTAAAAGCATCCAGAAACCAAGATGTATACGAGACCTATGTAAGAAAGAGAGGGAAGAAGCTACTATTAAAAAAATCTAGTGATTTCATGGCAATACAGAATTTAGACAGAGAGGAGAAACAACACCAAAACAGAGCAAAAAAGTGACAATGGTCTTAAATTTCTAGTGCTCAGTACATTTGAGTGACTGCTCTGTGACACAAAAGACTTCCACATACTACTTCTGAAAAATATACCAGATTTGGAAACTGTCAGAAATCTTGAAGGAAGTGTCTTATAAATAGAAAGCTGCATCCTTCTCACTTATCAATGTCCACATTTATGAGTGTATGCAATACTCCCAAAGGAGAGGATTAATACAGCATTAACCTGGAAAATTTTGCAGGAACTGAAACACATATAAAGTAGCTACCTGATTATTGGTGAACACCCTGAAAATGTGCAGTTCTGCATTTGGAGCAAATCCCTGGCATTCCCTCATGCTGGCTATCACACCTGCTACAAAAGTCCCATGGCCTAAACCTATCAGCAAGAGAAGAAAACAAAATTAGACATTAGAAGACAAACAATTTCATTGCCAAGGATTTTTACCACTGAACATCACCTATAGCAAAAATCACATTAATTTAACAGACTTTACAACAAACCACAAGTGCTGGGTTTAGTCCCAGTCTTTTTGAACCATATTTTGCTACCAGGCTCAGTGGGCACAGAATTCACAGCACACTGTAGCCAGACAGCCAGCTGATGAAACGTGGGTGATACATTCTCAGTCCATCCACTCCTGATTGCTACCAACGAAATCATGACAGAAAAAGAGTATTTTGGAAAATGCAGCTCATTCCAAAGTCAATGTATTTCAATGTAGATTTTTTAAAGGATTTTTATCCTAGTCTGCAATAACCAAATTTTGTTAAGCATGACCAATGAGACAAGAAAACACTTTTTTCTCCTCTCCTCAGAAAACACTTTAGCTTTTGCTTTATTGGACTCCCCACATTATATTTTTGTGCTCCTAATCTGCCCGTCCAGCAACCCTCTGGGCACAGAACTAACAGAGCTACCAAAAGCAGGTGCTGCAACATAAAGAAATTAGTATGTAAAAAAAAACTATGGAGGTGCACACAAAACTGAGCAATATAAGCATCTACCTTGAACTCTAGGGAGATTCAACGGGCAACTGACCCACTGACCCAAACTGTATGAAGTTAATAATCTGTGAAAGCACGTGGTCAGGGCAAGTCAGGGTCAACATATGAAGAAGGAACACAAACATACTGCAGAAAATAAAAAGTTCAATTATACAGAAAAGCTTTACAGGAAGGTGTCAAACTCCGATCAGTTTAGGACTGCACAGTAAGGAAGGAAAATGCTATCCCTCATCAGTATGGAAATATGTACCACTGTGAAACAGCAACATGAAAAAGAGTAGCAAAGAAAACAGCTTTGTGGGGTTTGCTCTCACTGCCACCTTCTCTGGCAATGTATTCACAGGCGCACAATAACTTTCTGCCCTGACATTTTTCAACAGCTATTATGGAGTGTCACACATGACTCGAAGGAGACTTAAGTACCACACTCCTGGAACCTTAACACTCCCTGCTGAATTTGGTAGAGTACAAAGTGCTTGGGACACGGCAAAATTAAACTTTAAATATCAAGATACACAGTTTTAACAGATGTCAGCAGCAGAGCAGCAAGAACAAAACAGACCAGGAGTAGCTGGAAAACTGCACAGTAACTCACCGTCATCCAAGGTTCTCTCATTAGTCCAGTTTGTTCTCTCCTTTACATTTTTGAAATGTGGATGTTTCTCACTCAGACCAGTGTCAAACACTGCTACTCTCACACCAGCACCTATTAAGAGAAAATCATTGCTTTTTCTGATTCAGCTCCATAGCAAAACCATTCTATCAAGTTAAGAGAACTTTCATTTAATGTAGTAAGCAATTTACAGTCTAAGTCAATTATAGATCTTAAACTCATATTCCAATTCAGAAATTCAGCCAAAGATCATAAACATGACCAAGTTCTCCTAAGTACAGTACACACAAACAAGCACTCCAAAAATATACAGTGCATTTCAAACCAAATAATTGCTCAACCTTTACAACCTGGAAGCCAGTGAGAGGTTATCACACACAAGTCAATTAGCCTCTCCTCACACTTCACTTGTTTTTCCAAGAAGGTTATTGTTCTCAGGCAACAAGCAGAAGCATACCTGTGTAACCCATTTGCCAGAGGACATCTGCCTGCAAGGTCTGAGCAACCTGGCGAGGGATGGCTCTCAGCAAACGCCTGCTCGAGTGTCGGCCTGTGGCATGCCAGAAGCCAGAACCCAGAGAAAGACTTGCTCTTCTCAAGGGGCGGGATGACTGCCACTTTTGAGTCCACCTGGTTTCATTGCAGTGCAGCATTGGATCAGCTATGTAGAATTAGGATGAAGAAAATTAAAAACAGCATGAGGAAACCCATAAAAGAATTGATTTTTATGCAAACTTAAGAAATCATACTGTTACAAGGAAAGATTACTGAGTATCCATTTTTTCCAACCAAAATCAGTAAAAGCTGCTGGTTTATCTACTATGGATACAGAGGTCCATAGTGTCAGGTAACCCACTGCTGCAAAAGAAATGTTTCTACGTTGCAGATGGAAATACACCATGCATCCAGAAAATGTATAACAAGACCCTGATCATTTCACAGCCAAAAGAAGAGATTTCTGTTCATTAAAGAGAAACTGAAGGGCACTTCTCATTTATGTAATGCTAAGCTGGTGGTCTGAAATAAGGCTAAGAACACTTTTCCAAAACAGATCTCATGCAGCCACACAGAAAATAACTTACACTCCAAATACTTGAGTGACCGAAAGACCTTTCGCTGAGGTGTCACACGCTTGATGTTTGGATGATCTTCCAGTGTGAGGACTCCATCCTTCTGCTTCTCATTGATCTGAATAACTTCAAAATCGCTCGGATAGTCACTGGCTGGGTTGTTGCGAGGTACAATCCTCCAGTTCTCAATATCACTACTTTTTAGCGCACTTGAAATAAAATTACTTCGAGCTTTAGCTGTGAAGTATCCATTAAAAGCCACAATATACTCTGGAACAAGAGCACAACTTTATCAGAACTGGTGTTTAAGCAGCTTATGCATGCATTCATGTTGTAAAGTCTGAATTTTTCTTTTCTTTACTCAGAACAAATAATCACAATTTGAGGCACTTTTCTGTTGCTTTTACAAGTTTGCAATTTATTTCTGCACTACATAATGGGAAGGGATGGGGGTGTTGCATCAGGAAATCTAAGAAATATGACAAAAACCTTTGAAAGGAAGGTAGCATTGTAAATATCATGGAAAGGTGAAATGATGTGAGAGGAGCAGGGGTGAGAGAACAGATTTCCTGTCACAAACTGATATGCCAATTCAGTGTGTTTCTTGACAGGTATGGTTTAAAGACTCAGCATGGTACTGAGCTTTAGTGCAAATTATTGACACCAACTATGACACGCTCAGAAAACAAAGTCGGACTCCAGTGCACCAGTGATTTGTGAGCAGGCTCAGCCCCAGCTCACACCACCACATTCACCCTGTTAAGGCTGTGGCCAACTACGCACACACGTCACTCCTGCCACCCTGCCTGCAAGCACCCAGGCACAGCAGAGCTTCACTGCAGGAATACTGCAGGCTCCTGAGGCAACACGTGGATGCAGGGTCAAGGTGTCCTACTGCTGTCCTCTGCCATCTCATCAGCAGCATCTGCCTCACTCCGCCTTTCACCTGCTCCCTTCACAATTATCTGTCATTTTTCCATGCAAGTATCGCTTCCAAACTTTTTCTTTAACAAATCCAGAGACTTCTTGCTTTTCTCACTCCTTCAAGGCTCATCTCTGTGGTTATATTCCATAAAAGAGCCTCAAGCATACCACTGGCCAGGTCAAAACAAACAGCTACTAAACACACCAAACTTGCCCACCTGAGCCTTCACACTCCATTTTCACTTTTAACATTATCTTGATTTCCCTCTCCCCTCTCTTGTTATTGGAACACTGTCTCCAGCTAAACAAAGAACCTTTGAAAAAGTGTTCCTCTTTTCGAATATACAGAATTCAGCAGATGACGTGCTTCTACAGAAACTGTGAATGCTACAATTGCACAAACACCACAAATCAGTAACATACACACGAACATGATATGGGATTTTTTTTGCTGCTTAACTCTTTATTACCATGCTCCACGACTGTTGAAGTGAACTCCACTTTCAAAGTAAGGCGAGAACATCCAGGACATACGTGAGCCTCGTGAGAAGAATTTCCTACTCTGGTACCAAAGTGTTTTTTGCCACAGAGTAAAATAACAACCAGAACAAGCCAGATGTTTGCAAACTTCATGGTCATAGAAGAAAATGGTTTCATTCAAAAAATTCCATATATTCAAATCACAATTTTCTTCTTTATAAACTAGTTCATTTTTGTTTCAGTAAACGTTGCTTTCACTGTGCTGATCAACTGGATATTCTTAAAGCTGGATCCAAAATAAGTAGAGATTTCATGGTCTTTTCAGGTCAAGCCCAGTGAACAGGCTCATTTCTTTCTCCGCTTCTTCTCCATTTTGCATTAAATGATTCGGTCACTCAGGATGTGGCAGCTGAGTCCTGTACTCCATTTCTGATGGCACAGTTAACTCCCTAGAAGAATTAGCAATGCTGATTGCAAGCCAACCTGTAAGGCAGGGCAATATAGCAAATAATTAGATGCATGTTTGTGCAACTGTATAGTCTGAAAATCACTCAAAAAATACACCTTTGGTAGATCGTTTTAGAAATAATAGGGAAAAAAGTTCCTCATATTTCATTTAACAATTTTTCACCAACACTCAAGCCCATCTGTTGTTCAGACCAGAGTAGATGTGAAACACTTGGGTATTAACCTTACAATAGAACAGGCAACAACGACCACCAAACTCGACCACACTTTGCGTTAGCGGAGCAAAGAGCTAAAAATGACACGTATGTGCCATGGCAGGGAAAAAGTGCAAAATAAAACACTAACGTGATAAAAGAGTCCATGGACACTTAAAAAAGCATGCTTTTTTTCCCAATCAGAAACACGGCAAATAGAAGTAATGCTACGGAACATCATTTTACAGAAGGAGAATTGACACAAACTCTATGCCAAAGCCAGGTAAGGACAAGAGATACCAGAGGAGGCAAAGCTGCAGTGACTGTGCTTGAAAATCTGCACAAAAAACATCTTCCAAATTTTTTTGAGCTAGGGTTTGTGTTACTAAAAACATGGGCACCTGAGAAAATAAGAGCTGATTACAGCATGTAATAATGTGAAGTTAAAGGAAGGTGTTGAAAGTGCTTTCCACGTCGAGGGACACCCTCTTCCTCTTATGCTCCAAAGTGCATAATACATTCAAGAAAAATTGCAACGCTTGTATTCTTTTGAATTCCAAACATTCAACCAGCAACTGAGAGATAAAAGGCCATTAAAAGATAAAGAAAGAGAAACTCATGTCTGGTTTGTCACAGCACCTGGAGAAGAACAGAACTATACATTGCAGCTGTGAACAGGACTGGAAAGCAGGAGACTTATTAGGGGATTCACATGATTTAGGAGAATGATGGACTGACCTCACAGCACAACAGATGAGTCGAGTCTGAATGCGACAGCTGTTACTTCATTTTAATTTAACTTTATTTAGCATTATCAAGTATTTCCTTGTAATAGAGACAGAAACACCCTCTATTTTTATTTGACTGACAACACCATGACAGACTGGGAACTGCTTGTGATTATAAAGTTTCCCCTTCATTCCTAACTCAACATAGCTAAAGTGCACTGACTCCTGGCCTTGGCTGAGCTCTGCCTGACTTACCATTTCATCGGTTAATAACCGCTATAGCAATAAAATAAAACAACCATACAAATGAGCAAAATAAATACTCTGACGGCTGATAACAGGTTGTATGTAAGCACGATAACGAAGCACGATGGACACTAAGAGCAAAGGAACAGCACGCCCACAGGTTTATTCTGTTTAACACCCATACCGTGAGGGGCTGGACGGGGCTCACACTTGCCAACTTGCCTCTGTCCTAGAAGAGCAACGCTTGGAGTCACTCCCTGCTTCTCCCGAAGCGAGGGCACCCCATCCCGAGCACTGGGCACGCCGCAAGGATCGCCGGTTGGAGTGCAGCAGCGCCGTCCCGTCCGGGGAGCTCTGCCGGTGCCACGAGAGAGCCAGCGAGCCCGTGCCCGGTACCGCCCCCGCCCGACTAAAGCCGCAGCGAGCGCGGCCGGGCACCGTGCGGGGCAGCGCTGCCGCTCCCGGCCCGGGCACGGCGGAGGTGAAGTGACAGCCGGCGGGGAGCGCCCCGCGCCGCGGCGGCGGGACAAGGCAGCCCCGGAGACGAGGGGCAGCGAGCACCGCCCCGCCCGCGGCCCAGACCCTGAGGGAGCCGCGGCGCTCTCGGCCCGTCCCGCCCGCCCCGTGCTCACCGCGCCGCCGCCGCCTTCGCCCGGCCCGCCGCCATCTTGTGCGCTGTTTACCGCCGCGCTCTCGCGAGAGCCCCGCGGGGGCCGCGCTGCGCATGCGCGGCGGTGCCGGGCCCCGGGAGGAGCCCTCGGGAAAGGGCGCCCGGGAGTGCCGATATCCCACAAGGAGTAGTGCCGGCAGGGGCGGGCCTGAGGGACACGGCAGCTTCACCGTTATCAAGCTGCATTTAAGCCCTTGCCCAAATTACATGTATGGGTTTAAAGCCCCTTTGCCAGTAAGCGCAAGCGTTGTTGGCAACCCAAGTTTTATCCCGCACAACTGAAGCAAACAGCTCTGAGGGCCAGCTGAGGCTGGCGCCAGCTGTGGACAGACCCCTGTCATGGGTCCCTGACCCTGATGGCCTCCCCCCCCCCCCCCCGCTGCTCCCCACCTTCTCCACAACTTCACAGTTGTCATTTTGAATGGTTTGATATTTTGGGGGTCCCGTTTCTGTTGGATTTGGAGGAGTCTCAAATTTTCTCAACTTTACAAACAGACACCGTGTAGCACTATGTGAGAGATGGTCACTTACTGTCAGAAATAACACTGTGCCTGCGCTGCCCAATTATCTCAATGAGAAAGTGAATAGAGAGTAACATCAAGAACATCAGCACTTTGTCATAAAGGAAAACAGCAGAGGAGCTATTTAATACAAGGATACAGAGAGGATCCAGACTTCCGTCGTCTAGGTTATGTAGCTTGCTTAACAAGGTACGGATAAGTTACAGTAAGTCCTCCAAGGTGCATTAAACATTTCTGCAGCACTCTGATCAGAACTGGCACGTGGGACATTGAGCTACTCCTATTTAGCTTTGGCTGCCAAAGCTTGCTTGCGTAGAATTTTGCCCAAATACAGTGCAAACCATGCCCACATCCATTCAGGCAGGCACTCACCCAGTGTGAGCTGTGGAGAGGCACAGAGAGACAAGAGAACAGAAAAAAATCAAAGGAAGGGACAGATTAAGATACATTCCATTAAAGTAAACAGTTTCTCAAATCACTACTAAAGCAAGGCAAAAAGTGCTTGAATATCATCAACTAAGCCTTAAAATTCAACCCCTTGGAAGTACATTTATTCAGTTGTTTCAGAAGTAGCACCCACAGCTGAGCAGTTAAGTTCTGCAAATAAATCCTGATTTGGTCAAGTTCACAATAGCAATTCTGTCCACTTCCTTTAATTGCCACATCTTGCCAAAATCCATGCTACCTCTTTTATTCCTTTTGGACTAATCCCCACTTCTTCATTTCCATCTACTCAACCCAATGCTACAGGAAGTCACTAGGTGGGATACATGAGATGTGACCAGTGTGCATAAAACGATCTGCCCCCAAAAATCAAAACCCTAACAAATGGAGGACCTGCTTCCAGGTAGCTTAGAACAAAAGGATGGTGTCTTTTCCTGCTATTATTCCATCCTCCCTACCCACTCCTTCCCAAAGCAGAAATACACTCAATATATTAAGACCAAAAAAAGCTGCTTCTGTTTACAGAAGACAGTGAAACACTTGCCCAGTCAGCAACACCCCAGGTGAAATGAGATACTCTGTGCTTTTCAGTAAAAAGTTGACTCTTTCCCATTTTTGTGTGCATTTCAAGGGAGAATTGGATTCATTCTCTGATCTTAAAAATAAGCATGCCCAAGCATGATTTTCTAAAGCAGAACTAGTGAGAAACGCTTAAAGTCTACAACATACATTACACTTTTTCAGAATGGGCATAGTTTTCATTTAGACTCCTAAGAAAATAAACAGCTGATGTACTTCTACTGACAAACATGAAATAGTTTAGTGAATTCCATTACCTGTATTGCATGCTTCCAATAACCAGTGGTCCTTATGGATAACCCAAGAGTAGAAACAGCATGACTTGCATATTCTTCAGCAGTAGGAAAAAAGATAGATCTCTTTGATACAGTGCTGCTGAATGCTACCATTTTTGTAGTAGTTACAAATGGCATTAGACTCTGAACAAAAATTCCTTTAGAGGCATACTCATAATGTAGCGCTCTACTCAAATAGTCCAAGTAGCTCTAGAAAGACAAAAGCAGAAAGAGACTTTTTTTTTCTTTTTTTTTTAACAATGAAATCTCAGGGCAAGGTTTTATTAAAATTACAGAAAAGTTGTAACATATTTTTTACAGCAGCTCAATAAATATAAAATTAATAAATAGTATAAAAATACAAATTTCTGAAGTATTATCAACATTTCTATGTGTTGTTATTTGCTATAAACTTGCCATGTAACTTGCAGGACAAAGTGACTGCTTAACACAGTCTGACAATTTCTGCTTAAAAACAATATAAGAACATTTATTTCACCCAAAACAAACACCTTGTTTGGTCTGGGGGCATTGCAAGGACACTCTACAGCCAGTTCTACCTACTACTGTCAGAAGGAGAAAATAAAGTCCCATTCTTTATTACACTGACAGGTGAATTTCGCATTCAGCTGTATCCTCCAGAAGCCAGGTTAGTTATTTCCTGGGACTACCTTATGCAAAAGTATTCATTTGTTAATGTGTATCTGCATTACCTCCTTTAGCTCATTTTACTTTTACAGAATAACAAGAAAAGCACAAGCCTGATAACTGGGACTTCTGGAATCAGACCAAAAAGTGAGCCTGGCTCAGTCTTACTGGGGCAGCAACACTGATGCCTTCCTTGCTGAAGCTACTGCTGTGCCACACAGCCAGCTCTCCCTGAGAAAGAGCATTTCAAACTCAGCTTCTGAGCAGACATCTTTCTGCTCCTAAACAGCCTTGCAAAAGGTTTTCCCAACAGTTTTCTGGGAAAGCATCTTGTACAAAAGCTCTTACAGCTGCTTTAGGAAAACTAAAGCGACCACTTCAAACACCATTCACTGTTATGTTACAGCAGCTTGTTCTCACTTCTGTGTTCTGAGGCCAGCCTTAAAGATGGATTGCTGATCTAGGATTTGGATTTATTTTGTCAGCTAAATGAAGAAACTTTGGTAGATTTATGTTTCCTCTTTTTCATTCAAGCCTTTAAATTGTTTTAATTCAGGGTGCAGTTCTACATACACTTAGCATAACTAAAGGGGCAGATACTCTGCACAGAAACAGTAATCTTAAGCAAGTTTCCACACTGAAGAAAGTCTGCAAAGAGTTTTATACCTTGGGGTAGTAAGAGCTGGTTTTGCTCCAGGCCAAAGGAAATACAAGAGCTATGTCAGGAGCAAGGCTACAACAGAGGGCAGCCACAGACAGCTGGGAGCAATAACCACTTGTGTTTAGACACTGGATCTAGGTGAGATCCTTCCACAATCCCAGTTGCTTTTGTGGATTCAGCAGCACATCATCCAGTGTAAATCCACAATCATCATGAGCATTCATTCTTCACACCTAGCTGCCCCATCCTATTCATTACTGGCTGGATCTCTTCAGGAAGGACAATTACGGGGGAGTTCTTTCCACTTGTCCCCAAATATGGCACAACACTCCTTAGTACTACGTGAAGCAGTGGCTTGATCTGGCCACACTCTTCGTCACAGTGGTGGCTTGAGCACGAGTATAGCCCTTTTTGCTACCAAATACTGGTATGCAAAAGGCTTGAGGTATATGCACAGTTCAGCTGAAGAAGAGAGAAATTAAATTCTTGACCCTTTCAACGGGGTGCACAGAACTGCCTCTCTGCTTTGTGCATCTGAGAAAGGCAACATTTCTCCTAGAATGACTGTTATGCCACAGTTCACACAAAATCCAAGAGCACTGACTTTGGTTCAAAGCCCAGCACTGGTGAGGATGAAGAGTTTACTGCATAATACATGTATCATTCACCTCCAATATTTAAACAAATCCCCAGAAAACATTCAAGTATTTTGACATCCTTGCTGAATGTGTTAAGAAACCCCATAACATAACCAGCCTATAATGTACTTTCCAGTGCATACCATTTAACACTACACCCCAACTTACTTTAGAGGCTCCATAGACTGTCAACATCGGTGTTGGCTGACAACAGACTGCTGAAGAAAGGTTCACAATTGCCCCTTTCTTCTTCTTTACCATGCCTGGCAGCACGATATGTGTCATCATGGTAGCAGAAGCAATATTTACATGGATCAAGTCCCATAGCGTCTCCTCAGACAGATTAGTAAAATAGTCTGTGTAGGCATAAAATATTCCTACATTATTCACCAAAATCCCAATTTCCTTGTCTTTCAGAGCCTCCTTAATGGCTGGGTAAAGCTCACGCCCCTTGCTGAAATCAGCTACTATGAAATCTGTTTCCACTTGATAGGTTTCAGATATGCTCCTGGATACAGCCTCCAGTTTCTCTTTGTTTCGGCTGACTAAGATGATGTTGACACCATGCTTTGCCAGTTCTTCAGCATAAGCCTTCCCAATACCATCTGTGCTACCTGCAAGACAAAACAGCAATACAATACACAAGTGAAAACAGAGCAACACCAGCCTTCTACTTTGACAGTTCTTTCAATTAGAGCTTTATTCTTTTTTCTGAGATCATGTGGCACTGAATATATTGAATTCAAAGACACAACAGTAAAGACAACCCTGTCAACCAACTTCTGCAATTCCCCTCATAAAAGTTTTATATTTTCTATGACAGAAAGACAGAGCTCAAAGGAGAACCTTAACGAAAGGCAGGAACGTCAGAGGTACAGGACTCAAACCTTGTTGAAGAACTAGAGCACATACAGACACCTCATAGCAAAAAAAAAGATCTTGTCTGCATCACTGTCTACATTTGCAGGTGTTCAAGATGTACCTTGCAAATCTGGGCAACAATTACTGTGATTCTTTCTCAGCATTCAGTCAACTCACTTAGCTTGCCCATATTCTGAGGAATTAATTTATAAAGGCAACAAACAACAGCAACTGCTCAGGCAGATTAACCTTCAACCAGAGATACTACAGGCCCCAGCTTGTGACATAAAGTACACCCAGCAGCACAAGCTACCAAGTTTCACAGTACTGGCACAGTACGTTACACAAACACAAGCAAATTCACCACTTCTTCTCTTACCAGTGACCACGGCCCATTTTCCGTACTTCTTGACGAGATCAATCTCCCCACTCAGCTTTGGGATAACGTGCAGCCTGAGCGCACTGTAAGTGTCAAACGCCAGAGACACACACTTTCTGACTGTGTACCAAGCTCCAACAATAGCTAGGGCTTCTATGTAGAAACTGCAGGAGCGACTGATTTCTCTGTACAAGAGGGAGAATTGATCCACTGCAGCCATGGTGATCAGAAGCCTGAAAAAAAAAAAAGACACAGGCAATTACAATTGCCTCTTGGGCCACGTAAACTTTTCAGACTGTATGGATAACCTTTGAGATTCAGCATGTTACAGTTTGAACTGTTTTGACACAGAAAAGCCGTAAGTCAGTCTGCTAAAATTTGGGTGTCACCTATCATCATCCTCACTGGGTTAGGTACTGTTTAGCCCTTTTTCTAGGGCTTAGCTATTAATCAGTTATACTGCAACAACACTGATCAACGATTCTGTAAATAAAACAATTCAAGCAGAAGCTGAACAGGTGAAAAGCAATTTTGGAAGATGAAGAACCACCTACAAGAGAAGCAAGGATAACCAGCACGAGGCAGCTGACACACAAAGAAAAAACGGGCTCTTTCAAGGACAAAAAGCTACATGAGAGACAAAGCAGGCTCAGAGACAGAACGTCAGTCCCCAGCGCTGTCAAAAGCGCCGCATCTGCCACTGTCCTTGAACCACGGCACAGTGCAGCACATCAGGCACCCCGCACACCGCGCTTGCTGTGCCTCACACGGCTTTTACTAGTTAATACATTTATTAAACAAGCACAAATCCGTCCTCCCCTCGACAGGACCCGATATGCCGCCCGGCACCGCCACACTCCGCCCGCCCCGCGCCCAGGGAGGGACAACGGGCTCCGGGCGCGCCCTCCCCGCGCAGCCCCAGCGACCTGGCCCGGCGCCTCGGCCCCTCGCCCAGCCGCGGCCCTGAAAGACCCGAACCCTCCCTGTTCCGAGCTGTCCCGGACACACCCCACCCCACCCCCGCCGCGGCCCTGACCCGCTGCCGCCTCTCCCGCCGCGCTGCCCGCGCCCGCCGCCGCCTGCGCCGCGCGGGGCCGCCGGGAGCGGCCGCGGGGCTTTGTGGGCCTGCGCGCGGCATCGCCATGGCCACGGCTGAGGCGGCCGCCGGGGCTCGGGCTCTGCTCCGTCCTTCGTCTGCCGCCGACTAAAGCCTGCGGACATTTTGTCTGAAAAACTCAGAGCGTAAATCCCATACCAGCTCGGGGGTGTTAGAATGCAGGCGGCGCCCGCTGGAGACCCGGGCAGCGGCCGCGGAGGGGGAGTCCCGGCGCCTGAGGCGTCAGGGGCGCCGCTGGGCGACACCGGGAGCGGAGGTGCCCATAAGGAGCGTGAGGGCAGCGCAGTGAGCACAGGTGAGCCCCTCCGGCTCGCTCGCCAGCACACAAAGCCTGCACATCACGGCTGTTCCTACTCATCTGGAAGCAAATACGAGTGTGTGCTTTCTCCCAGCAAAGTCACTGGAAATCCTGACATAACTGAGGCATACTTAATTGCTATCTTCCTGTGGCCTTTTTTTCTTTCCCTATATTTCTTACTTTCCTGTTGCCAGAGAGATATTTCCTTCAGTGTTGTAATCACACAGCTAGTCTGATCTCTAAGTCACAGAGTCACAGGATGGGTCAGGTTTGAAGGGACCACAGTGGGTCATGGGTCCAGAGCTTCCCTGCTCAAGCAGGGCTATCCCAGAGCACATGGCACAGGATTGTCTCCAGATGGTTCTGGAATATCTCCAGTGACGGACACTCCACACCTTCTCTGGGCAAACAGTTCCAGCTGTGTTCCAGCACAGTAAAGAAGTTCTTCCTTATGTTCAGGTGGAACTTCTGTGCATCAGTTTCAGCCCATTGCCTCTTGCATTACTAAATATGTCTGATTATTATGTTTTAATTACAGTCATATTTAAGTAACCTGGTACAATCATCTTGTTTGCACTTTCTCTTCAAATGTACCAACTACAAGTACAAGTAGAAGGTCCAGGGCAAGTGAAGAGAGAAATACTGAAATTGCCATTAAAGGCAGTATAAAGACACCTTCCAAGGAGTGCAGAAGGGTAAATTTGTAGAAGAGCTAGACTAACAGTGCTTGGGATGACTCTGATACACCATTACTGTAGTCTCTTTACAGTAAGCTCAAATTGGTGTTAATTAAATGTAATACATATTAAATGTCTAACACCATAGGAACATTGGTGTCAATACCTTAGTGTCACTGTACATTATAATAATCTTAAGAGTAATGGGTACTATCTGACTTCCAGATCTAAAAAAAATAAAATACGCAGATTTCAACAGTTCAATTGCTACTATTTATTTTACAATGCTGTGTAAAAAAGTTAAGTTCCATTAAAAATGTTAACAGAAACCTTGATTAGAACACTCTCTTCTTGAAATTCATATTCAAGTGCTTTTCAATATTTCTTTAAAGTAATTGGCAACGACACATTTTCCCTACCCTTGCTGTTAAATTGCAACTAATTTTCTTATTTATAAAGCTATTAAAACTCAAGAGAAAGAAGTCAACTGTATGTCCAGAACAGATCAACAGAATGAACAAAAATCAGGTACTGATCAGAAGTCTGGAACCAGCTCATCCAGTCAAAGGACAGAAGAAAAGAGAGGCTCTGTAAGGTAACACATTGTCTGTGGATGTGTTGGCATCATCAGGAGTTTTGCTATTCTGTGTGTTCATCTCAGTTCTGGAGAACTTGAGAATAATGGATAAGTCAGGTATTAGTGGTACTTCCAGCATTTGTACAGATGTTTGGTTTTTATGGCCAGAGTAGCAAACTATATTCTGACGACATGATGTAGTCATGTAATGGATCTGGAGAAAATTGTGCAAGCTCCTGTGGAAGTCATTTGCCAGTAGATTTAACCATTTCTCTGCATCAGTTCAGACAAGGCATTGTGTTAATTCCTAGTGGCATTCCCAGCCAGCAAACAGCTGTATATCAAAACTATTGAGTGCTATTTTGGAGTCAGCATTTCAATAAAATGTTGGGTTGATAACTACTGACTTTTCTAATCTGAGAAAAATGTTGCATTTTGGCTCTGCCACCAAAGGTCCTGTACCAAAGCAACGAGGAACGGGGGAAAGAATTGGAGAGGAAGCTAACATTGGAACCAGAAGCTAACATGGAATCATGCTGCCCTTTTCCAAGAAGATGGACTCTCTAATTTCCTGTCCATTTTCCTATGAACTCTCAGTTTTTTAGCAGAAGGGCCTGGTAACTCACTTCAAAGGTAGAAATGAAAAGCCACTGTGAAAACCCTCACTGCTTCTTCTTTATTGGAATATAATTTTGAAAGCTGTAGCTATTTCTCTTGCATGAAAGAACTGTTAATTGTGTTGCATTGGAATCTGTAGAAACAAAAGATTTCAGAATGTGCACTGATACACATTTTTTGTTTTGCTTCTACTTCCTGTACTATTTTAGAATGACAAAAAAGATTCTGCTAGACGTCTGTAAACAGCAGAAATTATACTGGACCCCATACTTAAATGATATACTGTACTTGCATTATAAAGGTAAGATGTGAACATGACTGCCTAGCTTGATCATTTTAAGTAGCATTTTAGCAGAGAATCTGTTTCATGGCTCACTGAAATAAGGTATCTAGTCATTCTTTTAAATTAGAAGCACAATCTTATGTAATACTGGATTTGGGAAACAAAATGAGTCAATATGGAGGTAGAAAAGTAAACTGATTGTACATCTAACTCACTTTGTGGAGCCATTCAAGGGATCAATAGTAATCAAGGGACATATTTTTGGTTTCTTTTCCTGAAACAGGACCCTCTGAGAAATGTCTTAAAATACTGGCCTGGGTTGCATGCAGAGGAAAATAAACCTGTTTTTCCTTAAATTGTTTGTATAAAGAGATTTTTCTAGCTTTTTGAACTTTTTTACTGCCAAATACACATGGTCAAGAAGAAAATAAACAGAAAAGACTTGCTCCATGTTTGCAGACACTACTGAAAGAAAAAAAAAATTGTTAGAATGAACATTACTCATCCTCTTGTGGTCTCTGAGCAGGTTTTTGCATGATGCAGCTACCTGGTCCAAGTTAACCTAAGAATTCTTCCAAATAAATAGGATATGCTACCTTCTACATTCGGCCTTGGTTTTGCTATGTATTATTTAGCATCTTAAGGGCTGCTGAGATACAGACCAGGATAGGTACCAATCTGGTTTTGCCCTTCATGGGCCAGAAACAATACCATGACTTCAGTGGAAATATTGGCAGTAATTCTGTCCAAGTGCTCTCTCAGGCTGTTTCAGCAGCTCTGGTTTAATGGAACTTTCTCTTCCAAAGAGCTGTTTTCAGCCAGTGCCATTTCATTTTAAAATATCTTTTTTTCTGTGCAGGATTTGACCGGCTGGAGAATCTTGAAGAATATACTGGACTGAAGTGTTTGTGGCTGCAATGCAATGGCTTAAGAAGAATTGAGAATTTGGAGGCTCAGACAGAGTTGCGTTGCCTCTATTTGCAACTCAATTTAATTGAGAAAATTGAAAACCTAGAACCCTTACAAAAGCTGGATTCCCTCAATATCAGTAACAACTACATTAGGACCATTGAGAATCTCTGTAAGAACTGTTGGTACAACATGTTTTAGCCTCTGACAAGCCCTATTTCCTAAGTTCTGACTAAGCTTTTATTAGTGGCACTGGTTTCAAGGGATTTTTTTATTTGTGTTAGGATTTTGCACAATATCCATACCAAAGCCCACAGGGCTTCTGTTGAATCAAACCTATGTTGAGAAACAGCAAATACATAGAAACTGCTTTCACATGGATACCTAGGATAATGAAGTCGTTTTTCCTTATGTCTTAATACCATCTCAGTACTTATCTGTGTTGCAGACAGGCTGACAATTCAGTTTTCAGCATTTACTTTACAGTTAAGATGTGCTTTGGCAGTTGCAGACATAATTACCAAATCTTATATCTGCTAAAAGATTTATTCTGTCCTCAGCAGAAAATAAAAAACAATTTCTCTACATTACTACTTGCATACGTTGGAGAATTTTGAAACACAAGCTCTTGCTTTTGTGTAACTGATTAGTTTAAAATGTGAGTTAAAAACAACTACCATCCTAAAACCAAGCTGCTGTTTTTCCCTGGGGTGAAGAAAGCTTTGGAGGCCTAGCCAAAAAGTATATATAACAGAATAACAAATTTAGAGAAAAGCTCCAAATTCAATATAAACAACTAGTTTGACAATGCAGTTTTTTACTTGCTCCAAAAAACCCTCTGCGAAGCAGCAACTCTTACCTTTCCTTTCATTGTGCTGTTCTTGTCTGGCAGCTTGTCTGAAAGTCCTGCAGACTCTGCAGATTGCTCACAATAAGTTACGAACAGTGGAAGACATCCAGCACTTGCAAGAATGCCCAAGTATTTCTGTTCTTGATCTTTCCCACAACAATCTAAGTGATCCAAGTATTGTAGCTATTCTGGAGCTGATGCCTAATCTGGTAAGCCAAAAGTAGCTGAGGGTTTGTCATGTGTGGGTGAGCCCCATTAAGTGGCTTTTTTGGGTAGTTCAGGGCACAGTAGGTATCAGTCTAAAAGAAACATTATTAAACATTATTGTGTTTCTTGTAGATCACCTGTAACACCCTGGATGTTTTATTCATTTCTTGCTTTTGAAATGACAGGGAAAGTGCATATATCCAGAGTGGGGTTTTTGCTACTCAAGTTTAAAAATTGTTTCCCTTGTTTCTCTAGCATGTGCTGAATTTGATGGGAAACGAGGTGATAAAGAAAATTGCTAATTATAGAAAAACACTCACTGTTCGACTAAAACAGCTGACATATCTGGATGACAGACCAGTTTTCCCAAAGGATAGGTAAGAAAGACAGCCATCTTCTTTACACAGCAGTAAAGATCAAGTGCTAGCAATCACTCATCCATTTTTTGCCAATACTGTCATGAAAGGAAAAGAAGACTGACCAGTATAATTTATTGAAGGTGGGTGACCTCAAGGAGAAGAGTATTATACTACAGAGTTCTACATCTAGCATACCTAGAAAAAAGTAATGTATTTTTTCACAAAATAATTCTTGAAAAGAAGACTGACCAGTATAATTTATTGAAGGTGGGTGACCTCAAGGAGAAGAGTATTATACTAGAGTTCTACATCTAGCATACCTAGAAAAAAGCAATGTATTTTTTCACAAAATAATTCTTGAACAGACTTGTTTTATACCAGGTCTGTAAACCAGAGGCAAATTCTGATGTCAACAGAAACTGAGCAGGTGTCTGGAAAAGCTGAGCCAATATCAGACCAACCTCTGGTGGTGTAATCACCAATCAGCATTTGGATATCTCTGTGTCTTTTGTTTCAGTTCCATGTACAAGATGAGATAAACATGCATCCCTGTTGCATAAGGAATTGTCACCACTCTCTGCTTTTTTCTCTTGCAGCTATTTTGTGCTGTTGCAAACTATTTTAAATTTCTCTCTCATTGCAAAGATGAGCTTTTATAGCTGTATTACAGTGAGCTTTTGTGTTTTCATTAGAGCCTGTGCAGAAGCCTGGGCTGTTGGAGGGCTTGAAGCTGAGAAAGCAGAAAGGGAAAAATGGGAAACCAGAGAGAGAAAAAAAATCCAAGATAGCATTGATGCATTAGCAGCAATTAGGCAAAGAGCAGAGGAAAAGAGGAGACAGAAGTGCATGGAAGGAGTTGCAACAGATACCCTAGAAGGTTTGTGCTTACTATTTTGGAAGATGTCTGTGACCAATTTGAATGTGCAGAGGAGTCTTTATCTGATACGTCTTTGGATTGACTAATAAGTAAAACTTTGTCTGCAAGCAAGTGGATTGCACAAAGGAGAGGGTAACCAGCACTTGTTGTTCATCCATCAAAGTCCTCAAGCATGTATTTAAATACATAGTCACTTGTGAGCCTTTTCAAAGTATTAGAAATACCAGACATTTATTATTTAAGTGTTTCCTCTAGATGATTTTTTTTCTGGGGAACTTCTGTTTGCTGGGGAGTTGAGATGGGAAAACAGCATTGCTGCAGTCTTGGGAAGACTACTCATCCACAAATAGCTGCTCAAACAAAGTAGGAGCTTTTCCTGCGTATTTTAGCCCAATGTAGTAGTGTTTGGATATTTAAAATGAGCAGTGGCAGATTAGCTCAGCAATTTTAATGAAATTATTTCTTTTGTAGGGGCACCTGTAAATTCAAAAGATGGTGATGGAAATTCTAATACATCAGAGACTTCAAACAGATCAGAAGAAGAAGCTGAAGAAAAGACTGAGAAATTTAAAAATGCAGGTTTTGATGTTTGTGATGAAGCGATAACACTTCTACCAAATAGAGGCGATAACAGAGATTTCACATCTGGAAATATGCCTGATGAAGTTCGAGAGGGTGCACAGGAACCAGACTCTTACAAATGCACAAATTTCAACGAGGAGACAGACGGTAATGTACCCAGTGAAGAGCCAAACCAAAGTGAGCGTGCAGAGAGGATGAGCCAAACTCTTAGTATAGCACTGCCTCTGCTGTGGGTCAAGCCAACTAATTCATAGATAAAAACATTCCATTCGATTTCCACAGCGACTAGGTGAAATCAAGGAATACTGGGTAAAATAGTCCTTAAATACAACAAATAGTAGAATTCTGAAGGCTTAACCTGCAGTTTCTGCAACTTAAAGGTGGAACTTCACTTCTCAAACATGCCAGGTTTACTGGCAGGCCAGGAGAGTTTACAGACATTCCTTGCTCCCACATAAACTGGGCAGTCTGTCTGCCAACAGAAGCTGGTCATCACTCTAGAGATTGTTTTGTACCTTCACACATGGAGAAATGCTTTTATAGACTAGTGGAACACATTATTGAAAAATGCAAATATTAATTTATACAATATAAGAGAGTCCCAGAATATCACAGAAAGAGAAAGTGCTGGATTCAGCTGTGAATTCTGCAGTGGTAGTCATGTCCCCAGCAGTCTGGTTTTGCAGTGCTTGCTGTTGCAGTATAGACATATTTTTTATTCAGTTAGTTCTCTGCAACTGACTATTGATTATTCTTTAAATCTACCAGGACAGGAGGCAGCTACTGACAAGGCCATGCTTCCTGAGAGGGATGAATATGCTGAAATTGAACAGTTCAAGCTGGAGACACTGGAGAAACTTTCTCTTGATGTATGTATTGGATTCAGACTTTGAGAAGTTCACGTGTGGATATTGTCTTCTCCAAGTTAATTGTTGTAATATTCTGGCTAATAAAACTATATGGGTAGGTTTTAAAGAAAGGTATACTGTTAGAAAAATGAAAGAAAGAAAAAGACCCAAAAAAGCAAAGTTGCAGGGGTATTCTTTCCAGTGAAACATATATAAAGAATGCTTCCAAAGTTTATTTTGTCCTTAAATTTTTTATCCTATAAATCCTTTTGCCCTGTAAATCACCTGAAGTTGACCTTCTATCTTTGTGATTTCTCTGGAGAAGCTAATGAGGGCTCTCATTTAAAAACAGAAATCACAGCAAAAAGAACCTAGTAGATATATTTGTCCTCTTAATCAACACTCCAATGAAATATGCAGTTGAAAATATGAACTACTGCAGAAAAAGCATAGGGAAGAAATAGCACCCCCATCATTGTAAATGTCACCCAGCAGTATTAGATATTAGAAATTCTCAAAATAGAACTCTGATTTCAGTTTCCAAGAAAAACAGAATGTACATTATTCAGATATATAATAAGTGATTGACATTTGTAGTATGATCTTCTACTATCTGAAGTTTCTATCTGATGCAACTTTTAAACCTGTTTACCATATTTAACCATGAGGAGGACATACATACCACTGAAAAATACAACTTCATTTCAAAGGAGAATTGTTCAATATGTCCTAATTAGGACTCTGCTGATAAACTGACAGTGTCGGACTATGATATAATCAGCAATAAAAACTTCTGAGCTTATGATTTCCCAGAGCACTTAATACACTCTTTGATACCCTATACTGGCATTGTTAACTACTGGCAGAAAAGCCTCATATCTTTGTCATGCTCTTAATTTCCCAGGCAAAAATTCCATGTTGTTATTGAAGGGCTCAGCCCACTGCTTTGGTAGAGAGTTTGCTGCTGCCTCCTCCTGTTTAGCTGTTTTCAATAACAGGTTTAAAAAAGATAGTGGAAAGAATGGGCAGCAATTCAAAGTATGCACAATATTATTCTGAAAAGTAGATCTTGCAGCGTCTGAAATAAAGGTTTTTAATGCACAATGACACTGTAGATACCCACAATGTGAAGATCTCCTTGATTCAGTGTTTGTTTTTCCCTTGATGCTCTATGGCACCACAGGAAGCCCCTTTGCACAAACTTTAAGGCAGTATAAAAGTAACTCTTAAGCACGCATCTGTGGGGTTTCTTTAGAGATGTAAAAAGTGGGACTATTTTAATTCTACAGAAGAAAAACCAAACCCAAATCATGCACTAATGCACATTCCAGTGTTCAATGCTTCCAATGACATTTAGTAATAGAAAGAGCCTCTCCCAACAGCCTCCAGTACTTACCCTATTGCAGATATTCCAAAGAATCTTAGTGCTGACATAGCAGGGAATGGCTGGGAAGATGCCGGTGGTGAGAAGCTCTGGAGCAGCACCGTTGTCTTTATTCATATCCTGAGTCTGTAGATGGTCTCAGGAGTAATAAAAGGGAGAAGAGTGGAGGAGGATTTGCAATGGGTGGTTATGACATCCCCGTGACAAGCAGAAACAAGCTCATGTTGCTGCACATGCCTTGGCAGTGTGGGAACCACATTCCCATGTACCTAAATGAGGTTAACTTGTAGTAAGTGATTTTGGCTTGATCTGCAAAGGCACCCTGATGACTGAAACAACACTAACAGCTATTTCATCTCCCTATTGACATCAAACTCCACATTAGTCTCAGATCTTAATTTGTACATTTTTAATGCTATTTTTATGAAACTATGTGACTTCAGGACATGCTGCGCTAGCTGCAGCCATATCAGGAAGGAGAAATTTTCTTTCTTGATTTTAATTCTGTAATAATCTTCACCACACAAAACAGTACAGAATAGATGTACCTGATGCTACTACACCAAGCAGTCAGCTACAAAGTCATTAAGTGCTAAAAGTATCTAAAATCAAAAGGAGATGCTTATCCCAGTATTGACCTACCATTAAAAAAATGGCAACAAGGTATTAGGTTCTACCTGTGATTCTGCATTCCCACCTTCTGGTTTTGCTTTCACGTCAGCAAATGATAGTTGTCTGAGATAATATTTTCTAGTGGAAAGCTGAGATGATGGGACCTGTATGAGGAAAAACAGTTCTCAGCAAGTTTGCTGTTCTGTATCCTTAATTCATTCTCAGTAAAACATTGGTTTATTAGGTGTATTTACATTAACAGAGTTTACTGATAGCAGTTTCAGGAAGACTGCAGGTCTGGATTTGGCACTTACCCATAAAGATGGGTTGCAGTGGGATTAAATCTGTTGAATAGATAGGAAACAGCTAAGAGAATAAACCATGTTTGCTTTTAAAATCCTGGTAATGCCTTACTCTTTATCCTGTTTTCCTTTATAACCACACAGCATAGTAGAAAACAGCATTCAGTCTGACATTAAGGCTATTGCTTTCCCATTTGCTGTTTCTGGAGACAGATGAATTTTCCCTTTCCCACATGTGTTTAACAGCTGACGGGCCCTGGGAGAGGATGGCACCGGGGTCCTGCTGGCTGTGGCCTCGCACCCTGATGAGCAGTGCTTTGAAGAAGTTGTCCAGTGAGCCAGAGATGTCATTTTTCATGGGTTACAGTAGCTCTTCCCACTGATTATTGATCTGTGATTGTTCACAGGAACTGCCTGATTTAGAAGATGTAGTTCTAAGTGAGTTTCCCCCAGAAGACGAAATCTTTGTTCAAGAGGTAACATTTTCATTAATTCCAGTAATGAAGCTTCCCTAAACACATTTACAAATGTTTTGCAAAATGAGGATAATCTAAGTTGTGAAATGCTGGTTTGGAGATGCAATCACTTGTGCATTTACAAACTTTCATCTCTGTACGTAAATCTTTCAAAATCTGATTTTTTTATATTTGTGTGTAAGAAAAGTAGAATAAAAACTTATGATCAGTAATGCAACAGTTACATAAATTTAATTTCTTAATAGGATGTAGTGTTATACTGAAGATTAGTCTTAAAATATACTTTACCAGTACTAATATGGTGCAAATTGCCTACTATTGAATAAAATCTGGTTTTTCAACTGAAATCACAGAGAGATTGAAACTCCTCCTCTCCACTGCAGGCCAGTCCTTGTCCACCTTAGTGTTTTGCTTTGCTCAAACTAATCTTTTAGGCACAAGCCTATAAGAAGAAGAGAAAAAAAGAAGACAACAAAGTTTAAAAGCCCAGTTTTGATTCTCATGCTGATCACAGAATCATACTGGCCTTGCTGGAGACAGAGGCTGGTATAGTACATGCTCTTACAAGTCTTTCCAAGATAATGCCAACTGTTCCTAAAGTCAGCATAAGGCATGGAATTGATTTGCCCTTTTCATCACAGACTCATAACAGGGTCTTGGCCAACAAAGCCTCCTATTAAAAGAAGGCAAGGAAAGAGGATTGGTGAAGGAGGATGTGTTAGCAGCTGTCCTGCTCCAAAGGGTTCTTGGTTCTCAGCCGAAGACAGATGATGTTGGTCAGGTTCCTCTGTTCAGAGTAAAATATTAGAACAGAGCCCACACATTGCTGAATTGCTGAAATAGATGTTCTTTTTATGAACTGTTAATAAGTTTATGGTCAGTTTGTTGCTGATGCCTCAGAAATTGCTAACCTAAGATTCATCCACAAAGCAGCAGAGCTATGGGTGAAGCATATATTCCATATATTTTATGAGAACAGCACATTAAAGCTGACAACTGTTACATGGATCCAAGAGATATTTACCCATCCTTTAGCTTTCATGTCTAAGAATAATTTTTCAATTACATTTTTACCTTTACAGCGGGACTGTCACCCAAAGATTGAAATAATTTCTGAAGTGACAAATGACTGCAGTTCTGCATTAGAGAAAAACAATAAAAGCACACTTGAGAATTCAATAGGAGAAGTTCCAACAGCAATTTTTTCAAGTGTATGTCAGAACCATAAAGCACGTGAAAAGGAGCACTTAAGACCCCTTCTCAAAAGCTTCTTTACACAGCCTGATAATTCAGAAAGATACCTGGAGATCAAAGATAAAGAAGTAGTCCCTTTGAAACCCTTGATCCAAGAGGTAATCACTGAGCCGCAGGATGATCTACTGTTGTCACCAGTCTGTCATCAACCAGATGACCCAAGCTCGTGGGAAGAGGATGGTAAGATTACAGTGACATTATTAATCACAGAGAAAACAGGAGTGGCACAGACACACTAAGGATCTGTTCAGCTCCTGTTGAGGACTGTTAGTTACAATCACTGCTTCCTTTTATTTATGTGGGAATCCTAATAAATTAGGAATTAAAATGTTTTCTCTTTCTGTACACAGATTTCTTACTGAGTTTCATTTAAATGGTTGTAAAAAAATGGTCTCTATATTTGTTTTTTCAGTATTAAAGACCACGAATGAGTTTCACTTGCCTTTTGCCTTTGTGCTCTTAACAGGAAATGGCAGTGTTGGAGAAGCACAGGGCCTGGCTGAGGGGGAAGGATGTCCTCACAAAGCACAAGGTGACGAGGATGGTGAGAGTGGATTGGATTAATCACTTTGAAAAATGCAGACCAAATATGGAGCAGTGTCTGGCTGATTGCATGCAAGTATTCCCAAAAATATGGAGGCCAGCAATGGGACCATTAGTTAAAATTGACATAACACTGTGATATCAAAACTCACTGCCCTTGGCTCCAAGCTCCTCAGGGCAGCTGCCTGTTCACTACTTTGAAAACTACTGTATTGAGGCTGAATTCTAGACTTGTGTTTTGTGCCTTTGCATCCTTCTAGAAATGCCTTAGTGACATGTTAATATATCAGTTTCATTACAGATGTAGTTTCAAGCATAATTCATTGTGTCTGTCATTTGAACTAAATAAAGGTTCCATTTGTAACCACATATATTTTAACTTGGTGTTTTATATTTTAAGTCCATCCGTGTGCACATCATAGCAGATGGACGGACTCCAATGACAAATGGAGATTGCTTTGTGATGGGATATTTTACTGATCTAATATTCCTCAACATTTTGATTGTTTATGCCTAAACAGATGCAGAAATAGCATCCCTGCACAGAAAATCTGATTTTACCTTTTAGGGCATCTGTAATGAAATACACTTATATCTGCTACTTTTACTGTTTTTCATTGAGATGTGTCTCAGGATCTGGATTTTGAGTGTAGCCAAGTTTAGGTGAATGTCTTTTTTCATGTTTCTATACATCTCTAATAATTTGTAATAAATAGAACTGAACAGTTCTTGTAGGTGTGCAAATTTAAAGAAATAAAATATTGCTGTGGGCTTGTTGAAGATATGTATTTCCTATTATCTGGGCTTAGGTGCCATCTGGTGGCAAGAGAACCAGACCTCACAGTAACACAGAATAATTGTGAAAGCCCTCAGAGAGGACAACACAATTGCTTTCAATTTCAGCCGTTTTCCACCTTGCACAAGCTAAAACATGCTGGCAAAAGCCTCGGCCTCCAGGACAGGTGGGGGTAAGCCAAGGGCCTGTGGAGCACAGGCACAGGAATCTGCTCTTCAGAAAGCTGCAAATGCTGCTACCAACCTGTATGAGTTCCATCCTAAAAAAGTAGCTGCTTCCTTTTCTGACAGAAAGCTGGATAAGGACTATTTTGAGGGCTTTGGGTTTTGCATTTTCCATGCTGTTTTTTAGTGCCTGTCCTGGTATCCGCTTACTACACTAAACACAAGTAAGCAGAAAGGACCACATTATGTTTGCAAACAAAAGATTTTAAAAAATAATTCCAGGAGTGAAGTTTGAGTTCTGTTACCTCTGAAAGCAAGAAAAATAGGACAAATGGGGAAAAAAAGAGCATCGAGTAGTTTCAAGAACTATAGACTCTTTTACTGTGATCCTGATTTTACCAGCTACATCCACCCTGACTGGCATTTTAGTTGGAAGAATTCAGCAGCTTTCCGAGCTGTGTTTACTTTGCCACGTTTTACGTGGGAGGTCCCCCCAGCCCCTGTGTGTGCACACAGTGACCACAGCCCACCAGTGGGCCCTACATGAGCTCATGGGGGAATCTTCTGCATGTTTAAAACTGATTTTCGCTTGTCACTGAGGACTTGGGAAGGAGAAAAGGAGTAAGGGATAGACGAAAGGAGTGAGAGAAATGCCAAAGTAGGACTAAATGAGAAAAAGGAAATATGTTTAATTAGTGTCTTCTGTAAAACTTTACAAATGTACAGCATAGTGCAAAAACACAGTCTCAGCACATCACCTTCAAGTAAAATTAACAATGTAAAAAGCTGAGGAACACAAGCTTCACAAGCCTTTTTCACAAGAATGGCTCCCAAATTCTCTTCCTGGAGGTTCCTCTCTCACCATCAAGCTCCAATCTCATGTTTATAGTAGAGCAAAAAGCCTAAAGAAAACCCCACGAACTCTCCTGAGAGGCTGTTCCCCATGAGCACAGGCTGGAGCTTGCCCTGTAGGACACGGCCTGAGATGGAGCCAGGGCCGAGCTGCACCTGGCTCTGCCCACGGGGTTCATTTCTCAACCCCAACCAGACAATCCAGTCGGACACAAGCGTGCGCCCAACCTCAAGCATGTGACAGGCTCCATAAAAATACAGGAAAACTACTCAGGAGCTTGAAGTTAAGCATGTGCTTAAATACCTTGTTGGATCAATACATTCAGTGTTAACATGACAGCAGCCTGGAGTGTGGCAGTTCAGAGAAGGATGTAAATCTTGAACATACACTGTCGGTGTCAGGAGACACCAGGCAGTTTTCAATTACCTATGAGAAAAGAAGTAAACAGAGTGCAACTCAATGACTTTCCATTGCTGGAAAGGGCAAAATAGGGTGGAAATGGGCTGATGTAGGTGAACTTTCTAAGCACAAATCTGTCAAAAAGAAAAACCTTGTCCAGGATACACTCAAGCACATAATCTAAATACCAGGCCAGTGGGGGCTGCTGGAATTTCCCCTTTGTCCTGAACACAAAAACAGTGGCCAGGATTAATTCAGGAGCTCTCACAACCTCACTCCTGCACAAACCACATCACCAAGGTGGTGACAGAGCTCCCAGCATAGGAATCAGCTGGGCAAAAATGTGCTCAAAAGTGAATGTTTCTGAACTAACACGTTTGTTCACATAGTGATAAATGGATGGAGGAAAGGGCTGTGACAGGAAGGTCCATTTAAAAAATGCTCATCTTATTGAGCAGATTTTGAGCCTGCACTTGTCTGACTGATTAGCTACACTGTGGGGTGGATGCTGCTTGACCACAATGCTCAGAAATACGGTTCATAACCAAGAATTGTCATGGCAATGAAGGCAGGCAGAGCGTTTCTTCAAATGATACTGGCACAGCTTAAACCTCCCTGTCTAAGCCCTTAGGAGGCCTGAGTTAATTGAATTTCCTGGGTCTGTCCTACTGCATTTGGGTAACCTTCCTAAGGAAAAGCAACTCAGGTAGCAGATACTGAGATAAATAATACGTTCTCATTAGAACTACAGCATAAAAAACAAAGCTCTGCTTTGTTGAGAAACTCAGTTGTCAGAAACCACATGGATGGGGAAGGTTAGTTCAGCCTTTGAGGCTGGTCTCAGATGCACAAAGGACAGAAGAAAAGTTTGTGGTACATGGTGGACTAACCCTTCTGCCTTTCTCCTACACTGAGCAGCTGAGAGTCCTTCTAAAATGGGAATCCAATCAATTAAACTGTTTAATCAGATTTTATACATCAATAAACCAACAGGCACATCTTCAGGGGAAATAGAACAGGTCAAAGCCAAGGAAAAAAAACATTGGACTGGACATGGATTACTTAGCCAGCACCAAAACCCAGAGCATGCTCAGTCAGTCTTCTCTGCACATGGAAAATTGTGTGTGCAGGAAAGTCTATCCCTTTTCTATTTTATAACTATGGAGTGCCCTGCCTTTATGTAAGAGAAAATAAATTTGGGGCAAAACAAATCCCAAACAACAAATGCTCTCAACTCAGCATGGGATGTTTTGCAGCCTGTGATGGTCTGTCGCTCCCCTAAGAGCCAGAGGCACATTCTTGGTGGGGTCACTCAGAAAACAATCTTCTACATACCCCGAGAGATCTTGTTCCTACTCACCCTTGGAGGATCAGGGAGAGGTACAGGTGCATCCCATCAAACCCAGAAAATGGATAAAAAATATTTTTAGAGCATTGGACTGGCATGTAGAACTATTTTCCTATTAAAAAACCAGCATCAACAAGGGTCAGGCATTTTAGCTAATCTGCGCTGCCCTGATAAAATCCAACAGTTTGCCATTGCAGACACTAGTCAGGATCACTATTTTATGAAGTCCCAGATGGACTTTCAAACTACTCTTCACTTATATTTTATTAAAATATTAGAAATTTCTAAAGCATTTTCAAGGAAAAAAAAATCCTGGCAAGTTCTCACTCCCCCTCGGAGCAAGCACCAGAAGTAGTATTTTGTTTTAAAAAACACTGAAATCCAGGTGCAGGGAGGGTAATGCAACAGCTACTGACCATTTCCATCTACTCAAAAAAAAAAAAAAAGGGCACAAAAAGAAACTCTCTTGTGGGTTTCTGAGTCAGTTTTGTTTCTTTACATTCAAACCTGTGGATGCTTGGATGGGTGGGAGGGAATTGTTGTTTCTTGGAAGCTCAGTCACTGGCTGTTGTCCGTTGAAGAACTCAGGTTTAGAGGGATATCCCCTTGGACACCCACAGAGGACACGTAGGAAGCCATATTCTCAGAAGGAACATAAAGTGATGAGTTTTCAGGCAAGCTGATGAGGTCATTCCCAAAGATGGACTGATGGTCGAGGAGGAACTGCTGGGCACTTTCAAGAATGACATCTTTCCCTAGGAATGGACAGCAGAAAATTCAGCTTCTGGAAGGTAGGTTACCTGATTTTACATATGTGGAAATGAAAAGTGACAAATCCCCATTGCAACAGTGGCTGAGGAGCCTCACTCCAGCAAAATCACTTGGAAAAACCTGAGTGAAACTTGGACTCACTCAAAAGCCCATTAAAACCAAGGGGAGTCTCTGCAGGTCACCAGGTGGGTTCTGCCTGAATGCTGAGATGCCTCACAAGTGAAAGAGGGATGAGCAAATGTTGGAGACACTGGGAAGAGGATGAGAGCAGCTGCTCTTCTCCTTCACTCAAGTACTGTCTTTCTTCCTCTTTGTAGAAGAACCAGAAAGGCTTTGCAAACGGGGTGCTCAAGGACTCTCTTCAGTGTACCGGGGTTTTAGTGCCTTTGAGAGCTCATGAAAGAGGCTGAGGCTGGAAGTCCTTGAATGACACACAATGAGTCAAAACTGGGGTGGGCTCAGGTGGCTACAGCACCAAAGTGGGGCTCACCAGAGCCTCTCTTTGAGGTCTATCTCAGCTGAACACACATGAACATACATCACGATTCCACAGCCAGGGCAACACTCCTGGATTCATATCTAAGGTCAATGACACACTTTATCAGAGTCAGCAAGTGGGAGAAGATCAGCTGGACAGTTCCCTTGAGGTCTGCTAAAAGGTCTGGAGAAAGAGACACACAACCCGTGCCTCTGGCTGCCAGCAGCTACTGGGGCACCTCCTCTGTAGCAGGAGCCAGAGGAAACCCAGGACTGTACAGCTCTTACCACCCCTACCCACTGAGATCACCACACTGCTCTGAGGTGGCAATGAATAGGCAGAGAAAACAGTGGAGACACTGACAGTCATGATGTGCACCCATTGCAAAACCAATTCAATTCCATTTACACCTCAGTTTATCCCCCACCCTTTTCCCACAGCTCAGGAACTGGCTTAGCAGCTGCTGTGGAAACACTGCTGACTGACAGTGGTGAAAGCAAAATAACAAACATGGTTTGCTCCCTCAAATGGCAAACAGTCAGTGCTGGACATCGTATCTGCCTGAACAACATCCCATTGCCAAGTCCACAGAGCTGCTGGTGCCCCTACCTGGGCAGGTGCTGTTGAAAGGTGGGTTGAACACTTTTGGGGGCAGCTCAGTTGCACTCTTCTCCAGATCCACTGTGAGTCGCTGCATCTTGATGCAAAAATATAAACTACAATGTACAATTATACAAAAACAAGGGAGCTTGTTAGAACTAGGCCGTGTCTGAGCACTGGTGCTTCACCCCACTGCACAACACCCACCAGGAACATAAGCCATCCTCCCTGCCCAGCCTCTCCTCCCAGCCTTACTGCACTTCACTAAAACAGCCACACCATGCGCTCGCTCAAGGGCAGATCTGCCTGAAGGAGAGGGCTGTGGGAGGTGCAATCCCCTATTCAGCACTGGCTAATATGGCATGAAGCTCATGTCACATGAGGGGCCAGGCTGATGTCACTGTGGCTGCCCTACAAAGCAAACCCACAGTCCTCCGCAGGCAGTAACAAAGAGGAAAGGGATTTTCTCTCCATTTTCCTATGACTGTCTTTAAAGTAAAACAAGCTTTTGCTTGCACGGTGCTCTAGGCAGAGAGCTCCTGCAGGTATTGCTTCCAGGCTTCTCTGTGCTCATGACTTTCTGTAGGACGAGCAAGAGCTCCTGGGAAATTCAGTGGGCTCAAGGACTGAACTATTGAACATTGCAGCCTCCTTTCCTGGCCTTTTCTCTCATGCAATTCTTTTTAAAAGGTGACAGCCCTTGCTTCCAAGACCTGCTAATTAATACTATTATTATATTATTATGACTATTTCTTCAGGCACTCTCCTTCCTAACACTCAGGAAGTGGAATTACCTAGTAAATTGAAAATTATCAAAACCTAAAAAGGATGTTGACACCATGAAGGAGGCTTAGGGACCTTCTGCATTTCATTAGAGTAGATTACACTTGGCTTGTCCATCTGTAGAGATGGCAGAACCATCCAAGCCTGCACCCAACTTGGTTGTCAGTGAGGGCTCTGAAAATTCACCCTCCATCACAAAGGAAAAAGAACCCAGCCATGCAACAATTCCAACCCAAATGCTTCTATGAGTCTACGGTTTCCTTCACTGTTTTTTAACTCTGCTGTTTCTGTCTGTGTCATTATCAATTCCAAACAAATACTGCCAAACAATTTCTCCTTGTTTCTTCATGTACGGGCATGCAGGAACCTCTGTTCTAATTGCATAGAATTTTACTGCTCCTGAAACATATAGGGATGGCTGCACTTTGTAAAGGCATATTTTATAAGGAGCTTTGGCACAAAGACACTTTATAAATCTATGGTATTAGTAGGATGTGACATTCACACTAAGAGAAAGTTTAGAGCAGCCAGCTGCAATTAAAGACTCCAGGACACCAACAGTCAGTCAGAGCTCGTCTCCAGACAAGGCCTGGCTGAGTGGGAAAAACAGGTCAAGAGTATAATACAACACTCTAATGCTGCCCTCAGGAGATGCCTACGTGCTGTGCTTTAGCCCAGTCTCCCCTCTGGTTATGAAATAACCTCCTCAGTTGTGCACAAGCTCTGCTTTGTGGTTCCATTATTATTTAGGCAAGGCGATCTAGGGGAAGGCGTCCCTGCCCATCACAGGGGGGTTGGAACAGATGAGCATTAAGGCTGCCTCCAGCCCCGGCCGTTCTGGTGTTCTATGATTTTTATTACCATATCTCAGAAACTCACATCTCTTACCGGGGGCAGACTGGCTTCCATTTCAGTCAAATTCCACTCACTCAAAGATAAATTGGGATTAAAGACCTGTTGGGAGAAAAATACAGTTAGGGCTCTGAAAGGTGTAATGGTTTGTGATTCTCATGCCCTCCCCTGCCTGCTGGAGGGCGCAGCCCTGCTGGGCTGTGGGCTCTTGTGCTGGTCCAAGAGCCCTGCTGCCTGCCAGGGGAGGGACAGCACAGACACCCCATGCCACAGTCCTGTCACAAACCAGGGCAGCTCTTAGTGTCGCTGCACACACACAAATCAAAGCCCTTTTCTGCTGCTCTTGAGTCCTAGGACACTCCCAGATTCATACGATTTTTAAAAGCATTCCAAAATTTAGTAGCAGAGGGCAGGTTACTGTTGCATCAGGGTTTTGGTGACAATTTCTTGAGAAGTCTGAGCAATTTGGGAAAAGGAGCTGTTGATCTGGGGCCAGTTTTATGATTCATTCTCACTCTTGTGACATAAGTTGCACAGAGAGAGAAGTGTGTCAGTAACAGGAAAACACTTCCTAATGAGAAACAAGAAACAGAAACCAACAGTCAGTGATAGAGCAGGCCATTAGAAAAGCTCTCTGTAAAGTCAAAATCAACCACAGACACTTGGGAACTAACTTGAAGAGAATAAGATTGTTTTTTTTTAAATGCTTTTTCATTCTGTTTATCCACGCAAACTCACAATGTGCCTTTATCTGAAGCACCTCCTCAAGGGAGCATGTATTTGACATATCGATTCTTTCCTTACAGACAGAGTTATTTGATTATTGGCAAAACCTTTCATATACCAACTATATGTACAACAGCAGAGAAATAAACAAACCTTCCTATTTCTGCATGTCTGCTTAAGAAAAAGGCCACCATCCATTTCTAAAGAAGGGTGAGCACTGAGACTGACAAATACCTCAGCAGAGAGAGAATTTTACATTGGCTACACTTCCCAGAATATGAGGAAAAGGAGAAGGTCGGAAAAGCTAAAGACAATCTAGGAATATCTAAGATGTAGAATATGCACAAAATAAATTAAACCCTACAAAGCAATTACCAAACTAGCTAGAGAGTCATATTAAACCTATTTTACATAAATGTGTCAAGTCTCACGTTGATTTCTTTACCAAATGCACTGTGTTTTGTGTGAACTCCTAGAAGTTCAAATATGCATATTTAGAAAAAAAAAAAAACATAATTTAAAGCTGAAATCTTATGAGCAGGTCAAAACAGAGCTGTGACTCCACAGGCTACATGTGGCAGATAAAATGCCACATGAGAACAAGCAGCACAACCTGATTCACAGCCCAAAGGAACCTCTGTGAACTTCACAGCTCTGTTTGATGCAGCCCTCCTGGCAACACTCACATCCAAGAGGCTGGCAGGCTCCAGGCTGTACTGCTGGCTCCTCAGCAGCAGCTGCAGCCCTTCTAGGCTCCAGTCGGTGCCCTCCAACGGGTCTGAAATATCTGTTCTGAGAAAACACAAGGGGAAATATTGCCACAAAGGAAACTTGCATAGATACATACAGAAAGCAGGACTGAGCAGCCTTCCAGAAGGATGTTTATGTTTAAATCTCATTTTGAAAATCAAGAGCCCATTGTCAGCCTGGATTTTGCCATGTCACTTGGTTTAATCCCAGAAGTACAACTCAGCAGAGCACACAGGGGACTGGGCAGATGGTAAAACAAGTAAGACAACCCCTCTCCTGGGTGACGTGGTTTGGGGATGGATAGTCTGTGCACATCTCCTCAACACTGGGAAAATTAAAGCTTTCCTTAGAAGAAATCTTTTTAGAGATGTACTTGGAACCAGAACAGGCTGCTGCCATTCTCCTTGGTCCAAGATGCCTGAATTACTGGTAACTAATGCTTTTTAATGGAGTGACTTTTAGCTGCAGGCATTCACCCTGCAGGCTGCATTACTGGAGACATTCAGCTAAATGAGCAACAGTGAGGCCCTGCTGTTATTAAACCCCTCAAAAACTATTAAAAATTTCTCTTAAAATCAAGTCTTTAAAAAAAGGATTATTTTTCTTCTAGTAATATGTTTTTAAGCATCCAGTGGGTTCAGAAGGAGGAATTTGATTCTCTGTAAGGACTTAAAGGAAAATGGAGGCTTTTCTGATAACTCTATTGAGTGTTTTGGGTTTCCCTCCCTCCCAGTCCTCCTTACATGGCTGCAGTTGCTATCGAGAGTGAACTGAAGTTAAGTTTCACATCATCCCCACAGCTGCACCATGCTTTCCTTCTGCTGGTGAGGTCTCCTGGACACTCCCCCATGACACGGGTGCTGTTGGGATTTCAGTCTCAGAGCACAGCTCTAGAAGTGGCTCACTGGGACCACCCTGGGGCTGAGCCTAATGACACAGTGCCAATCCCCCCAGCAGGGGTAGCACAGTCCAGAGCAGGCCTGCAGACACAGATGCTGGTCTGGGCTCCAGCTGTCACTCGGACCTTGGGCAAATCCCTCTCGATGCAAAAAGCCTCTTCCTGCTCCCACAGCTCTGATGCACAACCTCTGACAGCTCTTCCTCTGCTGGGCCCTTCAAGCACATGCTCCCTACCTCTGTGAACTGTCCCCTGGGATTCAAGGGTCCTCTGGCAGGTGCCACAGGTACAGGATGGAGCTCACCAGGCTGCACTTGGCAACTCGCAGTCACCCTCCCTCCCCACCCTGGGAATGGGAGGAGAGGGCCATGAGCAGGCAGGGCCACAGCTCTCCCTGCTCTCCTCACCTGTCCAGCAGTGCCCTTCTGCCTCTCCTCTCAGGTGGCTGGGAGGTCCCTGGTGGGGCTGCACCACAGCTGCCTTTGCCTTCCAGGACAGACTGAACCATGGCCACCGGCAGCACCGGGGGCTCGGAGCAGGCCCGGCAGCCGGGCAGGGGCACATCGGGCTCCACGCTGGGTTTCACTCCAGGGCTGACTGGCTCTTCCTTGATCAGCATGAGGCACTTCTCCCTGCATCAGAGACAAGGCTTGGCACCACACACAGCTGCTCTGCAAAGGCCTCGTGCTACTAGGAAGGGCAGGAGCACAAGGCATTGCTTCCACTTCCCATCAAACTGCCCCAGAAGGTCTTTCCATTTCCTCAGGTGGGCAAAAGAGGCCAGCAGCCTCTCTTTCTTTTCAGCAAGCTCCAGAAACATGCTCAGCTGGAGTATCTGCAGTCACTTCATCAGTCACAGCTATAATGAATTTGCTCCATTCAATTGTTTTGCAAATATGGAAGATACATTTCCATGCACTGATCATTTCTTGGGTGAGTGTTAGGGACAGGTTAAAGGGTCACTGGGCTACAGAGATTCCCCCAAAATAGAAAAGTCTCATCCTAGAGACAGGAACGGGATCAGTAAGACCATCTCATACAGGAGTTAGGATTGGACCAGCAAGCACTCTAAAGATCCCAATGAGACAGCTCAGGATCTTGTGGCACTGCAGGACCTGAACAGATGTTATTGAGATCTGACAGTCCTAGTCAGATGTTTTACTTGGTTGGAAGCAGAGGTTTGCCTTTTTCCATTGGGAGAGGCACTCCATGTTATCTCCAGAGGGACAAATGACAATGAAGTTTTGTTTAGAAGCATTTTGTGTGTAAAAACCTACTCTATGTTACTTTAGGGGACTTTAAATCTCCCTGTGAACGTGCACAGCTGGAGCCAAAGTGATAAAGGCACAGAGATCAACAGGGATGGTATGTGACACTACAGCGCTTTCCTCAACATTCCTTTCAGATCATCTTCTCGTCTCATGGGTCCCAAACTCCTACCAGAAGCTCAGATGATTTAGGAAGTACCACACCTGAGCTGATTAGGGCCACAGCTGGCTCAGATGCCCAAGTTGTGCAGATACAGCACAGATCAGAAGCCACCAGATGGCACTCAGTAATTAGTAGAAATAAGCAACTTAACTTGAAAGTTATATTCAAGATTTTCTGCTTTAGAAATGGCTTCCAGGCTTGTTTTTTTTTTTTTTTTTTAATCTGAAGCTCTTTACATGCTTCTAGTTAATTTTATGGCTATGGTTTCAATTATGCAACAGATTTACAGGCAATTTCTAGAGTATAACTGCCTTACCTCTAAGCCTGAGAAACTGTTTCCATGATTCATCTGTCTACTTACTTTCCACTGACATAGCTTTAGCTATTCTGCTACTAGCCCTAAATACACTGCATGTCTGTGGCAGGAAGAGATAAGCATTAAAATACCTCTGCATTCAGTTCTTAAGTTACTGGGGCCTTTTCACAGAAAAGTTGTCAAACATCGGAAGTTGTTGTGATGCAACCTTTCTGTTCTCATTAGCAGATAGATGTACAATTTGATTGTTTCTTCTTTGCCAAAGCCAAAAGGAAACCCTCCTTTCTCTCTCTCAACAAACCCAACAAGTGTTAGTATCTCATTATTTGATTAAGTGTGAGACAGTCCCTGTCTTGAGGACAAAATATAAAGAAACACGGACTATTGCTCAAAGAGGTGAGTGGAAGTTTTCGGCATGAAACTCAGGACTTTGTTTTGAAAGTTATGCTGTTATTACCCCCCTCTAATCCTGAAAATCTGACCCACTTTGCAAGCTGGAAAAAAGTATTCCATCCCATATCTCTATAGAGATTTGTGAATCAGACAGAAACTTGGGTAGAATTACAGCCACGAAAAACTCTTGTGAAGAGTTGCATAAGCATGCTCATACCCAACTCTCCCTGTTTTTAATCACAAGCATGTTTACCTGTCATTTTCAGGAGGGGATTGCATATTCATGATGTTGGAAGGGGATGCTTCAGTAACATCAGATATGATGGGTCCTCCAGCAATTGCAGGGCTGTTTAAGCAAGAGGCAGGCTCTGTTGATGGCTAAGAGGAAAGCAAAAACCATATAGATTTATCCTTCTGACCCCAAAACAAGTCTAAGGCCCTATCTAAGATGGTTAGGGTTTATTCAATGGGACCTTGAGTCCTCCCTGTACAGAAACCAAGAAAGCTTTTACCTACTATGCAGCATTATAATTTCCTCTCACTACCAACCACACAGAGGTACAGGTGTGAAATAAACCCTGTGAAGTGTCAGCAACCAAAGGGTTTTACCATGTTTGACAATTTGCCTAGACTGCTCAGCTTCCTCTGGAGGGAAAGATCCAACATAGCCCAACAGGGCAGTATGAGCCTCTCATGCCAGCCCACGTATTTTAACTGCATGACAGAAGTGTCTGGTGTCTGCTCTGGTGATGGTGGGGATCCCTCAGAGGCTACAAAAATCCAGGTCTGGTCAGAAGGATCATAATACTGACTTCTATAACTCACTTCTTCTTCTCTTCCCTCGAGATGAACCAGGCTGGGGTAACAACATGGAGAGTTCAGTGTGCAGGATCTGCCTTCCCCCACCAAAGCTCATGGCCTCCCTCATGCAGGCATCCCTGAAACTGGGGAGCTGAAGGAGTTAAAATGTCACCCAGCTTGGCAAACCTCATCTCTTCACTGCCAAACTCTTGCCAAATGACTTACTCCATAATCCCTACTGTTGCTTCAAACATTTTCGCCCCTGGCCAAAGCCATCGCCCAGAGCTCGGAGGCGGGGGTGAACCTACCGACTGTATGAAGTAGGGGTCGTGGAGGGGCTCTGCAGACAAGTGCCGGCTGAACTTGGACACTGGTGGAGCCGAGATCCCATTGTCAAGCATCAGAGGTCTGTGAAGAGAAACAGGTTTGTCTTCCAGCATGTACTGACAGGCTCCTGGTAGCTTGTACACAAAACATCTCCCAGCCAAGGGCTCTCTCTACTCTGGTTTTCCTCGGCTCTAAGAGTCTTTCTTGTCCAGTGTTACAAGCAAGGAAGGCTAACAACAGTTTTGGAGGAGGTTCCCATTTAAAAAGAGCATTAACCAAACAGAGAAGGGAAGGATGCAGACCTGCCCATCCTGCTCAAACCTACCCAGAGCCCCCAGGCAGCACTCTGCTCTGCACCACGTAGCTCCAGGCTGCACACCATCCTTTGCTGCAGCCATTTAGAAGAAAGGCAGAAAAACACAACTGTGAAAGATAAAACACTAAGGATGCAGATATAGACACAAGAGCTGAGGTTTCTGAAAGACAGACCCTTGTGTTTCCAAGGAAGCAGGAACTCAAATTACCTTGCACAACACGCAAATTGCAGCTGGGTTGTATGAAGTGTGATCCCTCATCATAAGGGGGTCAGTATAGTTGCTGTGCAGGTAGTTCTTGCTCTTTTGCCCCTTTCAGCACAGTTTCTCACTAATTATTTGCTTTTTTTCAAAAAAGCAGTGGTCTAAGACATTTCTTAGGCTGCAAAGCTTTTACAGGGAGGTCACAGCCCTGACCATGGAAAATAGGGGTCAGATCTGGCATCTCATTTCTCTGCTTGCCCAGTCTACTGGAGGAAAATTTCCCCGGTCCTGAACCTCAGCAACTCAGCAGCTGCTATTCTCCCCTTGAGCTCTTTCCTTTGCTACCTGCAGTGTTTAGCCCTTCCAACAGGCTCAACAGAGAGGGTAGGCAGAGATGCACATACCCTGCTGGCTTGTACAGATTATGGGCTCCTTCATTCAATCCTGTGTTGCCTTTACAGTCCTCACAAGAGGAGTCAGCCAAGAACAAGGACACTGACTTAATGAAAATTGACTCCTTTGAGCAGCAGCTTGTGGGAGGTCTGGCTCCTTTCTCTGCAGCATGGAGAAGTTTCTAAGTTGTCAAAGGCCGCAAGGTAAAGGTGGGAACTCGAAGTAGGTCCCTGCCCTCAGCAAATTCCACTCTGGAGTCTCTTCCCCTTCTTTAGATCACAAGCACCACAAGGCAAGAAAGGCATAGCTGCTCTCCTGAAAGACACTAAGCTTCCTCATTCCAGTTGCTCTATTCACTTGCCTTAGAGAGCCTATCTAAAGATACCCCTTAGCTAAAGTTTTTCCCCACCTTCCCCTTTGTAAGGCCTGCAGGTTACACACCACCAAGCCAGTGTTGGATACACACCACATTCAGTGACTGTGGGTCAAACTGAAGGTGTCTGTGGGCTGGCTGGGCCCAGCCCTGCTCCTACTGATGTCAAGTGGCAAAACTGGAACCTGTAGGACCAGCAGTGGTGTCCTGCCCTTTAGCCTACCCCTAGTTAGTGTTCCCATCTCCCACTGCGCGCTGTGTTCCCCAAATAAAGGTCACGAGCTGACACGGTGCTTCTCTAAAGAGCCGTGAATGGGGCATGTCAGCAGGTCTGACTCTGCACTTCAGCCCATTCATTTCCCATCACCATGGAGCCCGGTCCGGTGACCGCCTGCCTGGGCGAGCTGAGCTTGTGCTTTTAGTGAGGGGGCAGCATTATGCACCCGTGAGCGTGTGCACCACACAAGGGTACTTACAGCTTCCTCTTTATCCCAGTGCTGCTGGGGCTTGATTGGAGCTGGCCAAACAGAAACTGAATCAGCTGTCAGGAGAGATCAAAATCCAGTGTTAATCAGCAGAGTGATTCAGCACTCCCTGCTCTCACAGCCATTCTTATCTCACACATTCCTCCCTCTCAACAGCACCCCAAAGCTGGGAGCAGCCACAGAATATGGGAGCCAAATTGCATGAGACATTGAAGCCTGAAACAAAAATGAGCTGTCCAAGAACTCAAACAGCTTTCCTGGCTTTCATATGCTCAGCACTTTCTCTCTCCACTTGGTGCATGAAGAACTTCAGCTGGTCCTAGCAGACCTGTGAAGTGCACATGCAAACATTCCTAGGCCTGGAGTTAGGCCTGGAGTTAGACCTGGGTCCATTAAAGTTTTCAGAGACATTTTGAATGTGTGCTGTAAAGTCTGATAAAGACTCTGCAAGTGACAGAGGCAAGTCGCTACAGGAGAGCCTGGATGGAGGTCTGAGCTCTTTCAGTTGAGTTTTTCAGCTCTGTGAATTTCAGTGTTGATATAACAGGACACTAAAAAGGAAGCAGAGTAGCTTTGGAGAGGAATCACTTAGCAACATATTCCCAGGTCAGCTTGAACTTAATGCTCTGCTTTGACCTCCAAACAAAGAGAGCATTATTATTATATATCACAGCTGGCTCTTACTCATTGCTCAATATAACAAAATAAAGTTGCATAAAAGCCTCTACAATGAAGTGTGTGGCTGGTCCAGCCTCAGAGCTGGAGAAAGGCTTGACAGCCTTGTGCATTTCTGCCCAGTCCTATGATTCCATGATGCCACGTGAGAGTCAGAACATGGGGACTGGGATATGTGACGTGCTCAGTCATGTCAGCACCATCTAGGAATCACTGGAGAGGCCTTTTCTATACTGGTCATGCTAGATTTTAAGGGAGATGGTTCTGCAGCCTAAAAGGTTATACAGTAATCCCTCACCTATACCAGTAACACCAGAAAATGTAATAGTTGCTGTTACATTCCCCCAGTGGGGCAATGGGTGGCCAATTCTGCAGCTTCGGTGCTGGCAGGAGTGGGGCTCCTCTCTTGTACAAAGGGAAGAGGAAGATCTGGGAAGCTCAAAGGCATTGATACAACCAGAACACAGCCAACACAGGGCAATTAGTGAGAGTTGTGCTCTCTTGCTCAGGACTTGAACAGAAAAGTGGTTTCTAATATCACAGAAAGGACTGACAGGAAAATTAAAATCTTTTGCTTAAGGGCACAGTCTGTGCTTTGTTAATGACCTGCTTCCATAGGACACATAAAAGCATCACACAACTTAAAAGGAAGGGAAAACACATACACTGCGATATCACAGTGTGGAGATTATGGGACAAGAAAAAAATCAGAGGAGGACATAGACCAGGCAGCACAAGCGAGTTTGGAGTTTGTATGACCACTACCTTGTTGATGACTTTCTGTTGCTGTGAGTGGTTCTGCCGGAGAGAAACAACTTCCCGCCAAAGAACTTCATTTTGCCTGAAAGTGAAACAGAAATTTTCCATGAGCACAGAAACATCGACAGCCCATGGTGCTGCCATGATGCACAGCAGATTCAACTGTGCAAAGTCTGTCTCACTTCGGAGTTCTTGCAGTGTTTGGCTCTTTTCAGGTTTCCCAAACAAGGTCACACAGTTGCCTTCCTTTTTCTTCCTTGACCTCAAAAGAACCATACACCAAAGCATGGAGGAAAAACAAATAAAGAGAAGCCAATATTTATAGGGGAAGGTAACAAGAGGACACATGTTTTTGTGGAACATTTGGGCCAAACTCAGAATTTCAGCAACGCCTGATTTGCGACTCTGAATTATTTGGATCACCAAGACTGTCCTTCCATGGAAGCCAAGAAAGCCCAACCTCTCCACAACTGCACCAGTGCTCCCAAAGACAACGAGACCCTATGGACAGAGACCCTGTGTATTCCACCTGCTTTAACCTCATACAAGTGGTGGTTCAAATGCATGTTTGGTAGTGACTGGAGCAGATAAAAAGATGCTCCTGCATCTCAGAGCCTTGAACAAGGAGGATGGTAATGATTTTATTACCAGGAGTCACTGACTTAACCCAGCACAGACCTGTGTGCAGCTTGCATAGAGAAAATTTATTTTCTGTCTGCAAATGAAGCAGCACAGAGGGGAGCTTACAGGCTTCCTTTAACAGTCAGCCCCAGTAAGTGGGATAGAGAGGTGTAGAGTTTATTTACTGTGCTGCCTTCAAGTCTGGATTCCAGCCAAGTCCATGCTGCAAAAGGTTTTGCCAGCCAATTTATCTCTAGAGTATATGGATGTACCTAAACTGTCAGGCCAGCAAAACCTATCATACAGGTGAAACTGATAAATCCTTTTGCATTTTAGTCTTTCTAGTGTGGATGGATGCTAGAACTGGGAAGGTAAGGTCCAGAGTTCCAAAGAGCACAGTAGAACAGCTTGTACAGCAAGAATGTCTGCAGTGAGCTTTCTGTACTGGTACTGACAGGATTTTCAGCAAAGCAGCATTCCTTAGTCTGACAGCTTGTACTGGAGTTATGTCCTAATTGTTCTTCACCAGGGTGAATTTCTTAACATGGATTCAGCCTGGGATTTCTCCTCTGTCTTAGTTTATAAAAATCATATTCTTTTCATCAGTTGAATGCAGTTTTGCCAGAATGGAGGGAGCAAGCAAGCAAATCAAAAGGGAGAATAAATTAGAATCAAGACCAAATCATTAATACTGGAAGTCCTTAAAATTAAATCAAATACAAGCCCAGAAACTCATTGCTGCTGTATCTGGATTTCACAGTGCAAACTCATGCATGTGCTAAGTCAGGGAGTCATTAAAAATTGATGTAGAATAAAAATATGTATCCATTGCACGCAAGGTGCTGCGCTGGAATGAAGTTTCCCTGTATGCAGTGCTCTCTCAAGGCCCAGAATGCCAGTGTCCTCTGGTGAGGTATGAATATCAGCTCTCATTATAAAAGAAAGGCTTTGGGTCTATTTGATTATTCAAGTGCTTTTTAAACAAAGCTCTCTGTAAAGACTAAAATTCTGGAGGCAAATAAAAACCTCTCCAAGTACATGATTTATAAAACCATATCCACTTCCTAATCTTTTAGTGACCATGTCTGAGTCAGAAAATCCCAGAGTCTCAGACAGCTGGAGGTCAGGCAGCCACATGCAGGAAGCATTGCATCAGCTTGGTTTGCTCTTATCCAACAATTCTGGCCATGTCAGATGACATAGTCTCAGGGAGATGAGTCCATGGACTAAATGATATAGAAGTTCTAATGTTATATATTATAACATACTATATTTTTTAGTCCAGTCATAAATTTTGGAGGTGAATGATGGCAGAAAGGTAATTTTTTAATATCTGGAGTGGACATCACCACACTTCTGCCAAGGACTCTTGTATGTGTGGGAGAGTTAAATCTTTATCACCATTTCCATCTGGAGGAAATAGTTATCTAAGTCCCCAGGTTATGCACATATTTCCTGCCTGACCCTCTCTGTGCTTTCCTCATCTGTGAAGGGAAAACATACAAGACAGAGGCTGAGCATTAATTCATATTTTATAGATTAGGTGTGCATAGAAATCCTACACGTTATTGTCTCAACAGGTCTGTGGTCAGTCCCTGGCTCCACATGCTCCCTGGGGAGGGAAGTGTGCAAGGCTCCTCCTTTCAACCATTCCCCACAATCCACCACCCAAGAGAAGCAAATGTCCGTAAGAAGCAGCCTGAGTAGGATTCAACTCACTGCTTCATGTCCTGCACTTGACACTCCATGTTCTCCTGCTGACTTCTCAGTATCTGTACCTCGTATAGCAACCTGCTGAGGTCCTCCTGGCGCATCTTGGTCTCCTCGCTTTTCACTACTGACACCTGAGGAAAAAAAAACCAAAGGTGGATTTTACCTGTACAAAAAGGGCCATGGACAGAGAGAGTCACTGTGGTGTTCAGGTGCAGGACTGTCACCAGCTGAAATACCAGGAGAGGCCACATGCCAAAGAGTCTGAACTATCCTAAGGGTACTATTGCAAGAGCCAGACAGAGCAAAGTGCAGGACAAATCTATTCATACAGAGGGTCTGCTGGCAGAAGTACATCCCCTGTCAGTGTGGGGACCTATTTCAAATCAGCTTGGGGGGAAAACAAAAGTATTTTGAAGATCAGGGAGGAATTGATCTAGATTGATTTAATCTTTCTACTTTAACTACAGAGATACCCAATCAAGCCTCATGTTTTACAGTGATGAGTCTGAGGTAATGCTTCACATTGACACACTACACTTGGATTTCCAAAAGGCTTTTGCTGAAGTCCTTTTTCAGAAGTTGCTATGCTAATTCAGTAAGAGAACTCTTTGGGGGTATTAATAACAGGTTAAAAGACAGAAAACAGAGGGCAGTAGGTTATCTCTTGTATAAGAACAGGAGATGGCTGTTGAGGACCCTACAGGATTTATGCCGTATTTCTCTAGGAAAGCAGTAACAATTCAAAGGCAGAGGGGTGGGAAGCAAGCCTGGCCCTGCAGCACTACACAAACATCTTGTGACACAGAGCAAAAGAGCAGAAAAACACAGACAAAACTGCTGCAAGCCAAGCCCTGCAAACCAAGAAGGCCCAGCCCAGGTGCACATGTGTGTGGGGAGGAAGGCATGATGCTAGAGTTATGCTGAGCAGGGTCTGGCAGGTACATGGTCCCTCCTCCCACACAGTGCCCCTCACCTTCCTTTTGATGTGCTCCAGGAGGTGCTCATGGCCCTGCAGGAAGCAGAGGTGCTGGAACTCAGTGTCGTCCCGCTCAGGCTTGACAAGCCCCCCCTGCTCAATGTTCACCACCTTCCTGAAGCCATCTGCACAGAGAAAACACAGCTGATGGGCCAACAGGACCCGGCACTCCCTCCACCTCCCACCCCCATCACTCTTGAGGACATTTCTGTTCACCCTCCACACTTTTTGAGCTGCCAGTGCTCAGACCTGGACATGCTTTTGGGCCATATCCACGAGAAACCCAGGGCAAGGGAGAGCCCTGTGCACCCCACTGAGCACCCCTGCTGCAGCCTATGCCATGAAAGCCTTTCCACCATGGGCATGTTGGTCTGCCAGGAGCTGAAATGCCAGCTCTTAGGGAATCCCTGTCTCAATTTGCAAGCCAAAGGAATTCAGGGAAAGGTTTTTCAAAGGCACAGACCATCAACAGGTGGCACTTTTGGAAAAAAAGGGTCACATGCGCATTTGGAAATCTGCTTTGAGTACTTCTCTGAAGTCCTCAAAAGGTTTCTAAACTGTATTTAAGGACTGGCCTAGAATTTACAGTGGAATAGAAAAGTTAAAACTTTACTAAGAAAATTAATTATTCGTTGAAAAAATTCCAAGAACTATCAGAAAATAGCTACATGTAATACAGTCACAGTGTTGAAGTGGCAGAAAGCTACACTTAACCCTCCTTAAAGGGGTGAAATTGTATGACCAGCAAGGCAAGGTTTGCAGGAAGAACTGTCTTTCACTAGTTCAGTGACATGGCTGGTGAAAGGGATAAGCTCGGGGCACACGACCCACAAGAGCAGCACATTCTGGGGGAGGTGCCACAGTATCAGGCTGCTGGATAAAGCTCCATATAGAATAAACTGGAAAATGAAGAATAATAGGCCATCAAATCAATGCAAGAGAATCAAAAACCTGGTAGGTGAAAGTTCTTAGCTCACATCCTAAAATGAAATCTAACAGAAAGTCCATGCTGGAATTTAAGGCAAACACAAGGAGATCACTGCCCTGGGATCTGAGCAGCAGATTCTCTTTGGCAAAATCAATAATGCCACAACAAGTCATATACATGAGACCCCAAACTTTTGTAAGCACTGTTCTCCCCCATGCCTCCTGTGCCACTGGCACCTCCTGTCACCACCGTGTCTGCAGGGCCCACCTGTCCTGGGCCCTGGGAGCTGCACTTACACATGTTCAGCTGCCGGACGAAGCTGGCCATGTTGTTGTGCTTGAAATACTTGGGCAGCACCTCTTTGGCAAAGCGGCCTTGGTCGAACACATGGAAGCTGGTGCCATTCTGCAAAGGAGATAAGGACAAAGGCAAAGTCAGGGGATCATCCCTGACCACGAGAGGGGCCAGGAGGAGTCCTACAGCAGGGGAAGTCTTGTTCTCTGAATTGTCACCTTGAAGCTGAGAAGAGTGACAACAGCCCTCAATGACAGATGTGCTCCTTTCAGTTCTGGTACAGTCAGTCCTCTGTGGCTGCAGCTTTGATCTTTTTCAAATTTTTGTCTCTGCTTAGTTGAGAATCCTGGATATGAGAAACTTTTGTGTCCAAAGGGCTGGTAGGTAGTTTGTGATGATCCCCTCTTGCATGGACCTCACAGAAACACTAGAGTCTTAAGAAGGCCCTGAAAGTGGGAATTGTCATTATAACCCCTGCCATAACTTTTTCAGGTCTAACCCAAATCCATCTGCTCCAGAGCACAGCAGTCCTGGAGGGAGCACTGCCTGGAGATAGGGCACAAGAAACACAGCAAGGCAAAAAGCAAATCACCTCTGGAGACATCACACTGTCCCAGAAGCTCTACGCACATTTCATTGACTATTTTTGATAGTAAACAGCCACAAGGGCAACCCACAAAATGTTGACAGTCATGTTTTCAGTCCAAGCTAGCAACACACATGTTAATCAGATAAATCCTCCATTGCTGGGGTTGCATTGCAAAGACCCATGACTGCAAAACAAGGCAAGCTGCCTAGGATTGCTGGCAGAGAAGAGGCACTGCAGGCCATGTGCTTCCCCTGCCTGGCCTTCTACCTGCTGGCAGCTACATCAGTGCAATGACATCAGCAGACATTAGGGACTTACCTTGGCTGCAGCCGGGTTTCGAGGGACAAGAGCTAAAGACACCAGAGCCCGCACCATGTTGGCAGGGCAGGGTCTGAGACCAGCACAGCACAGTCATCCTCCTGCTGTGTTCAGCGCTGTGACCAGCAGCCACAGGTGTGTCAGCCTGGGTGGGTATTTCACAGGGGCTGGTTTGTGACACAGGAGGACAGTGTTTCATAAGAGCCCTCAGGCTCTGTGCACAGTAGGAGGGTACCAGTGGTGTGTGAGTCCCACCATACACCTCTCAGGGGGTCTGCAGCTGCAAGGGTGCACTCAGGGAAGTCTGGAAGTCCCTAAAACAGGGAGTGCAATCAGGGCCATGAGACAGCTCAGTGACTAAAGAGGGGCTGCTGTGAGCCTGCAGCCTGCCCATGGCCACCAGAAAACAGCCAGCTGGCAAACCCTGCTGCCCTACTGGTTGCCACTACATTTCCATCACCAAACCGTGCCAGTTGCCTCTGTGCTCAGGCTCATTTGGCAGCTCTAACAATTAACACCCACAAACACACAGCTTTGGGTCAGCTGCACTTTTTCCTCCTTACTCACCACTGCAAACACTGAACATGACTGTGCCTCAGTGGTGCTCTTTGATCACGTTTGGGGTCTTTCCCATCATTCCTTACCCCATGCAGCAGAAGCAAAGGCTGCTCAAGCACCAAAGAGATTCACTGACAACCTGCACGCTGGAGTTATCCTCACAGAAAGAGTCTGCAGACAGGACAGCAGGGACCAGGGCTTCCCAACACTGCAGACACTGTCCTGGGGACAGAGCTGGTTTATTCTGCTTCCCTTGTGCTTCTGCCCCTTTACTCTGGGACACAGCTGTGTGTCCCAGGCTGGACCCACTGATGGAAAATGAAAAGCATGAGAGTTTTGTGTACCTCAACAACTCCTTTTGGCCTCTCATGAGAGGCCATTCCTTTGAATTCAGGGCCACAATGTTCTCAGAAGCTGGCACACTCAGAAAGGTCCCTACAGACACAGGAGACTTTGGGGTTACTGTGTGTTCACTGATGAAATGTGCACGTGTCAGTTTGTTCCCACACTGCAGCTGTGCCTTGGCTGTCTCACACCAAGGGAACACAAGCTGAGAGAAACTTTGGAAGTCTTCTCTGCCCAAAGCAAAATTACTCTGCAGCAATCATGGCAGATGCTTATCTTAACTGCCTTTGACAGAACCACCAGGACAGACATGTTGTGCTCTGACAAGACAAGTGCTAGTCCAGGAATTTGCCAGTTCTCCCTTACTGCATCTTCTATTTTAAAAATTAATTGAATTACTTTTTGTCCAATCTACCATGGACACAGAGAGCAGACTTTTCCTTTCCACTTTACAACAGACTTTAGTGTATATATAAACCATTACTGCATTTCCTCTCCATGTCTTCTACATGCTAAGAACAGTTCACAGGTCCTTATGGGTCCTATTTACTAGAAGTACTGATTATACCCAGAAATCTTAGGTATGCACACAATCTCTCAGCTCCAACATCACCAATGTATAGAAGCTGCAGAATATGAGAAACATGGAAACCTGCAACAACAGGAATATGAGACACCTGAAAGCCTTACCAAAACCTCCAAGGATGTAGTTGCAGCCTATGTTAGTTTGCAGTAAAACAGAGCATGGTGGTTGTCAGTCAAAAATAACACCGTTCTAAGTGTAACCGAGCGGGGACTGTTTACACAGGTTAGAAAATCATTCTAGCTTGAAAAACCTTATTTAAAACACATGATACCAAAACTGGGGGGTTCTCAGAGGTATGGCCATGTAATACCAGCATCAAACAACCATGATCACAGATATCAAGGCAGCTCAAATCCTATCTCAAGTTTTGCATGAAAACTCTACTGGACACAAATATTAGAAAGGCTGCTTTTTTACCACCCTTCTTTAAATCTGCTTGTGTTATAGATTCTTGATTTTGGAGAACAAGCTTATGCACACAGCTTATCTAATAACTCCACGCTGAAAACAAATCATGTTATTTGCAGCAAGTCTTAGGTCAAAAGCACAATGTGGTATCAAAGTGCTGTATGAAGGGGACAAATATTTTATTTCTGTGATTGCATTTAGTATATTAATGCCTCTGTGACAAATAAGAAGCCAAAGCAATCTATCCCTATGAAGTTGTACAGACAATATATACCCACATCACCATGACCATCACACAGACTCATTGAAAAATTAAGTAAAGCTTTTCCAAACAATTTAGGCTGCCAGTCTGAGATCTGTTTAAACTATAGGTTTGAGTCTGAGTTCAGAGTGCTGTTTATCTGCTGCCTTCTCGCTAGACATTTGTGAGAGGCTGCTAAGAAACACAGGTGTGATAATACAAACAGCAGTGAAACTTTTTCAGGGCTTTGCACATTTCCTAGAAAATTTTAGGGAGCCACAAATTCAAGCAAGGTGAAAAACATCAAAGCATCTGAAATTCTTAGAATTAGAATATTAGACACTTTTTAGGATGTTTCAAGTAAAATGTATAAATATTATAATTAAATCACCCACAAAACAGTTGCCCCTCTGAAACAGAAAAGCCACAATATTTCAGATAAATAATACCAAGTATATCCAAAAGTGCCTGTACTTGACTCCTGGTTTTTGTCCTCTGCCAGTAACTGGGCAGCACCTGCCAAGCAAAGGGCAGCTCCTGTGCCATGCAGTACTTGGGCCTCACACCTGGGTTCTCCCTGGTGTTGCAGGCATTAGTGACACCCAACATCTGTTGTACTTACAGAGCTCCAGCAGATGAGATGGTTCGTTTCAGGGTCTTCCACCAGCGTCCAGAGTTTTGTTAGGAAGGCTGGGACATTGCTGGAGTATCCATCCATCACCAGGGAGCTGGGTGAATCCTGCATAGCTTTGCAGTGTCCCAGCTACACTAACCCCATTGCTCTGGGCGCTCCTGCGTCCCTGCAAGCGCCTGCGTCCCACAGAGAATGAACCACCCAATTTTATCCCAGGCAGTGGAAAGTAGGCGTCCAGGGAGTCACATCAGCAGTGCTGCTCTCACTCTTAAAAACTCAGCACAATGGGATGGCATCACCAGCCCCAGAGAACAATACACAGAATGAAAATGCACTGCAGCCGATCTCGCAGAGCTGTGAATAAATACGCAGCGTCATGCAAAGGGAACACGTGCTGCCCACCTTATGCTGGGAGGTGAGCAAGTCACCAGAGCAAACCCACCTGCCGAGAGCCTGTGGGACACCAGGCACAGCAATCCCAGGTTTGTGAAGGCATCTGAATTGTTATTTTGGAATTTTCTTCTCCTAAACTTTGGCTGGCACAGACGAACAAGAGCTGGCCAGAATCAGGGCTGCAGATCTTCAGTAAGACTTTGAAAAGCCAAAATTGTAAGCAGGTTTAGCTACAGATCTCATGTTATTTGGCAACAGAAATTATTTAGCTCTTGCATGAGAAAAGAGGATGCTGAAAACAGCTACACATAGAATCTATTAGACAGTATGGTTTTATCATTAATATATATGTTTTAGATAGCTCAAAATACATGCTTGCAGTATGGCTTAATGCCAGGGTTATTTCAACTCAGAAACTGCTCTTTAAATAACATAATAAAATATAAAATCAACATTAAATTTTCCTGAGGTTCTTAGCAAAAACTTGTAAAGGCTAAGTTCAACATTCCTGCTATAAAATGAAGCAGAGTTCTTCACCTGATGCCTACAGAGTCCTTTAAGGCCAAACACTGAAAGAGTCAGGAGGTGAGAAGAGACAAGATAAGTGTCACGATAAGGATAACAATGCATTAATTTTTTCTTGCCATTTTCAAAGGGCAACTTAGAACAATATACCTAAGAATGTGGTATTTCCCCTAAAACCCAAATCACCATCAGTGACTGAAGAAGTCACTGCTTTTTTTTTACTTGCACCCAGCAAGTAACACAAATTTTATATAAACAGGTGTGAGTCATGCAAGATAACATCATCACACATAGAAGTCACAAGGTCAATAGTGCCATAGCAGAGTGGAGTAAATATTTGACATGCACTGGGAACAACAATCTGGTTATTCCTGCGAAGATGCTTGGACAGAGGACCTCATTCCTCTTAGCTGATCCCTGTGAAGTCCCAAACAGAGCTGGAAGAAACTGCTGCGGCCCCTTGTCTGCACACCTGGAAGACTCTGTATCTATCTCAAAGAGAAAGATAATAGAATATTCGGACAAGGATTTCTTCTGGGATGTAATGCCACAGTTCTGGCACTGGAGCAGACATTTTGCCAATTCAGTCAGGTTTAAACATGGGAAAATCTCCAAAACTGCAATTAATTCTCAAGAGTCCCTGTTGAGGAAAACCAAAACAGCAACAACAAAAAAAAGGGACACAGACACACATTAGGATTTAATTAACAAATCAAACTGGACTACAGAGGAGGTAAAAAAAAAAAAAAATCAAACTTGTAATTTCACCATGTTTTGAATTTGAACACAAAAAATTAGAAAAATCTCTTGGCAATTTGTTTCATAGTTTTTTTCAATCAATCCTAAGAAGCTGAGTGATACTTTTCAAGAGTTAAAAATGTTTGATCAAAGCTTTTTGGGGGAAAAAAGGTCTTTTTTCCTACAGTGAGGTTTTGCTACTCTGAGTAATAAAAATGCAAGGGAATTTTCTGGTAGTGCTGCACTCGTATTCAAAAAGCTGAGACAGATTTCTCAAACTGTGGGGGAAAAACCTCTTTGCAAGCAGAAGCTCTGCACAGAAAACAGCCTCACATATTCATTTTTTAGTGATAGTGCAACAGAAGGCCTAGAGTAGAAACCACCAGCTAATGATAGTGGTCCTTGCCTGTGATGAGATGTTGCAGTTTGGGAAAAAAACCTTTTATGACTGTGACTCCAGTTTGCAGAAACTGCACTTATAATGTCTGACATAATAAGGGAGAAGTGTATTTTGATCAACCTGTGGTTGCAGGAAATAATGCAGAAAAGTAAGTGCCTGTGAAGAAGGTTTAGAGCATCAGACCATTACCTAACTTTTCCATTCACCTTCTTCCAAAACATGTTGCACCTCTCTTCTAGATTTCTGCACAAACAAAACTACCACCATGACATGTTTTTTCAGCTCTCTCATAACCAAGCAAGAGATTTTTAAAAGCAAACATTCCCTTTGCCAGGCCAACACTGGAGCGTGGGCCAAGTGGCACAATCTCACTCTGAATTTCATGGCATGCCCTCTCACTGTGGAAGCCCCATGTCCCAGAGTCGCAGCATTACCTCAGCGGCACAGGTTTCATTTAAATGAAAACCTGTGCATCAAGAGAGCCTCGAAGTAGGGTCAGAGCTGAAACCCATGAAGCAAGTATGGAGTAGCAACGCCAAAAGCGTAACACAGAGGGGAACACAACTGCACATTTTTCTAGAATGTGCTGCTTTGAAGCAACTTGTTACTTTGAGTGTGAGGTGGCAACAGCACAGCAGCTGTACTATCTTATCTACCATCACATCAGCGACAACCCCCTTCCCACCCAGCCCAGCTACAGCAGCCAAGTGACACCATCCTGCTTCCTTCCCGGGAACTCAGCATCTTTTGCCATTTTCTCTGACAATTGCCTTGACAGCTCGGACACTGCTTTTCTACTTTTAGCTGCTTTTAATAGTGTCTCTAACACACATCTGCCAAAATGTTAAGGCAAAATGAGATCTCATGTGTTCAGCTCTTTTCGTTTTATGATTTCCTTAAAGCCTTTGGAGCCATTAAGAAGGATCCTGAATCCCTTAGACAGTAAGAGTGTGCTTTCAGCCTGCCACTGCTGCCAGCTCAGGGCAGCCTGTCCTATCCCAGCCCCCCAGGCAGACATGTCACTGAACCCTGACACCCCAATTTTGTGCCAGCTGAGCCCCACTGAGCCACAGCCTCTGTCCTCACTGCCATCTTTACTTCCCAAGTGGGAAACAACAATACGAAACTCCAAGTGCTCATTAAGCACTTTGATTTCACCCCATGGGATGCTCCCAGAAGGCACACACTCAGCAAGGGTTAGCAGAGGAGAAACGTGGGGCTCAGCTACCTATGCTTTTTTTAACCCCACAATATACAGCAGGCAGATTGGCTTCAAGGAGAAAACATTTACATGACATGGGTGGGTGATGCTCCCCACAGCAACTCACACTGTGGTTCCCACCTGGTTCTGGGAGGCAGCACTGCTTCAGGTTTGGTTTTTGTAATGAAATGTTGGGATGTCGGCTCATTTAACCCCATCAGACCTTAAATGTTTGAACCCACTTGCTTAAACTGTTAGCAAGTAAATGCTTTGTTTCCAGAAGCACTGGCACCATTAGGCCTGCTGACCCTGAAGGGGTCTGTGGGCACTGCCAGTTGCCCTGGATCTGACCCTGTGAACCAGAGCACCCAGGAGATCCAGCCCAGATTAACCCCTTTACAGATCTATTTGAATCCTGTTTTTCCTTTAGCAAACAAATTAAGTTTATATTGTTAAAATACTGTGTCGGCGATTGAATGACAGATCCAGATTGGCTGTAGTAGGTCAGCTGGCCGTGCAGGCCCCGCCGGCCCATCTCTTCACTTCTCACATGCAGAGAGCCACTCGCAGCCCTCGCCATGTGCTGAGTGGAGCCACGGCCCCGCCAGCTCTCAGTGCCGCTGATCCCGCCCGTCCGTGGCGTGGGGGAGGCCGCCAGCTGCGGCCACGGTGCAGCTCTGCCATGTGCTCGCTGCTATGGTTCACCGCCGCGGCACAGATCTGCCATGTGCTCACTGTTATGGCTCGCCGCCGCGGCACAGATCTGCCATGTGCTCGCCGCTATGGCTCGCCACCGCGGGACAGATCTGCCATGTGCTCGCTGCTATGGCTCGCCGCCGCGGCACAGATCTGCCATGTGCTCACCGCTATGGCTCGCCACCGCAGGACAGATCTGCCATGTGCTCACCGCTATGGCTCGCCGCCGTGGCGCAGCTCTGCCATGTGCTCGCTGCTATGGCTCACTGCCGCGGGACAGATCTGCCATGTGCTCGCTGCTATGGCTCGCTGCCGCGGCACAGATCTGCCATGTGCTCACCTCTATGGTTCGCCGCCGCGGCACAGATCTGCCACATGCTTGCTGGCACCACGCCGCCATGCACTCACCAGCATGTGCTCCCCGGCGTCGCGCGCTCGCTTTCCCCCCACCACATCTACCGCCGCTGCTGCTGCTGCGCTTTTGCAGAGAGCGAACGGAGAGGGAACACGCTACCAGGACGGGACCCCCCAGCTCCAGCCACTCCCCGCACCCCAGCTCCAGCTGACGCCGTGTGGCGCAGGGTGGCGCGGGCTTTTCTACGGTACCGACCGGCTTCCCTCCAGGGTCAAACAGGTCGGGGCATGAGGGGCCATCTTCTGGTTCTCTTCCTACAGCCTCGACAGACTTACGGTCACTCGCTGGCAGTGCAGAAGGGCTTGGCCCAGCTGCTACGGTGGCACAAGCAGCTTTCTTTGTCCGGTCTCTGGGTGCTGCATGCACTATAAGCACCTTACACGCTGCCCTCCACAGACACAAAAGCTCCGTCAGCGCTGCATTGCCGGGTGTAGCTCAGTTCCACAACGCATCTGAAGCATCCCATGTCCGAGGATTAAAAATATTGGTCCTATCTAAAGTTGAATTACCGTCTTTTGCCCAGAACGAGAGTCTGTTCAAATCTGTAGACTCAACTTTCCTGCAGTGTTTCTTTAAAATCTGTTTAACATCTCTGGGACGTTCTGTTCCTAGGATACTCCATCCCCTATGCCCTCCATGGCTCATCTACAATTTGTAGGGATTATCGCTGGCCAGCGTTCCTGCTTCTTGCAGCAGCACTTCAAGTCCCATGGGGCTCACCGATGGATGCACAGGTAGGCGTATAATAAATTCCTCACACAGGGAGCACCATTTGTCAGCGACTGAATGACAGATCCAGACCGGCAGGGAATCTGAACCGTTTATTCAAAGGAGTGAGTTGGTTTTATACACTTTTCTAAGGCACACTATTTCCTTATGGGGTGACCTATCCCATGTTGCCACACCAGCAACACACTTTCTCAATGTCCTTCTATGGGGTGATCACTCGCTGTTCACTTGTCTGTCGCTCCTCTCTGTAGGGGTCTGCCATGTGACACCTCCTCCCCCCAGGGCCCGGTGGAGACAAGCCTCTGTGTGCCACCATGTGCTCCTTTGTTCTGCCATGTGCTTCTGCAGGCAGGTTTTACAGCTCACAACTTAATTTGACATTATTAATTCCCCATAATACTGATGTTGTAAAATAGCATCAGATATATATGTATTTTTAGTGTTTTTAAATGCTTCCTGCTTTTTTTTTGTAGTTCAGTCTCCCAGTTTGCACAAACCACTGCCAAGCCAGAGTGATGGCAGCTTGCACCTGGGCACAAAACCTGGCCCCCAGGCCCATGCCAGCGTTTCACCAGCTGGGGACAAATAAGGGAGCTGCTGTTATCCTTCAGCTCACAAGGCAGCTATGCAAGGCAGATGTAGCCTGGGCAGGAGGTTTCTACCTGAGTTTGAGCAATGGAGACCCAAATCATGCTTTGATTTGCACAGAACCTGTCTGTGGACTCGGGAAACGCTGCTTCTTTCTCCCTACCTATCCAAGCTCTCATTTAGCAGCACCACGGGGGAAGCTGACAAGTCCCAGCCGTGACTTACCAGCCTCGCGTGTGTCAGCCACAAGCCATGCAGGGGCTTAAAGCCACCCCACTCGCCTCCATCCCTAATGTTCCAGGGATATACACCCGATCCCAGCCCTCAGGCAGCTCTGGAGCCACCAACAGAGTATTTCTGATAGCTGACATAGCCTGCCCCACACGAGAGACCAAGCGGCCGAGCTGGGTGGGCCTCGTGGCGGGGACACCTGGAGGCGTCAAGGCCCGACAAGCCCCGGCCGGGGCTCCCCCGCAGCAGCCCCTGCCCTGCGCGGGCCTGGGGCCGCCACCGGCTCGGGCAGGCCTGGACAAACAGAAGGGATGAAAGGGAAGTGCGATGCCGCTGGCCATTCCACGGGGCTGCTGGGATCA
>NW_024581093.1:7424546-7489487 GCF_017639235.1 Corvus kubaryi | reverse complement strand
GCGGGGCCGGGACCGGGCGGCCCCGCCGAGACAGCGCAGGGCCGGGCCGGGCCGGAGGGGCCGCGCTCCGGGCCCCGCGGTGCCGGGCTGGGGGGACACCGAGCGGACACCCGGGCAGCGGGAGCTGCCGCTGGCCCGGCGGGCGGCACAGCGCGGCGGGACCGGGGCTGGCGGCTGCTCCAGCGCTTTTCCCTTAGGGACAGCCCCCTCCCAGCGAGGCTGTGACGGGAATTGAGCAGCAGCGGCCTGACGCCTGCCAGAAGTCGGCAAAAAAGGCAATAACCATGATCACAAACGTGACTTACCGTCCGGGGCTGATTTTTTAAAGCACCCCACAGCGGTTTGACCGCGGAGCGGGGACTGGGATGGGGCAGCGCTCACTGGACGGGAAGATTCACCCGCTGGGTTAACGCTGCAGAGGCACAAGAACAAAGGGCATAAACAAAGCAGAGAGATACTCCTGAGCCATAGAATCACAGAATGGTTTGGGTTGGAAAGGACCTTTTCAAGGCCATCTAGTCCAACTCTTCTGTGGTGACCAGGGACATCTTCAACTAGATCAGGTCGCTCAGAGCCCTGTCCAACTTGGCCTTGAATATTTTCAGGGACGAGGCATCCACCACCTCTCTGTGCCAGTGCCTCACCACCCTCACTGTAAAAAATGTCTTCCTTATATGTAATCTAAATCTACTCTCTTTTAGTTTAAAACCATTACCCTTGTCCTGTGTAGAGTGTCCTGTTACAAGAGCTCTGGGCCCTGAGAACAACCAGGGGACCAGGAACTTGAGGAGAACATCTCTGGCTGCAATAGGGCTTCAGTCCATGGGAACGTGCCAGAGCCAGCACTGCTGGGTGCTCCGTGGAGCACCTCAATCGTTTCACATTTTGCCAGCTTGGTTGGTCAGTCAGAGGCACAAGGACTGAAACTCTGCTTCAGAGTATCTTTGGACTATAAAATGAGTGGACTCCAGTGGAAAATGAAAGCAAAGCTTTTTGAGCTGCTGTCTTTGGGATACCATGTCCTGCTGTGCTGTGCTTTACAGAGTAACAGTAAACCCCTCAAAGGTTACACTTGCTTTAGCGACATCAGCACTCCTCTAAGAAATAAGGGTAAATCCCTATCAGTGCTGTAGCACTCCCCTGGCATCAGGCCATTTCCCCTATGGTCTCTGAGCTTGCCTGTGTGATTTTGTAGGGTGCTGAAGATGGCAGGCAGCCCCACTCCTTGGATTGGCAGTGCTTATCTCTTTCTCCAATCGACGTGCAAGTCCATCGCTCTGCCGTCCCTCTACGAGAGCTCCCAGAAGAAGCCTTGTGTGTTCAAGGCCCTGAAGCTGGCATTAGCAGGTACCCATCCTCTCTGGTATCTTGGTGTGCAGTGCCATGCCTTTCTTTAATCTCACATTCCTGGGTAAGGAAAGTTCATGCTCACTCTGTTTAGGAAAGGCAATAAAGTGGAGCAAGCTCAGCAGAAGTTCACCAAGGAGAGGCTGAGGGAGTTGGACCTGTTGAGCCTGGAGAAGAGAAGGTTTCAGGGGACCTACCAACAGCCTTCTGATACCTGTGGGTAGGGAGAGATGGAGCCACCACTGTTCATAGTGGTGCTTGGGGAATGAGAGGCAATAGGCACAAATTTAAATGAGGGGTAGACACCAGATATAAGGACAAATATTTTCCCCATGAAGACAGTCAGGCAGTTACCCAAAGGGACTGTGTATTCTCCGTCCTCGAGGGCTTTCAAAATGGGACTGGATAAAGCCCTAAGCAACTGGTTCTGACCTCTGAGCTGACCCTGCTTTGCATGGGAGGTTGGGCTAGACACTGCCTGGGCTTTCGTCCAACTTGAACTATCCTATGAATTATCCAACTTTATTAATGTTTGTTTAAATCCATTTATATAAGAGGGGAAAAGATTGCAATTGCTATGAAAGAAGATTTAATTGCTGTCTTTATACCACCATAGAAACATGATTTCTGCTTTGAGAAGGTGGTTTTAAAATCAAGTGATAGCCAGTATGAATTAATTTCTGACATAAACAGACTCACATTAGCTTGAGGTGTATGTAACCCTATTTACATCAAAAAAGGACTTGAGATGCAAATAGCCATAAAACTGTGTTTCTCTATCCACCCTTGCACCAAGCACACTGCAGGATAATAGTGATTTGAAGAGTTTATCACACTTACCTAGAAAGACTCGTGGTGTTTTTTACCCGTCACATGGCTGAGACTGTATTGTTTAATTGGGCTTGTCTAACTGTTCTGCAGTTTCTTCTGGAAATCATGCCAAGTCAGTTTATCCAATACAGGCCTGCTCATCTTGCAGCTCCATCCAAATATGGGAAACAGGAAGCAGGCAGCCTAACACAATTTTCCCATTAGGCTTGCTTTATGGCTGCTTTGTGGCACTGGAATGTGAATCTGCTCACACATTTAAAGGAAAGCTCACAAAACTGAGATCCTACCATGCTTATTCAGACCTGAAAAGGACATGAAATATGAAGCTGTCTGAGGTTTCATGCAGAAATTCCTGAAAAGTCCTGTCTTTTGAGGCAGCTTTACAACTGTAGTGTACACTATTCATAAAGGTTTCCATGTCTCTGCAGCTTTCCCTCCCCAGCCCTCTTGCCCTATTATGGAAATTTTGTTTAATAAGCACTCATAAAAAGCAAAGCATGAAGGAAGTGATGAAAAGACATTCCTGGTCATCCACAGTGAATTAAAATGTCTTTTCTAGGTGCCTAAACCCATGTGTCAGTTACACATCTGGTCCAAACTAGACCAGATGCAAACAGGACTTAGTAAATATGTAGAGCCACTGTTAGATGCTGTACTTTTAAATGCCAGATCACTTGTCCTGCTTAATGTGGAGCACACAAGTCTGCCTTGCCTTGGGACAATGGATTGTCCTCCGTGCCATGACATGTGGTTTAGAAATACCTGATGTAGTGCCAGTGTGAGCTGGTGCCTCCACACAGCCTTGTGCAATGACAGCCCGTGAGGTTCAGTCAGGTCTGGAAGCAGTACAGCAGCCTCCCGTGGGCCTCTGCTGCAAAAAAAGAGAAAAACACATCTTTTGAACTGTCATCATCAGCATATAAAATCCTGTGGAGACAAGGATAGTGAGCACAGATAATAAAAATTAAATTTTGCTGGGAGAAGGAAGAATGAAGTCCTGGGAATTTCTGTTTCCACATCCCTCGTGCTCCTACACTAATGTTAGAGGGTACATCCCTGGCTTCTCCTGGCTTAGGTTTTACCATGAATTAATTCTCTGTGCAAAATAACAAGTCAAGGCCCAGCCTCAAGCAGCTTAATCCCTGTGGGTGGATCCGTCATTTGCTGTTTGTGAGATGTGTTAAAGGCTCAGAGAGACAAAAGCTACCTCTAGGCATGGGCTAGAGAGGAAACACTGGGTCTCTTTCCAGGACCTTCATCACTGCATAAAACTCCAGTCACAAGGACTGAAGGCTGACTGAGCACTGAGCTGAACTGAGCTATCATCTATAAACTGTGGGGTATGCTCAGGAACCACAGTCACGGGACCCCAGGGTCCTTGGCCACACCGGGGAACACAAAACAACCAATGGGAAATGAGACTGACCAGGGGCAGGGAAACCCCCTGTCTCACCCCCAGGGCCCATCTCCCAGGGCTCCATGGCAGGGGAGGGACCCCAACAATAAACTTTGCTGTGCTACCAGTTTGTCATAACCATCTCTGCCCTGGAAATGGAACTTCAAATCTAAAACTTGCCCTAATAAGCAGTGTTGATATAATTACCTGGGATGTAGTTCCATGCATCTTCAGCTGGACGCCATACTTCATGGAGATCAGTGGTGGCAGGGCAGCGTAAACTTAATCCTTCCCTCTTGGTTTTACATACAGGTTTTCCATCCCAGAGGACTTATCACAAAGAGAATTCAAAAGCTACTCCATTGTAGGCTTGTTGTGGATGGGCGTGGGTCTGGGTGGGCTGGCTCATGCCTGGATTGTGACTGTGCTCGCTTCTCCCTGCCAGACTCCACAGGCAGCGTGAATGGTGTGGACATGCTCAAAGTGCACTGCAGCCACCCACACCTGATAGTCCAGCTCAGGTTCTGCAAGCAGGAGAACTGCCGCCGCTTCCTGCGGAGTTACCGGGAAGGAGCACTCCAGAAGTCCCTCCAGAGTCACCTCCAGCTCTCCTTGGCCACGACCACGGTGCCTCTCGAAGTGGAGCTGAAGGCTGGCAGTGAGCACCTTGACAGGATGCTGAAGGATGAGGATCATTGCCTGGAATGCATCTACAGAGAAAAGGTGAGTGGGAGAGGGAGGGAGGCTGGGCAGCAATGAGGAGGGGTGGCACAGGGCTTGCAAAGGTGGGTGCAAATCTTGTTCTGATGCAGCATGTTGGATTAACAAACTTCTCTGTCTTTCAGCTCTTAACTAATGCAGAGAAATAGCTCTGCCCTTTCTGAGAAAAGAGCTGTGCACTTTTCTGGAAGGGCAATAGAGTTACCTAAAGCAGCCTACAAAGGTCCTGCTAACTGACTTCTGTGTATAACTGCTAGCATGGCTGTTATCCCCACTAAGACAAGGAGTTCTGCATGGCACCTGAGGGCACAAGTGTGCCTCAATACAGCTGTGGGGCAGGCAGAGAGGACAGTCCTGGGTGGAACCATCACTGCTCTGCACCTCCCTCCCCTGCCTCACACAGCACCTCCTCCCAGAGTGGCAAAGGTAACGGCAGCTGGAAATGAGCAATGGGAGTGTAAACACTGCACATCACACCAGCAACTTGTGTCAGAGTGGGGACACACAGCATCTGCTGCCAGCAGGAGTAGGCTGCCCTTCTGAAGGCAAAGTCTCTCTCTTTCCTCTAACATCTGGCTCACTGCACATTTTGTCACTGGCACTCTAATCCTGTTTGCAAGAACAGTGAGATCTTGTCATCTCACTACAAGGCACTTGACATGATTAACCTCACTGACGTGTTCCCCTCCTCTTTTTTTTTTTTCCATCTGGAACTTTAGCTCTAGTTCCTCTAAATGGTCCTGAGAAACAGGCACTCACTCTGTACTCAGGAACATGAGTCACAAGAGCATGTTTTGCCAGGTTGCTATTCCGTAAGTGCAGAGAATGAGACTCAAACCTTTCATCCCCAAACCAAACAACATGTGATATCACATACTCTGTGAACTGTGGCTTGCTGCTCCCTCCATGTGCTGAACTAGCTGACTGGACAAAAGAAAGGGGCTTATTCTCAGTTCCCCAAAAGTGACTCAGTCTGACCCCTGCCTAACAGTGCAACAGGCAGAAAGATGGCACTGGGGCACAGCCGTCATCTGCTGAGAGCAGTGCAGGGTACCTGCTGTAAGTGAGCTAAACCAGAGTTTAGCTCTGACTGAGGCACAGCACTGCCAGGTTTGACTCTTCCCATGTGCTTTGCCTTCTTTACTCCTTTTCTCATTACCTGCTTTTTGGACGTCAGACTAATTTTCTCTTGGCTAGTGAAAAAAACTGGCTTGGTGAGGACCCAGGAACAACAAACCTTAGGGAGCAGAGGAGCAGAGAGAGAGAGAACGTGGGTAACAGGAGCTGCCTGCTTGGGTGGCCATGAGCTGTTCAGGTCACCCTGTTCTGTGAGTCTGACCCTCCTATGGAATTGGGAGAAGCCTTGCTGCCTGCAGGGCACCCTAATTCTTGCTGAGGGCTGCTGGAAATGAACATGGGCTAGTAGCAGTTTTGTGCAACTTGTAAGCACTCGCTGCTACAGTTGAGAAACCCAGGAGGGAGAGATTGTCTATTTCATATCACATTACAGATTCAAATCCACACATTTACAGCCAGAGCTCCAACAGACCATCTCATTTGGCTGGTTGACAGCTCATGCTATATCTCATTGCTCGTCTCTTGACACCAGCATCTACAGCTCTGCAAGGTGGTGGCCCTGGCAGGAGTCACTGATGCTGTTTGTGTTACAGCCTGACCGCCTGCCGGATGAGGAGATCACGGAGCTGGAGGAATGCCTCAAGAGCCTGATGCTTCACCAGAGCACCAACAACAATGTGGCTGGAAAAGACTGCTCATCTCTGCCTTATTCTCCTCAAGGCAGCTCCCTTCCCCCACAAGTCACCTTCATCTTTCAGGGACAACAGTTTGGTGAGTAGCTAGAACTGATCAACAGAGCCCTTGGTCTGCCTCACAGCCCATGAGGGAGAATTATCATGACTACCTATTGGGGTCTACCTCAGATAAACCAAGGATTTCCCAGCATCCCATAAGGAAGGAATTGCAGTAGTGCAAAGATACTGCCGTGGTTCTTCAGATCAGGCCTCAACCTGTTTTCTTTTCTGGAGTGGCACAGAACCAGATGTTTCAGAGTCTGTGTTCCTTCCAGGTTCCTCACATTTTAAAATTAATACTGGAAGGAAGAATATAGAGTATTTTTCTCCTCTTCCATGTCACTTAGTTGAGGTGAGTTAATAGTGTAGATTGGATCAGACTGGGGAAGTTACTGTGGGCACCCTCAGCCCTACTTTCAGACAGGACTGATTTGTCCAGGCTCCCTCAGTTCACCAGCTGGCTTTGGGGTCTGTCTCTACAGAGAGCTTTCAGACAGTCTCACGTAGCAATATCAGCTTGAGATTAGCTAGATAATTTCTGAGCTTGCTTAAGCTGTGTACAGTCTTCAGTGCTGAACAGCTGAGGAGAGAGCTCCTGTCAGCATTTCAGTATGTTGAAGATGCCTAGATAGGAAACGGGACTTTGTCAGAAAGGCCTTACCAAGTTGCCTTTGAAAGGCTAAAACAAATGAAGAGGGTGTCCATCAGAAAAAAAAAAAAAAAAGCTCTGGCAAACCACAGGACAGTTCTGAGGGAGAAAAAAAGAAAACAGGCCTTCCCAAGCTTGCAGGGTAGGGGCAAGCCCAGATGCTTTGTTGTTGTGGCAGGATTTCTGTAAGGGAACAGGGGAGCTCAGACTCCCTGCTCCACAGAATATTGACCAAACCTTGAACTGGCCCAAGCTGCATCACATCAGCCATGAAAATTCTATGTCTTACCTGGCCTTTGCCCCTTTCAGACAACAGAACAATCACACCAGATGACCACCAGAAGTTTGCCAAGTCCGTGTCCAAGAAGTGGAAGCAAGTGGGTCGCTCTCTGCAGAAATCCTGCCGGGCCCTGCGTGACCCTGTCATCGACAACCTGGCCCTGGAGTATGACCGAGAGGGACTCTATGAACAAGCCTATCAGATGCTCCTCAGGTTCATCCAGTCCGAGGGCAAGAAGGCCACAATAGCGCGGCTGATCGCAGCCCTGGAAGAAAACGGTCTCATCAGCTTGGCAGAGGAGCTCCTGGGCCTCTATTCCAATGAGGACTGCTCCTAGAGCCCAAAGGACAGTGCCATTGCTAAGGGCTTTCCTGCTTTAGCTACTGTATGGAACTGCTGCCAGTGTCTGGGATTGTAAAGTCCTGAATATCACCACAGGTTTCTATCTAGGTGGGAATGCTCAGGGGAGAGGTTCTGTGTTGGCAGAAGCCAGCTTGGACCTCCGACTTTCCTTATTTCATCGTGTTTCCAGAAATAGAGCACTACCTTCCTGTGAACTGGTGAGAGGCTTTCACCCTGACTTCCTTCAGGACTGAGGGAAGGGAAGGTAACTTCCTTCAGGACTGTGACAGGGAAGCAGCCAGACAGAAAGCCCTAGGGAAGAATGAGGGAGAGGAGAAAAGCAGGCAAGGTTTCTCATAGAATTTCTCTGGGAAGCAGACAGTGCCAGTGCTTCTCAGGCTGTGTCCAGGGCCATCACCTGGAGAGCTGCAATGTGTTTTTATACTGAAAACATTTTTGCCCTCAGCCATGACATTAAGTAAAGACAAAAGGAAAAGTAAGGAAAAGTCAATTTTACATTATTTTCTTCTTTGTTTGAAGAACGAAGAACTTCTATGGCAAGAGTATCTGTTCCACCCTGCTCTATTGTAGCTCCTTCCCACCTCTCACCACCCGAAGGTTTTCCTTCTACCAGGGACAGCCATAATCTTCCACAGGGTAAAAGATTGCTGCTGTCGAACAAGTGGCAGGCACTGAACAATCAATATGGACAAACTCAAATTCAGACAATGATTGTCAACTTTTTCTCATCTGTGGTAGACAGTAATATGTTAATTAGTTATTGCCTGCCAGCCTGAGGGAGCCTGCAGCTATGAAAAGCAAAACACAGTGCTGGAAGGAAAACACTCTCCTCATCAGCAAGTTACCTGTGGAGCATGGATTGGAACTGCTGCCCTCAGGTGCATTGCAGCATCAAATGCCATCCTGAGCCCACAGAGCTGAGCAATCACCTGACCCAGCTGGCTGCTTGTGCCTTCACTCACTTCCCAACCACCCACCCTCAGCCTGCTGGGCCCCTGGAGGGGACAACTCACACTGCTGTGTCCCACAGGTGGCAGGATCTACAGAGAGCCTTTCCCTGGAGCTGCTGTCACCGTGTGACAATCGAGCATCAGCTGCCACCGTGCCTGGATTTACCTGCACTGATTTTTAGGGTGAAAATGGTTTAAGAGACAAATCTCCCAAACCCCAAGGTTGACTCCTGCTTTCAGTTCCAGTGGGAGAAGCTGAGTGTCCCCTGGTATGGCTGATGCAGACTGCAACAGAGCAGCTGCACCTTTGCTGTAACAATGCACAGAGCAACAAGTGTCTGACATGACATGGGTCCCATGAAGCACAACAACAGCTCCATTACCTTTGACATATTCCCAGTGTTTTCCTGGTAGGTTTTTACGAACCTCTTTCCATTAATTCTATCCTTTTTTGCCCTTCCCATTTGTGGGAATAGCCAGTGGGCCATGGAAATGATTTCAGATGCAGAGGGTGGCTCTGGCCACACACACCAAGTTTGTGTGCACATGCAAATACCGGGCTGCTGGCAGTCATGGTAGGAACAACTTTGAGCCAGGGCCAGATGGCCTTTTAAACCACAACTCACATCCTACTCCTTCCTGGAGTCAAAGCTGTAATTCAGTAAGGAGGAACACAACCCTGGATTCAGGTGTGGGCTCAAATCTGAGCTCCTGGGGCTGGAAATGTTCCCTTCTTCTGCTGGAACACCTGCTGTGAGCATCAGTCATTGGAGACCTGGATGGGCAGGATTTAGATGGCCAGCTTTGACCCAGCTGGGATCCATGTGCCTCAGATGAGCTGAGTACCACATCCTTAGTGTAAGCCAGAGGAACATGACTCATTTCATGGAGATTTTGAATCCCCTAGGTTACATACAGAGCCAGGAAAGGAAAGGAAGGGGGTTAAAGATGAGGAGAAGGTTTTCAGGGTGTGAGTGAATCTGCTTCCATCTTCCCCTTAGCTCCCAAGGAAGCAGGACTTCATGCAGGCCCCGTCTCTGCAAAGACTGTGGCTCCATCACCTTTTATTAAGCCATTTGATATCAGTGCCATTGCAGTCTCATCTCCTCCATTCCTGCTCCACATCCTACCCTCTCCCTTCCAGTAGTACCAGTGCTCTTCCCAAAATGAAGCAATTACCTCTCTGACTGTTTTGCTTTTAGGACTGGCACAGTGGTGCTGATCTTAGCTAATTTAGGTTGCTGTGGAACCATACCTCAAAGCATTTAGCTTTCCTGATAGATCCCAGCTGGGGAACTCTGCTTGGCAGAAACCCACCTGACAAATCATATTTTAAAAAATTAAAAAATCAGAAACTTGAAAATTACTTTAAGAGCAAGAGAGTTTGCTCTATATTTTGCAGAAAATATTTTTTTAAGAAAACAAGGTCATATGCATAGCCTGCTGTCTCATTTGTAATGAATATTTCTAAGCCCTCAGACCAGCTATTCATGTGCACAACTTGCACATACAGTTATAAGGCAGCCACTGCGTAGTGAGAATTACTAGTTTTTGTAGCAGCTGTTAATGCTCAAAATGAGAAAGTCTTATTATTCAGCATCTACTTCAAGTCCAGAAAACTTTTTTGCTGCTATTACTCTTTTACAGAGGATTAACCATGAATGCTTTCTTCTGAATGCAAGCGTTGTGCATTTTCTTTCTGACAGCAATTGGCATGTGTATTTCTTCTTACTCACATATTCCCTGTCAGAAGTGCCATTAAGTGCTGGAGCCCCTGGCAACCTTTCTGGAATATCATAATCTTTAACAGCATTCACAGGTGCCTTCATTGCAGAGGCTTGAAGGAAAAGGGTTTTTCAGTGATATTCCATGGTGAAATTGTCTTGAGCCCATGGCATGGTTTAGGACATAGCAGTGGCTGTTTCATACCTCCTTTTCCATGACCAGACATCATCATGGTGGGAGATAAGCCATGGGCAGTGCTGCTGCTGGAGAATTTGGCCTTATCCCAGTAACTGCTCTTCTCAATATACTGAGATATATATCTGTGAAAAAAATATTTTCAGGTGTGGTGGTGGTGTTTCAGAATCAAACACAATATTTAAAGCAAATAAAGGTGCTAATCAGTTGCATATAAAATCTAAAATAGAAAAAATATAAAACAAACAGAAATCAGGCCAGATTGTGCTTACAGGAAGAGATCCAAGAGGGCACTTTTTTTGTGGTACAGATTGCTTTTGTAGCTCTAACCATGTTTCAGATTTGAAGGAGTCTCCTTCAGTCTGCCAGAAGGAATAAAAGATCCATCCAAAGGAGAATTCAAATGATTTGTTTTGGCATAGCTGAGCTACAGTGTTCAAACAGATGATAACAAAGAGGAGAGTGAAGTTAAAATGCTCACCAGCTACACTTTGACATGAGGCATCTGACAGAAGTAAACCTGACAGGATACCCTGACACAAAACTGTCTCAAAGGAAAATATCTGTTAGTTTTGCCATTCATTTCAAAGCCAGGTTCAGCATTGAGGAGTTGTCCTGCTGCCTGGGTCATTGTCTCCCTTCCCAAAGGAACCACACCCTGCCAGCTGCCCACAGACTCCGAAACCAGAAGTGAGCATGGACAGAATGAGGAGCCTCAAATTCACTTAAATTGCTGACTTTATCTGAAAATTCTGGTGTAGCCATGAACCTCTGGTATTGTACTCCTTAAACCACAGAGATACGAATGGGAGTCAAGAGGGTTTCTTGAGTCTAACCCACATATTGGAGTGTATGCATGACACTGGTGCTTTACACTGGACAGGGGTCTGGCCATGTGCCTTTTGTATGGAGATGGACTCAAACAGTGAAGCAATTAAAGGCCTAGAGTCCATTTCTTTTTTCTTCTTCTCTGGATTGAATTTTAAACCCACTGAAGGGATCTGGCTGTACATCTCTAATAGGAACCTGTATGAGATGTGTGGTTAATGTGTCTTAGTTTTCAGTGGAAAAATCCCTTGCTAACCTTCTAATTCCAAATTCCCATGATATTCAGCATCAGATCTGGATCAGCCACCTATAGCTATGGACTGCAATGCCAGGCATACCTGGGGCTAGGACATTCAGCCTCCAAGGAATTGTCTTTTATAGAAAAAGCACTTTGGTATATATTTTTTTCCCCATTCTTTTTTATAAATAAACATATACTTTTGATGAAAACTGCCTCAGAGACTTTCATTGAACACTTAACTGCAGTAGTAAGAACAGGGGTCACTGAAGTTCTGGCCACATTGATGATCACCAGCTCCAGAGCTGGATGCATAACAAAGTCACACATTTCTACTGACATGCCAAGCTTGGTGCCCCACCTGCAAGAGAACAGCTCTGATTACAAAACCAAGCCAAGCCTCCGTGTTTGTTCAGTTTTCAGTTAGTGCTTTGACGAGCCTTTTTCAGCCAGCATGGCCAAAACAGGAGGTTTGTCCCACCCCTGGCACCTGGAGGAGTTCACTGTGTTTCTTTCAGTGCTGTTGGATATCTGGGACTCCTCTGAGGCCACAGCACCACTGTAATCCCAAGTGCCTTGCTACCAGTGAGCTCTCCCACAAGGCTGCCCCATAGGTAGAAGCCAAGGAGCTGAGACATAAAATCTCCAGCAGCTTTGCACAAGAAGCCCCTGGCTGACCCAGCAGCTGAATCCGGGGACATTCCTTTTGCCATGAACTTGAGCAGAGATGTATTTTACCCTGAATCTCATAAATCTCAAACACTGTTTGAAAATCCTAAGATCAGCCCTTCTTTATCTACAACAAAGCTGTATTCCCAACTGCATGGCCTGCAGGAACACAGTGAGGGGAGCAGGGCTCTGCCCTACAGCAGCTGCAAGGATACACCACCCTGAGCTCAACAGGGCTGACCTACTGAGGAGGGTCAGTGAGATCACTGACCCAATGTTGTAAAACAGAGTGACAACCCAGGATGGACCACGGGCACCTTTGCTGGCAGTGAGAATAAACCAGCCATGGATCAGTGCCCAGGGAACAAGGTCCAGGGAGACAACCACCAAGTAGAAGCATCCACCTCCAAGCTCCCTGGGTAACTGTCCAAGCCACAGCAGCTACAAAGGCACCGCACATCAATGAAAGCCTCTGTTTTCACTCTCACCCCTCGGGAGCAAGCAAAAAGGGTGGCAGGTCCCAAAACCTGGGTGAGGGATCATGGTGGAAATAACTGCTGTGAGTTCCTGGTGGTTTCAGGGAGCAGTCCCCCTCCCTCCACAGCCAGCGCCTCTGAAAGGCAGACAGGAGCCTGGTCTTTGCCTCCTTACAGAGCAGGGGTGAAAAGGAGCCTGGGGCTGCTGCTGCAGAAGAAAAGAACAGAGGTACCTTGGGCTGGCACAGGGAAAACTGAAGCCAAGTAACATCTATGGCTGAAGTTTCTGATCAGCTGTGCTGTTCAGCAGGGACCCGCTGTGGTTCAGGCATCTGCCACTCATGAGGAAAGGACTTTCCCTGAGTGCAGCGTCTGAGGGTGACCCATCAGGAACCCACTCTTCATGAGACAGTGTGTTCAGTCAAGCACAACACCTGAGCTGAAATCAAAATTATATCAAAAAAAGCACAGATGCTTACAAAAAGGGATTTTACAGTATGTTTTTAAAAGAGGTGTTCGTGAAAACAACAGAGTAGATCAAAACCTGCTTTTATGACAAGTAAATGAAAAACTTTGCTCCCTAAAGTGGCCGCGGTCTGGGCACTCTCCAGACATTTGGCCTCTGTTAGAGGAATAAGGGCCATTGTTTACACTGCAGAGACAAAGAAACAGCCACAGGGATGGGAAGGGCTATGGCTGCGCTCAGCTGGCAGATCAGTAATGATAGCAATTTAGATTTGACTTCAAATAAAAATTGTTTTGAAGTATTTCAAATTAAATTTAAAAAAAAAAAAGTGATTTGGGTTTTTTTTTTGTTACAGGTTTTGGAAAAGACCCTTGAATCTGTCTTCAGCCTCCGCACTGTTCGGCTCACACTTCCTCCCATCATTTCCCTACCAGAAAAAAAAGAAATCCACCCCCAAGTGGATTTAACTTCTGAGCTGAACCCAGCCTCAGTTTTTCAATTTGACTCTTTGCAGAGGTAAATACTCACTAGGGAATTAAAAGAAAAAAGCCAAAGTGTAGAAGGAAAAGGAAAAGAAACTTAGAAAAATTACATTTCCTATTGAAAAAAATGTATTGGGGCGGGGGGGAGGGAGAAAAAAGAAGCCTTTTCGCAGAATTGGTGGCAGTCCCCAGCCTGGCTGTGCGTTCAATCTCTCGGCACCTCCGCCCTGTCCCGCGGGGCGCTGGAGCCGTCGGCGCTCCCCAGCCCCATCACGTGTCAGGGCTTGGACGGGGCCCCGGCTCCTTCCCTGCCCCTTCCCTGCCCCGCCGTCCTCTCCTCGCTGCGGCGGCTGCGGCTGAGCACGGCCCGCACCCAGCCCAGCCCCGCCGCGCCCCGGCCCGGCCGGCTCCGCTCGCTGCCCGCGGGGAGCGGCCCCGAGCGCGCCGCAGCCAGCGCTGCTCCGCGCCCCGAGGCTTTCCCCGGTTCCGCTGGAAGGCTGAGGAATGTCTCACACTAACTACATCCAGATGTGCCTGCTTGGCAGCCCGCTGCAGAGACGCTACCGAGGGGACACGGGACCGGCGGTATCAAATGGGATGTAAGTATCTGTTAAGTGTGTTTGATCAGGGTGGGCTGGGGAGAGCTGTGCAGCGAGCAGGGTGAACTGGAGGCTGTCCTTACTGCTTCCCTTTGCTCCCAGCTTTTCTTTTTGCCTTGTTGCTCTTGAACGTTGTTGCATGCAGCAACCTGGACCGTGATGGTTAACACGCAGCAGGGGCGGCTGCAGGCTCTGAACACGCAGGCTCCAGCCCTGAGACATCTGCTTTACACTTTACTTTCCAAAGAACCTTCTCTGAATGTTTAGGTTGTTTTTAAAGAAGTTTGGGGCTTCTTTAGACAATGCTCTGAGACAGGGTTTCAACCACAAACATGTTCCAGTGGTGGCACATTACATTTACAAGCTATTCTTCCATCAGTAAAAGGACATGACTCTTCCCCGTGTTACACTGTGGTATGCTTTGAGCAGAACATGGGAATTTTCAAGCTCTCTAGTGTCACAAAGATAGAAAATAATTTAGCCCCTGTGAAATAGGCAGTTACTGATCATATTTTTTAATAACTTTTGGGCAGATTCTGAGAAACTTATGTGTTGGGTATAATCTTGAAATTAGTGGGGCACATCAGCAGGTTCTCCCTCTCCCATCTGAGCTTGGGTGTAACAATACATCCATGCTACTGCACTGCAATTGCTTGGGTTTGGGCTGCATCAGGCAAATTATTTATCATAATAGAAGAGAGTCTGGGAGCTGAAGAGGTGGTGAGCACTGCAGCCTGGGGAGGGCTGGGAAAGGAAGGTGTTCATTTCAGTAGGACTGTTTCTTACCCCTTCACAAGCCTGCAAGGTTTTTTTTCCTCCTGGGGCCCAGAAAGATTAATGTTTGGAAGAGAGAGGGCAGATTGCTCACCTTGGCTACTCAGGAGAGGCCTGTCTCCCCAAAGCAGGGTGTGAGTTGAGCTGCTGAGTACTCTGCCACTCTGAAAATCAGACTGCCAATGAGCAAGACTGCATCTGAATTTAGGAAGGTACCTCTGGAGGCTGCTGAGCCTGCAAAAGGTCATTGTGCATTACCTTCTACCTTGCAGGCAGTCGAGCACTCTCATTAGAGATGTGGTGCCATGCTCAGAAGGAGCTGGAGTTTTCCCAGTTTGCTGGGGCCCAGCAAGGGTGCCTGGCACAGCACAGTCCTGAGCGGGCACTGCCCCCGTGGCGCGTCCTGCCCTGGAAGGGGTGGGAGAACATCACGCACTGATAAAACGAGCTGCAGCCCCCAAAATGTGCCACGTGCACCTGAGTGACTTACACTGGGCCAGCAGGGCGTGGGGAGCAGGGTGCTGGCAGCCAGCCTTTCCTGGAGCTCCGTCCTGCTGGCAGCCGTCCTGCCCAGGGTCAGCAGCGCTCCCATGCACAGCTGCCACGGTACTGCACCGCTGCCCAACGAGGAGGGGCAAGGTCCTTTCTGGGACCCCTGCACATGGAAACAGCCATCTCAACAGCCTTCACACAGCAGCTGTGCTGTTCCTCTGTGTTCGAGTTTGTACACTTCATAAAATCTTTGTGACTGGGGTGGAAGGTGAAAGGAGGCGACTGCAGCAGCCGTTTGCAAGCAGTTATCCAATGTGACTGGCATTGCAAAGGGAAGGCTGGCAGTGCCAACCAGAGAAACTGCAGTAAAATGGGACCAGCCAGCTGGGAAGCTGATCAAACTACATATTTGAGGACTGGGGCAAGCAGATAAATAAGGCACCCTGTCCTGGAACAGCATGGATCTCATCCGTTCGTTTGCTCTGGCCTGGAAAAAAAATTTAAAATGCCCTGAAAAGCAGCTCTGACAGGAAAGTTGGAAATTGTCTTTGGAGCAGGGCCTGCATTTTTGTTACCTGCTTCCTTAGTATTTGACTCAACAGAGCTTTTGCCTCCATGTGCTGCTACAGCAAGTAACAGCAGTGGTGATGCTGCTGTGCTGTGACTGTGGCACTGGCCAGCAGTGTCTGAGCTATGCCATCATGTGCAGTTGAGCACTGAGCCTCTGCCCCCCTCACTGTGCTCCTTTGGTTCAGGTTCATGATCCCAGCTCCTGGGATAGCTCTCAAGACACTCAGCTAATTAAATCCTACAGCCTGCTCTCAGTTTGTTTATAGACTTCAGAACTTGTAAGCTTGAATAGGATGAGTTTTTATCTGGTAAGGCAACACAGTGAGTGTTTTGGTTGCTTTATTTTTTTAGGGCTTTGCACTTACCAACATGCCAAAAGGGGTCTTTGTGTTTCAGCCACCTCTGTCTTCAAATCAAGAAGATCAAATAATTCAGGGTCACTTTATAATCCTGTAACTCCAAATGAGACCTCTTCACAAACACCCTGAAATGCAGAGAGGAGTTGTTCAGCACCAAGGCCACTTAAAGCAATAACTTTGGTGAGGTTATTGACTTTGCATAGACTGTGGGGTATAAAAACAAAGAAAGAAAGCAAGAAAGAAACAAACCTGAAAACCCCAAACCATGCAGGAATAAAACCCATTACATGACACCCAAACATAGAAATGGAACACGGCTTCTTCCCCTGCTCCAACACACAGAGGTACTTTTCCCCTTTAAACACTTCAAACCCAGCTTAAATGATTAAACTCAAGTTGTTTCATGCAAGTTTTTGTATGTGGGGCAGAACAAACCCCACACACATGACCCCACATGTGTCAGTGCTGGAAGCTGACACATTTCCCTGTGGGTACCCCAAAGAGCCCAGATGAGGTTTTGCCAGCACAAGACTGAGAACTTGAAGCCTTGGCCTTTGCACTTCACTTCAGGTTCCCGTAGAAGGGTAGGAGAAGGATGGCAGCCCAATGCAGCTTGAAGAGAGCAAAACATGTGATTCCTCACCCAAAACAATGCTTCCCATGTCCACATGTTCAGCAAGACATTTAAACTAAACTGGTGCAGACGCAGAAGTCAAACACTCTCCCAACCCTCAGAGGGACCAAGGGTGTCAGTGGGAAGATGCAGCCTCCAGGGCTTCAGGCAATGCAGACTTCTTGGTGCCAGCATCCTGCTCTGGTGGGAGAAAGCTCATCTGCACACGTCTGTTTCACACAGCCCCAGCTGCAGGATGGGCATAGGGCATGCCATTATTGTTTCTTGAACAGTGTCAGGACTCTTCCTGAGGCAGAGGAACAAGGTGAGGAGGGTCCTGGGAGTTTGTTTTGCTCTTGCTGAGGGAATGTGGATGGAAAAATTCCTGTAAACAAGGCAGGAGAGGGACATGTGCACAGACTTCTCCCCTTGCAGGCCAGAGCCCAGGCAGGTTTCAGTATCCTGCACTGGCTGCTACCAGATGACTTTGTTCTTGTGCACTGCATTCAGCCAACACAAAATGAAAACAGATATCTCAAGCCTGAAGCATTGCTTCAAAGTATCTCTACCACCCAGAATTATACAAGCTTCTCTGATGGTTACAAAAAGACCTCATCAAACCCATCAATGCTGGATCCCACACACTTTCTTTAGCTCATTTTACAGAGAAAGATAAGACACCTCCTTCAGCAACCACAGCCCCACATATTGCATGGCCACACAGTGTCCCTCTGCTGCCCAACCCAAACCTACCAGTGGCAGCTCCAGCATCAGGAGCAAGGAGAGGAGTCAGGAGGGAGCTGGAAGCACTTCCCATGCAGCAGGGAGCAAGCTGATCCAAGGACACCCCCCAGCCATGCTTGGTGGGGATGGATGCTTCCATGAGCCAGGCTGGGATGAGTGGGCAGCAGAGCTCAGTGCTGATTTTGTACCCCATGCTCAGTGTACCACGTTTTCAGCTTGCCTGGCTATCCCAGCTGCTTTTTCCGAGGCTGGCTGGATTGAATAACCACTCCTCAAGGCACAAAGCAGTGTGCCAGAATCACCAAGGCTTCTTGACTGAATCTGGGGACAGGATCCAGAGGACTTTTCCCACCTTAGCCCTGAGGAGAAGTGCCAGGTGATGGAGATGTGATGACTGCTGCAAAAGATTTCCAGGATGAGCTCAAGGCTTCACATCATTCAACTGGGAATGAAGAGCTAGCAATTTGGGTTTTTTTAGTTGTCATTTGACTGCTTTTATTGCAGCTGTTCTTGGCCATGTTTCAGAATCTTCCTCTCAAATAAATGAAAACCAGGCAGAGGACTGGGCCCGCTGCCCGAGCGTGCAGCAGTGCAGGTCAGATTCCCTCCTGGATGCTCATCAGGGTGCCATGTCCAGCCCTAGCCACTTCCAGCTTTCCAGCCTTTTGTTGCCTCTTGGGCTGTGCAGGCTGTGCCTGCTTGGTTCTCTCACTCATTCCTTATTTATGGACTCCCCATCTTGCCACCTCATGCATATGGGACCTATCAGCCTCTTCCTACTGCCCAGCTCAGACCTCTAATGCTGGTGGTGCTCACAGCTCAGGATGCAACATCCCCAGCCTTCCCCAGGACCCCGCTGTCCTGGGGAGACAGACCCCGTTATCGCATTCAGACCCCATCAAGCCAGACTCAGCATCTCTCTGTATCCATCCCCAGCCAGCCAGCACAAAGAGGGACAGCTGCCTGTTTTTCCAAGCTTGGAGGACACAGGAGGCAGCGCTGGCAGCCAAGCCATTCCTCAAGGCACTGAGTGATGCAGCACGTTGTAAGCCCAGCTCCATTTCGCAGGTTGCAGAGGAAGCAGAGGTGCATCTGCCTCAGATACAGACACTCAGGGATGTGCTGTGCTGAGAAACACTCTGCTGTGCTCTCATCTCTTTTCTTTGGCATCAAATATTTCCAGCTCACTTTGATAGCCCTGTAATTCTTTTCCCCTGGTGTCAAGGTGGATGAATAATCTTTTTGGCTTTAGGACATACCAGAGTGTCTGCCAGAATCATTAGTCCCTCTGTATTCAAGAGCAGAACAGTTTTTCCCACATTGACATCCATGGATAGAGCTTGCACTGGTGTAATAATCGAGGGTATTTTCCTTCCAAAGAAGGAAATATCTAACAAAGACTGGAAAATCCATATAATTAGATCAAGGAATCACTTCAAGTGCTGGCAACTTCTTTTGAAAATGAGAGGTCTATGTTCAGCACTGAACTGTTTTATTTCAGCATGGAAATCACTCTTTCGGATCCTTTACTTTCAATAAAAGAAAACAGGAAAATCTGGGCTATCAGCCCAGGCTTGTAACAGTTCAGGGTTTTTCTTGGCTTTTCCAAGGACACTTATTGCCAGATTCTGAGATGCTGGCAGGATAAATCTGTAAGCCATGGAAATTACGAGTTTCATGACACACACATTTTATTCCAAACCCTTGCTGATAACATTAAACACAGGAAAAGCCAGGACTTTCATCCAGCTCCTTAATTACCATCTGGAGCCTGGCAGCTGAAATAAGATCAAACTTTTGCATAGAAAAGAAAAAAGAAATTTGCTATTACTGTGAAGAAAGAGATGGGACTTCAGACATAAAATGCAAACCAACATCCTATACATGTCAGGAGGGACTGTTTCATGAGGCTGAACATAGTTATGAGCCAAGCCATGTGGCAGAAGGAACATAAACAGAAAACAGATCCTGAACATTCTAAACATTTGAACAATTTACAAGAGATCTGAGAAAATTCTTCAATCCTGCTATTAGTATCAAAGTTATGCCAGTGAAAACATCTGCCTCGCCTAGGAGAAGAGTGAAAGGTAAACAAAAAAAGCTAACAAATGAAGAAAACCTCTATTAGAGGGCAGAAAAAGGCAAGAAACAAGGCCTAAGGAAAAAACCCATGGTCATCAGGACAAGGCCAAAGTGATTTTAAATCCACCAGGAATGCAAAGAGCCTTACACCAAGGCATGGATATGCTGTTTTCCAAAATAACGACTTCATAAATAATGGAGACAAAGTAGATGAGGTCAGTAAACATTTTGGAGCTGTACTTGGGGAAAAGATGTGCAATAGCATGTGATGATGAAATACTCTCTATTGCAACAGTAACTTAGCGGTGAAGTTAACCAGTAATGAAAAAGCACAGTATTTAAATAATGATGTCCAAATAATGTGCATCTGAAAATGTTAAAGGGGCTGGCCAAGAAATCAACCGGTGTAATAATTTTTCTTCCTCATAAGTCTCAAAATATTGCTTAGATACCACAGATGCCACCATTTTATTACTTCATCATTACAGACTTGTCAATCTAATTTTGAGTTTGAAAACTTAACATTATGGCTGATACAGAACTCATGGTTAATGAACAGTTAGCAGGTGATCCAATCCAGGACAATAAAAGGAGATTTGCTGAAAAGAGATACCACCAAATTCTTATCAAGTACTTCTCTCTTGTCTGATCACTGTATGCCCTTGTCAAAAGTTCCTCTCCAGCTTTTTTTATCCCAGAAGTTGTCTTTGGATATGATTTCAGCTAAGTCAAGACAGACAACTGTAATACCTTCACAGGTAGCTTCTGTTAGTACAGCAGCGGCACGATAGAGCCACAAATCACGGATGAACACGATACATTGTCAGGGGGTGTATAAAACACTTACGTGCACTTGTGGGAAAATTTTTGGGTGGGGCTCAACCTCCTCTTTGCTGTGGACTGTAGGAATTAGGATGGTCACTCACCTCCTCCTGGAGCAGCTGTGGGGTGCCCTCTGTCCAGCTCTGCTGTTGCTGCTGCACCTACAAGCTGGTGAGAGGACCTGCCTTTGCTGCAGCTGCAGACACCTGACCAGCTCTTTCCCTGAACTATGGTTACCTGCTGCTTGCTGCCTTCTTACTACTCTTTCATTCTCATTTTGTTTGCAGTTGAAGAACTGATCAAATAAGATAGAAGATCTCCAGGAAAAGTGTAAGTGAGGAAAAATCCTGTATTTCAAAAGGCAGCTTCATCTATCATACATGAACAAAATTTTCCTAACACCAGGCTCTGTCTTGCTTCTGCATATCGAGATTTATTTCCCCACCTCTCACTTAGGGTAATTTGGCAGAGGAAAAACACCCATGGCCCCTTCTAACTTTATTAATGGAAGTTACTTACAATGGTTTAATATTTTATAAAGAATATTGGCAGGAAAAAGGCCCTGTGTGAATTCTAGATTGTACCCAATGTATTAATTTTGAATACAAATCACAGTTGGTTTAACAAAAGCTGGCTCTGTCTGCAGGGGAAAACCAGCAACACACTGCCATTGAGAGTCTGCCCTTCAGCAGTCAGCTCTGGGCCTCCCTGGTTCGAGTTATAAAGGGTAAAAGCAGCAAGTAATGGTTATCAAGCTAGGAAAAAAAAAAAGGTAATGATTTATGGGAGAATGGCATCATTCATCATTTTCCACTTTGCTTTTCCCAATGAAATCTCTGAAATGGCAAAACACATTCAGCAGTAAGGGATGTGGGATTTTGGGTTGTGCCTAGAGAGTGGTTTTCAGGATGATGGATGACTGCTTAGTGACTGAACTAACCAAGTCACAGAGCTGGCACTGGGATCAGCATTAAGTTTGCAACCCCACGTGCCTTTTGACAAGTTCCTCAATGTCTCAGTGCTTGTGTGAGTAAAATGTGCTTTGCTGCTGAGTTTTTAAATGATGTTTCAGTTAGTCTTGCCTGCTTGCTTCAGACCTGCCAAATCCTCACTGCTGACACACTCTGTGTTTTCTTACAGATGGACAGTGGTGCCAGGCAGCTCAAACACAGCTTTTAACAGTCCCAGGAACACCAGAGAGACAATGAGAGTTCGCCTCAAAGGGGATGCGATCTGTACCTTCTTCTTGCTGGTAGCGCTTTGTTCTTTGCTCTACTCCCAGCTGGAGCATTTAGTCCCGGCAGGAAAGAAGGAGCCAACACAGAACAAGCCTCAAGTAGCACCAAAAATACTCTCAGATCCCAGAGCACCTCGGAGACCAATGCCAGCAGAGGCAACTGCCCCCAGACCCCAAGTTACCCCTGTCATGAGACAAACAGAAGTGGCCAAAAACAGGGTCCAAACTACAACTCCACCCCCGCTGACTGATTCTGCCTTCAACTTCAAGCTCTATCTCCTAAACAAGGATAACAGGAACTTCAATCTCCTCATTAACCAGCCCAGGAAATGCCAAAAAACACCAGGAGGTCCCTTTCTGCTTATTGCTATCAAATCAGTAGTTGAAGACTTTGACAGGCGTGAGATTGTCCGGAAAACTTGGGGCAGGGAGGGTTTGGTGAATGGGGAGCAGATCCAGCGAGTGTTCCTCCTGGGAACACCAAAGAATAGGACAGTGCTGGCGACATGGGAGACCCTGATCCACCAGGAGAGTCAAACATACCGGGACATTTTACTCTGGGACTTCATGGACACTTTCTTCAACCTGACCCTGAAGGAGATCCACTTCCTGGGCTGGGCTGCTGAATTCTGCCACAACGTGAAATTTATTTTTAAAGGTGATGCTGATGTTTTTGTCAATGTTGAGAACATTGTTGATTTCCTCAAGAGACACGATCCCGCTGAAGACCTCTTTGTTGGGGACATCATCTACAATGCCCGTCCCATCCGCGTCCGGAAGAGCAAATACTACATCCCAGAGACCATGTACGGGCTGAGCATCTACCCCGCCTATGCAGGAGGAGGAGGGTTTTTGCTGTCCAGCTGCACCATGAGGAAGCTCTCTAGGGCTTGCAGAGAGGTGGAGCTGTTCCCCATCGACGATGTCTTTTTGGGCATGTGCTTACAGAGAATCAACCTCAAGCCCATTCTACACGAAGGATTCAAGACCTTTGGCATTGTCAAGCCTTCTGCTGCCCCACACCTACAGACGTTTGATCCCTGTTTTTACAAAGATCTCATGGTAGTTCATAGCTTGAAAGTTGCTGAGATCTGGCTAATGTGGAACCTGCTCCACAGCCCACGGCTTTCCTGCACTCAGAAGAAGCAGGTAAAGAAGCCTTTCCAATGGAAGAAGAAAACTCAGATAACACCAGCATCACCTCCCAGATAATGCAGGCAGAGTGCAGCACACGCAGCAAACCAGCCAAGAAAGGGAACCTGGAATTGATGCAGCCCAACAAACCAACTTTCCGAGTATTTTAGCACATCTTATTTACAACGTTAAGAGAAGACAACAAACAATTGCAGGAATTTGCCCAAATTCCACATTTGCACATACATATCATGTGGGTCCTTCTGTACTAGTAAGTCCAAATAATCATAACAGTATATATAATTTATTATTATTTATTAGGATTATAGTAGTGCTTAGTGGGGCAGTGTGTAAAAGCACATTGAAAAATGCAGTCCTTGGAAATTTTTCAGCATTGTTAGAAGTGTGAGAAATGAAACAAGACATAGGGTAAGAACAGACACCAGGCAGCACAGGGACCATTGTCAACCTGCAGTACTTGACTTGGACTCATTGAAAAATGAGCAAACAGTAACTAGGGTACAGGAAATCAAGTCCCCTTAGTGTCTACTCCAGTCACATCGCTGCTGCCTGGTTGGTTTTCTGCAGGCCTCATAAGAAGATGACAACAACAAACAGCTTTTGAAATGGGGTCCTACACGTTGCAACTCAGGCGGATTACAAGAAATCCAACTGGATACTGAGGCTGGCGTGGCTGGTCGAGCAAAGGACAGGTAAGTAGATAACTAGAAAGGAGCAGACTTACAAAGGGCCTTTAGAGAAAGGACGAGAACTTTGAGTTGATCACTTTGAGCCTTGATTTTTCATCATTCTTCTCAGTTCAAATATCTGCTCCATTGACATGCTCAAGATTCAGGGGACCAGTGGAGCAGGTTTTGGCACTTCCCTGAGCTCAGGCTCTCTGCACTATGCTGACTGACATTCAGGGAAAACTCAGAAGTCATCCAGCAGTGTTTGATCACTCACCATCTGACCCAGATTTTCAGAAGGTTTGTATCTGGAGAGATCCTTTGGCCTTTGCTTATAAGGGTAACCCCACACAGAGCTGCTGCTTGCATCACATTTGGGAGCTGCTTCAAACCAAAGAATGGACTGGGCTGGTTTCTACAGACCTTGGTGCTCTTGCTTGGCATGGTCAACTGCAGAGAGCTGCCAGGACTTTCATACTGCTGCGGGTGTGACATGAAGGGAGAAAGTTTTCAGAAAAAAGGACTTCAGAATAGAAGTCCATCTAAATTTATTGCAAGAAATCAAAACTACACAGCAATCTTTCAGTTGGACTTTCCAAGGTTCAGCTGGGGGCTTTGTAAGTATTTTAAGCATCAGACAAGAACACTGAATTGCTCAGTTTTTCAAAGCGTAGTCAAGACTTTGGTGCATTTTGTTTTTCCCAACAGTAGTCTACCTTAGAAGAATATACTTTTATCAGACATCAAAGCAGATGTGAATTCCTCTAAATCAGGGTTAAAATGCTATGAAATTCATGGGGCAAAGAGCCTGAATTCACCTCTGATACTGTGTTTGTTAATTCTTTTGCAATTTTTTACCCCCTCAACAAAACTCCTATCCATCAGAGAACCCCTCAGGATGGCACATCCACACAGCTTCAAAGGAAACTACAGCCAGTCATAAAAGTCCAAAGTTCCTTTCTCTTGCACAGAGCCTGCAGCACAGCTGCATTTCATATCCATGTGTAACCTCCCTCCCACCCCGCAGCAGTCTGGGCTCTGTACTGGCACTAACGATGCACACAGAGAACAGCAGGCTGGGAGTGTCTGTGGCAGACTATGGACAACAGCCTCACTCATTGGCAATCTTCATCATGAGTTTAAGCCTTACAATAATGGATTTCCAAGGAAAGGTCAGCTATATAGAAATTGAAAGATTTCTACATTTGGGATATTTTCAGGATGCAATCCTGAAATATAAAACGTTCATGTGAGCTTCACAAGGAGCTTTTCAGGGTGTGGAACTAAGCCAAAGCCTCACTAGAGGGACAAAGTCACTCCTACCCCTGTCTGCTAACATGTGTGATACTTGTGTATTTATAGCTTGTACAGAAATGTATTACCTGTGAGTAGTTTACAGTTTTGGAAATTATTTATACCATCATTAAAAGACAGCATGCAGATGTACTTCTAGTTGTTAGAGTGAGTTTGTCGAGTACACACAAGTGCACACACGTTGTAAGACTAAAACCACTGGGATTTTTCATGAAGACAGTAACATGAAAAATACATTATTCATTATTTTGGATAACTTGGTAAGTCTTTCCTTATGCTGGACTTAATTTAATGGCAATGACAGAAAAATAAACAGAGTTTACCTTTCAATTTCCTATGAGGCAGCTAGTCAGGTTCAGCAATCCTTATTAAGGTTTTCCTTTTACACTTGAAGATTCAGAGATTGGCTGCTCCCTCTATAATGTCTTCAGATCTGCAATCTACCCACAGCATAGCATTAATGAGTGCATTTTGTCCCAGATCAAAGTTGTTGTTCAATATCTGTGTTGACACAGTCTGTGCCAGCACATACCCTGATAGGCAGAAACAGAACTAGAGCAAACTGTTTACTCCATTGTCTTAGTCTATAGAATAGCTCATTTCTTTTATCCAGTGAATACCAGAGTCTCTATTAATGAAAGATCCATCTGGTTTTGTCCTCCAGCCTCTGCTGCATGGCCTATTTGACTTGGGCTTTAAGTTTCCATTTGCCACTGCAGTTGAGCTGGAAGCTCACAGACCCCGTATGTGAGCATAATGCTCTGGGGAAGTGCTTAAAGCAGTGCTGCAGCCCCTGGAGTTTATTGAATTCTACTTACTGCTGTAGTAGGCAAAGGCTTTGACTTCACCCAAGTGAAGATTGTTTCCTTAAAGATGAGGGTCTTTTCAGAAAATCCTAAAGCCCCAGGTGTGTATGAGAACTGGCAGGAAGATCCCTCTATCAACTTATCTGATGCATCTCAGAAAACCAAGCCCATCCTTTTCTTTCTGAGTAGCTTTTATTAACTGGCTAATTGAGTACACCAGTCAGGCTTGCTGTAAAGCCTTGCTTGGCAATTTTTTTCATGACTAACCCAGGACAAGAAAGGAAAACATAAAAACATCCTAAGTGGGTTCTACCAGTAGCAAACAAGGCAAGCAGTCTTTCTCAGTACAGGCATAAACTTCTGCAACTAATACAGTCCAGTAAGTTTTATTGAGTCCCAAGGATTCACACACAGTCAAGTTTTGTTCCTGCTGTATGTAAGTAGCCAGATTTGGTCACTATAATGAGCAGAGCTGGCTTAAGCTTCACATTCAGCACCTCCAAGTACATCTCTGGACACATGAACGGGTAGCAAATGCCAAGATCCGTCCTTCAGTCAAGCCACTGCAGACTTAGACATCATAGAAAGGAAAGCCAAAGAGGACTCTGAAGCAATTGAGTATTAAAATCTTGTGCTTCCTGTCTGCAGTTTAATTATTCATCTTTTACAGTAAGTTCTCGGAAGCAAACCTCAACTGCAAACTCAAACAGTACAAAAGAATCAAATGGCTCAGAGAACCCTCACTAAATATCAGCACTGAGAACATTCCCTGGGGAGTGCTGAAAGACCATTGGATCAGAGAGAAAAAAAGTCTATCCCAAAGCCCAGTGTGAAAAACTGCTGATCTCCTGAGTTGTACCTCTTCCAGCTGGACTTGCAGGTCTCAGCAGCCCAGAAAATCAGCCCACCACATCTCCCTAATGGTGCTACTAACTGCAGCGACAGTTTTAAAAACCAGTAAAACTTCTAAATACAAATTTTCATTACTTTCTAGGCTAATGATCAGTAAGAAAACCACACTGAGGAATGAGAGGGGAAAGTAAAGGGGAAAGTAACACCCAAAGGAGGAGCACCACCGAGTCCCTCCAAGAGTGGCAAACAGCTCCCCCACCATTCCTGGCCAGCCCAATGCTCTCTCCAATCCATTCGGACCCAGCACACGAATCTTCTCTCTCCCCCTCCCTTTCCCAGCCCATCTGTCGACAATCCATGTGCTAAAACCCACGAAAAAATCCATAAAATAGCACAGGTTTGCAGTGGTGGCCTTGTCCCAGGGGCTGCCTGAGCTGGGTGGGAATCAAGGTGTGGTAATAACACAAATAGTGTCTACAGCCATGGAAGCAGGAAAGGGTGGAATAACCTCCATAGCCTCCCTGCTTGTGGATGCAGCAGAGCTACCCAGCAAGAGACAGGGTAAACTCAGGATTTCAGGGCTGCAGTTTTTCTGAGATGAGCAGAGGGGGAAGGGAATACAGCAAATCAGGCTGGTTTGATTATTTAGTTGATTAGACTGCACATTGCATAATCATGCAGGGTTTTTCTGTGATTGGTATTTAAACTAAATGTCCCTCTGAAGGATAATAATACCAGAATGAAACTTACACACTCAGTGGAATATATATATATATATATATATATATATATAGTGTAGGTGTAAAGCATTGAGGCACGTAAAACCAGCTGCCAGCATTGCAATACACAGTACTTTAAAATAACTAAAGGAGTAAAATTTAAAGGGGAATTCATTACTGTATAAAAGAGAAAAGATTACATTAAACAATTACAGCTAGTCCAGAATAAAAGTCACTGTAATAATGGTATCTTACACGACAGTGAGTGACCTACTCTGCAAGCTCCAGCTTACCTTTCCTGCTGTTTCAAGTACTCGTTTTTTTGAGATCATGAGGAGAAATTATTTTACCTGCTGGAAAAATAAACATCCCCACAAACACCACAAGAGCTTGGGATGTAAGCTTTGGCAGATAAACATTTTAAGTGACTTTATTAGTTACAGCAAAAATTCACATAGACAAAAAACATGGTATTTAGGTTGCACCTGAGCCCTCCAAGCAACACATACACTCCCCACACTTTTCCCTGTGAACTGGTTTATATCCTGGCCTGTAACAAAGCCCTCTGCTTCACTGAGCCTATTTTAATGCTGAAGAGTTACATATCTCCATTAAGCTCCATCTTTCATTTCCCCCCATTTTGCTTCAGCCTTACCTTCTCTCTGAAACATCCTGGTCCACAGCTTACATGAAACAAACCACCCAGAATTAACTCCTCAGACACACACAGCGAGGTATTTCTTTGGCTACAGGGGCTGGGTCAGATTATGCCTGACAGTGTCAGGCAGAGAAGAGGGGGCTTTGCATTGGGGTCATCAAGGCTTAAAAAAAAAAAAGGTTATTGGGCAAAAGTTGACATAGAACAACTGTAACTAGCATGGAATAATGTTTCCTGCATCACAACACCAAAAATTCTTCTGAACACAACCAGCTCATGTGAAATTGTCCCAAATCAGAGAACTTGGTCCTTGCCCAAATACTCTGGAGAAAGCAAGCAGAGAGGACTTTGACATAACATTTTTTTCAAAGTAAGAGCCACACTGACTCACACATGCAGATTTACTCTCAACACACATTTTGGGCACCAAACACAAAACCTAACAGAAGTTCTGGCTTAGCAGAGTAGTTCAGTGACTAACAGGTTCTAACAGCAGGTAGAAAGTCAGTGTGAAGGGGGCAATACCCTTGATTTCCCTCTGGAAAACAGCAGCTGGCCCTTAACCTCCAGCCAGCCCCAAAGCAACAATGAATCACCATCTTCTTGTAGCGCTGAAAGATTTTGTTTTAAACAGGTTGGATGTGAGCTCTGGAATATGAATGATCATGATCACATGAATCAGTTCTCACACACCATGTGATTACTATTTCAGAAAAAAAACCTGTTTAGAATTAGAAATATGACAGTTCCTGGCAACAGAAGATTGCTTTTTCTTGACAGGAACTGCATTTTGGGGAACAGAGGGTTCTAGTATTACACAGCAGCACTGATCTATACAGCACTACCTGGAGCCCTCACAGGAGCCCAGGGACTGCTTGAAGGCCTGAAGAATACAGGAAGAAATGTCAGCTTCACCTCTATAAAGAAGGGAACAACCATAGTTTTATTAAGTGTAAACAAATGAAATACTGTGGACAATACTGCAACATTCAAGTTAAGCAGACACACACACAAACTCCTCTCTTCTTTACAAAGGAAAAAGGAACACATCAGAAGGGGATCATATGCACTACATGTTTTATTAAAAATGCAATTGTATTTCACTTTATATCAAAGTTTTATCACGTGAAACCAAAATGATGGACCAACACACATGTTGCCAACATGCAGGATCTGTATCAAACCACACAGAATTATTACAAGGAACAGGGGCACCTGGCAAGATGGGAGCTGATGCAGCCCAAATCCCTCATTTCCTTTTGGAGGGGGAGGCATGCTACAGGGTTCACGCTACAGCAGCAGGCCTGACCCTCACTCTTCTGAAGAAATTCAACTCAATACGCTCAAGAGCGGGATACTGGTGGCATCTACATAGCCACTATTCAAATCATCTTACCAAGGATTTATCTCCTCTTGCAGCTTATTCGGAACTTTTATTAGAAAAGGATGAACTAAAACTAATTGAAGTTAGCATCAGGATTGGTTCAGAGACCATAAAATTCTGCAAGAGCACCCTGAGCCAAGCAGCAAGCAAGGTCAGTTTGCATTCCAGCCCTGAGGGATGCTGCAGGAGGAGGGCCAAGTGCCCTGCCTGCCTCACACAGCCAGTGCAGGAGAAACGCGAATGGAACCGAGGCCCATTCCTTATGCCCTGCATTAACCTTTGAGCTCCTTCAGGGCAGGGAAACTTCCAAAGCTTTTCTGTGGAGTCCCTTGGGGCACACAAATGCACTACAAGAATTGACATTTGCTGCTTTCACTGCAGGCATTTCCTCCCTTCTGCTGTGCAATATTCCCCTCTTTGAAGCTCGATCGATTTCCACGATCCCCAAGGGCCGACAGCAGCGTAACAATCCCCTCTTTCTGAACCCAGTGGAGAACCCACAGCGCATCGACCACAGCTCAGAGACTTTGCTTCTCCACTGCAGCACAAAACCTTACCAAATGCTCTAACCTATCTACCAAGTTATGTTAGCCACTGTTTCTTTGGAGAACATACTGAACTGGCTATAAAGTCCCTATACACTAGTCAGGTACTGCAAGTATGTCTGAAAACCAGGAAAATAAAAAGAACTAATTGATAAGAAAAAAAAAGGCAAGAATATCCGTGATTTTATTACAAAAACACCCAGTAACTGTATTTAACACAAAAACAGTAACTGAGAGTCTCTTTTTATTTTTCTTTCAGTGTACATGCTCATTATTATTCCATTTAATTTACAGAAGGGCTATGTAAAATGAAATTAAAATTAGAGAGGAAATAAAAAGGAAGATTGAGGCATAGAATTTTCTTAGCAAGCAACGATCACAGGAGACAGCACAGATTGAACAGGGATTCAACAGGAGTGACACCTAGGGATAAAGGTAAACAGTAACTTTTTCCTTATCCATTAGATTCTCCATGGGGCTTTTTCGTTTGTTTTAGCAAAACAGTTTAGAGTATCACAGTATACAGGAAGACTAAATGGCAAAGAACGTCTCACACACACACACATTTATCCCTGCTACTGGTCCAGGATCCAAAACTTCAGTTAACATTCTATTTCCTATCTCTCATTCATTGATAAACTATACAGGATTACACTGTACATGGAGTTAAAATTACAAAAATGTCATATTTACAAAAATCTGTACACACATAGTAAAACTCACAAAATTGTCATCTATGTATCACAAGTTGCGACACCAAAATATTAAAAATGGGATAAAATTATACATTTCTCTTGTCCATTTTTAAAAAGGGTTCATTATTTCAAAGACAGACCACCTATTTCTCCCAAATAAGACTGGTAAGAGAACTAGAAACCTAAAGTATCCTCCTGGGATAAAATGTCGCGAGCAGCATCTCCCAACTAGAAAGAAGCCTATATCCTGTCTGCTGGGGTGGGGTGTGCAGTTAGCGTATATGTACAGAAACGGTGAAACTACAACAAGGATGTCTTTGGCTAAACCTTTGGCATAAATTAAAATCATACATCAAAAGTTACAGAAAAGGTTATCTTGGTGATGGCGGAATTCCAGAATTTCTTTCTGAGATACCATTATATACAGCTTTTCTTTCTCTGAGGAAATAGAGTAGGAATCCAGGATTTTGGAATAGAGGCAAATGAGGCAACATTATTTCTTCATTAAATTTTTCACTAGTATGAAAAATTGTATCAAATCTTTTCACTAAAACATAATTCAATCATAGAAATAACCCCTTCCAGAATTTTTTTTTCTTTTAAAATTGCATATGAAAAAAATTAGTAAACCAGCCATGACAGAAAAAAATTGTATCAGCATATCAAGTACATATTAGTGCAGGAAGGTGGACAAATCTGATCCACTGTATAAATAAGCTTTATGCGCAGTGTACATTAAATAACCACCACACCCCACTCACACCCAGTACACAGATGCTCCTCAGTGAAGATAAACGTTTATCAAGTAATTAAAGTGTATGTAGTGCAAATGTTACAACCAAGTATTATGCACATGCTACTTGCTTGGTTTAAAGTTACACAAAGATGTGGTGCCTGAAATCATGGACATATATACATCCTTGTCACACTTGGTACAATGTCCTAAGCCACAGAAATACCGAGGTGTTTATATCTATATATATATACACACACGTTTTCTTAAAATGTGACCACCACATCAATACAGTAACACAAACAGACTAAAATCAATACCTGCTTCCAGATGCTCCAAGGCTCAGAAAGTTTGTGCTTCTAATTCTTGCAGTCATTACGTGCCCCTCTTCCATCTCCCCCTTCTGCCAGCTGAGAAGGAGGGACAGTCTCTTCAGGTCTGTGCTGCATAGGATGAGGGCAACGGAGAGGAATAAACGATGGCACAGGCACCTAAGCTGCTTTCCTCCATCAACAGTTCCATGCCCCATGATGAAGGGTTGAGAGAATTTCCTCTCCACACCGCTCTTGGGTGGAAAGGCTTATTGAAAAAAAAAACCAAAATCATAACGTGCTTTCCATATTATAAGTGGCAGCAAATCAAGGCACGCTGTACTAATTCTGTAGCATTGAGATTAGCTGACTTTGCAGGGGATGCTCACTGGGGAAGGTCCGACGTTCTCAACTGGCTGCTGGGCCGTGTGGGGCCATACAGAGTAACAGAAGCTATGTGATTATTCTGCATCACCTGCAAAAGCACAGCAGGGGAACAGGAAATTAAAAGAAGTGGTACACTAAACAGAAACTCAGAAGTATTAAAAAGGTGAATACAGAAGTGATCTGCCTGAAGAAAGAAATCCCAACAACAAACAACAGCAACAAGCTCTTGGCTAGTTCCTAAAAATGGTCTCTTAGACTTCCATGACACAACACCAGCATGCTCCAACCAGCCACGTGCACGTATCTCCTGCTAGCATGAGTTCCAGGTGACAAACTTGAAGATTCAGCTTTAACATGCAAATGTACAGCCTCAGAGAAAAGGTTGCACAGTTGCCTCTTTCTGCCAACAGGCACTAAAATTATACCACTGCCAAGCACTGGCTTTTATTGCAATAGGAAGTAAGAAGCCACTCATAGTAATAGCAAACTCCTCATCTTCCCATGCTCAGACAAAAATAAAAGGTTTTTTTCCTCACCTCGAAAATCATTCGCTGCAGTCCAAAGCAAAAGGTTGACCCAAATGGGTTAGTGTTGTTTGGAGATGATGACCTGAACAGAAAAGAGGGGGAAAAAATTTTAAAATGGACAGGTGAGGATCAGGAACTTCTCAGGAAGGAATAAGTACTCAGTAACATAAGGCAAATTACAGCATCTTTATCATGGCTTTCATCAAAAGGAAGTACATCTACATTATGCAACACCATTGCTAGACTCTAAATGAGGCAGAGGAAACCCTGCTTGACGCCACAGAGCCATTAATAAAACTTGGGGATAAAGTAATCAAAAAGCCAGTAGTGACCTCTACAGGGAAACTCTCCTGCACTTAACTTGAACAGGAAGAACTCTAAAAACCCCAGATACACAGGAAGAGAGAAGCACCATGTTACTTATTACACATTATTTTTGGGAAAGATCCTTCCCTTTGTGTCTCAACCTCTACCTGATGTATTTACTATATATAGTCTATTATTTATATTTACTATGTACTGTCTATTAATCAACTGGATTTAGCATGTTAAGAAGATTAACCTATAAGATGCCAAAATAGAATAATCCAAGTTTTATTAAACAGTGTTTTTCAAGATCTAAGTATCACTTGTCTTCCAGTTATTTCTGATATTTTTGGATTGTACATTGGCAACTTCTGTTGACTGCAATGAATTTTAGATTACAGCCAAAAAAATCCCCTAGTGAATATTTACCTTTTGTCCTTTCTTGTAAACTGGTCAATTTTTCATATTGCATGTCTGAGCCATTTGAGATGTGCTCAGTAAAGTGCTCTCTAGTTGAACTACTCTACAACACAGATGGAAAAAATAGAAGGGCTCTACGACATCACTATTCACCTTAGCTTTACTTCATTCACATGGCTTCTGCTCTAATCATCTCACTGGCATAACACAGGAGTAAAGGGGAACAAAGGGCACAATGATTAAGGAGGGAAAAAGAAAAAAAAAAATCAAAGTCAAAATCATGTGAAAGTCTGATAAAAATACATTAAATTTATCTGAAATTGCTGTAGTATGCACAGTACCCATCACTTACGCTTGTCCTGAGACAAAAATCATGGTTTCACATCATAAAATGATAACTCTGCAAACAGGTAATGCCCATTTAACCCAACACCCACCTCAATGCCTGCAGAAACACAACAAATTTAAGGGCTATTCTATCTTCAGTCAGCCTAAAAGAACTATAGAACCATTTATGTTCATAAAAGACAAGCTCCTTCAGACAGACTGCTGTTACATATATTATCATATACATATAGACTGTGTTGTATAATGGCATGTTATTGAAATGCATATAAAAAGTATAAAACCTCTAAACTATTTATTACTCATCAAGAAAGACTTTTTTAAGGCACTGTTCATTCTTCTCTGAGATCTTCTCTGGATTTTGCAGTTCAAGGAATTTTGGAAATGCTTTCACTCAGCTGCTCTCAGAGCTGCTATGCTATCTCATCTTGTTAGTGGCCAAAAAACCCTGAAACTTTAAACAGCAAAGCATTACAAAAGTAACTAGTGCCATGAAGACTCTTCCTCATCCTGTTTTCAGCCCAATCCTTGCCAAGCAAAATAGAGAGAGATTTTTACCTGTGAAGTACCACTGGCTTCTCTACAGGATGCCCCAGTAGATCCTGAATACTGTCCCACTGTAAATACATCAACGAATTTGTGTTAAAATGAGGCATAAGAAAACTCTTTATCTAGGAAGAGTGTCAAGTACATTTGTTTGTGACAAACCTAATTGTCAAATAAACTTATGGTTCTGTTTACAAAAGTATTTTGTGACTGGAGCCATACTCAGTAATGGAACTATCCATTGCTAGGGCTAGTAAATTCTCTTAAGATATATTCTCACTTTTGTCTAAAAATAGTTTGGAAATAGAATTATTAATATAAAAATGTCTATGGGTCTTATGGATAAAACATAGCTGGAAAGTCTTGTAGCATTTTAGGGGCACCTCAGAGACCAAAGCAGCTTTGGGAAACTTCAACAAAATATCCTCTTACGTACCTTTAGAGAGAGGAATAATATCCCCATTGCTACCTCTCCCAAAAGTCTTTCCTTGATTTAAGCAACAAGATTGGAGAACAGGAAGGCTGCACTATCTAATGATTGGGAAGTGTCCAACAGTTTTCCTCACTAACCAGACTCCAAGAAGCTGCAGCTTCTTCACACACAAGACTGAAATAAGTCAAAGCACTGAAGGGAATAAATAATTCAAATCAAAAAGCATAGAATGGCAGCTTCCAGATTGCTGACTCCAATTTTTCTTCCCAGTATGGGAATCAAAATTCACCAAGGAAAGCCTTCATTTGGCACCCTAGGAGCCAAGAGAGCAGCACTGAGCTTGGCTGAATGTTGACTGCAGAGGCACTGATGAACACAGTTTTTGAGAAGTTTTTCAACTTAATGCAGCTGTGAAATATGCAGCAGCAACTTCCCAGCTGGGAAGTTTATTTAGGTGGTACAGCTGTAGAGTCTTCTGCTGTCATCAGGAGGTGTCACACTGGCAGTGACATTTTTGAAAGGCTGCTGCCTAAGGAACATCCCATTACTGGCACCCCTCAGAAGAAAGTGGAAGGGCACTGGGCTCTCTTGTTGAATAGTACATGTCTTCAAGAGCTGTGTTTAGTACAATAGCTCTGTAAGAATTTTGTTTAGGAACATGCCTCCAGCTAACATTTAGCCACCACTGCTGCTGTTTCCCCTTATCACTTATTTCACTATTTCTACCTGCAGCTGTGTTGAAATGCAAGCCATGTCACAATGCAGTAATTCAGTTTACTTTAAGTGTGCTATTACAATTGAATTCAATCTTTTAACACACCAAAATATTTAAACCATGAGATATATACAAACTTGTGGCCTTCTACTATTCCACTTTAAAACACCATGATACCACTGCTGTAATTTCTTTGAAGTATATTGTAAAGTTGGCATGAATCATTTAGGTGGTTAAAGAAAATTAGGAAAACACTCAGTTCTACACAGGCTTACCTTGCTGTATGTTGTACATGTTTCTGTCTGTGAATCAGCGCTATCTATGAAACAAAAACAGAAAAGCTTTTATAACTTAAGCTTGAACAGTCCCCTACATAGTACTTTATTTTGGAAAGTTAATTCAGATAGCAGGAGACACGGGAGCATTAGATCAGTTCATATACAAATTTACCAACATTCACTAGCAATCAAAACTGTCAGTAACACTGACTAAATGCCAGTTAAGGTGATAAAGCAAACCTCCCTATTTACAGCAAGTCCCAGCTTTAAGATTATAATGCTTAAGCTTTAATCTTAGATGGCACAACACCACTGTAAAAGAAACTCCACCTCTTTGCACTAAGTTAGCCACTTGAGGAGGTAACATGATGTGCCACTCATTAAGTCCAAAACACCCCACTGCACTTGGAAAGACAGCTGGCTAAAACTGACATCTGGAGACTCAGGAGTTGGCAGGTCTGAAATCAGTTAAAACACTGCTCTTCCAAAACAAAGACGGCAGAGGGCTTGGGAATTGCAGCCTACCTATTAAATAACAAAAAGACAGCATTGCATTTACAATTACAACCTTAAACAGAAGCTGTTTGCTGGTGGTTTCAAGTACCTTTATACATAAGTTACATACATATATTTGGGTACTCCTAAATACTGAAAGCACGTTCCCAAAGCAGTGGGAATGGACCTAGACACTGAACATGTCCAACACAGGTTTCAGTCAAGTTAAAGACCACTTGCTTCTCTGTGTTTTCTCCTCTCTAAACATGCTCTCTTTGTACTGTGAGTTCAGTGTCTGCAACTTGAACTCTGGTTCTTAATTTATAATCTGAATTTGAACTACAAAAGAGAACTAATAAAACTGCATCAGGCACTGCCACCAGAGGGAAGAAGACACGCTCTTCAAAACTGTTACAACATCTGTTCACAACTTTTTACATGTCCTGGACATAAGCTAGAGGCCAGAAAAGCTGGTTAAAAATGCCAAACAAACAAAAAAACAGACACATTAAGAATAAATTCATAATGCTACTTGAGGTAAACAAAATTAATCACAAATTAATGCTTTGAAGTAAAATAACCTAAGGGAAATAATCTTTCAAGTGAGAAATTTCATACTCATTCTCTTGGCTGAAGTACAAATCAACTTTCATATAAGCCTGTATACACAAACATTATTTTTCCAGGTTTTTAATCCTCCATATGCTCAAACTGCTGTGACAGCCACAGGAGGATTGCACTTCACACAGCAAAGTGCTTGCAGTGAATACCAATCAGAATGAGGAAAACATCCCTGGTCAAAACCTAGCCAGCATCTGGCATTCCCAGTATAATCCAAATACCTTCCCAGAACACATGTATTCTTACTTTGAAGAAGTCTACTTCAATCACGGTGATCCTCAGACAGGGCTCCCCTACTTTGCTGAGATTAGTTATATGCACAGAGCTGGGAACATCTTAGTACCTTGCCAAATCAGCACTACTAATTATAGATGTATTTTTTCAAGTAGAGATTTTCAGATGAACACAAACATACTTTTTCTGTAGCACATAGAGCCAATATATTCTGGATGTTTCTTTTCATTCCCAGATAAACCAGATTATATTAAATATCAGTGGACTGGACAGATGAGCTCAGACCAACACTATTTTACAAATTTTGAGCCTCCAGGTACAAGGTAACTGATTTTAGCAGAGCATTACAGGATGTTGTAGCCAAATATTTGTGTGATCCAAATAAGTAAAGAGTTAGTGTAAGTACAATCCAAGAACTGCTACCTTGCCCTGAAGTGTCCTTTCCACTTAAATAGAAACCTAACCCCAAAATTTCTTCTCTGTCTCAGTGACTGTCACTGTTAGCATCCTCTGATAATGAAGGACCATTATAGATGAGAATTGATCCCAGCTCCCCTTGGAGCATTCTGTGCCCCCTGAAGAAGGACAGCAGTGAAATGCTCACCTCTCTTAATGACGAGTGGAATCTTGAATTCACAGCGATGGTAACTAGAAAGTGCAAATCGTAAAGCTATTAGAAAACAGAGAAGCCAAGATAAACTGCACAGCCACAGACTTACAGCTCTTAATAATCCCTTTAATGAAAGTCACATGAATAATAAAATGAAAGTGAGAAATCTATGATAGCAGATTAAGTTCTCGCTTAGATTTCTACACCAAAAAAGGCAGCAGCCTGGGAATGTTCTAATACGATTTCCTAGAGGACGCAAGAAGTCCTTCAGCACGAATTACTCTCTTGTTACACAGAGTGTGTGGAGAAATAATTAGCTATTAAACAGCACTATAGATTTCTCTATCACTAACTGCTTTAATCAGACATCCAATCACTAACTCATACTCCTCCTCTAAAAACTTTACATTTAGAAAGTATTGAAAAAAATGTTCAGAAGCATGAGATTTTTTAATCACCAACTGAAATCATGTTAGGAAAAAACCAGCAACATAGCTACCAGTAAAAGGACACTCTTGCTAATACAAAGTCTGCCTCTATCAAGAATTTGCACATCATACCTGGACCAAGAACTACCTTACCTCATTCACTGCTTTAAGACATACTTGCCAATATATAGAAAGGCATTTAAAAGTAAAAAGAAAATACTACTAAAACAATGTTACTAATGACCTCTGAAACCTCCACAGGTTACTAGATACACCAAAGAGACTTATGAAAAAATACTGGAATTCTCTAAAGGGAACATAAGATTTCCTTTTCAGTTGTTTCAGTGTACTCTTTAATAGATGAGTTCTGTACACTCACATGTTAAAGTTGTAATGACCAGGATAATTTGTATGCAGGACAAATTTCTTCACCTTGTGAGTGTTTGCATCAAAGAGAATATCCTGTTGAAGACAAAAAAGACAGATGAAGCAATACGGATAGAGGAAGGTGGCCTTTCCCAAACTAACCTGAGATTACTTAAAATAGCACCTGTATAGAGTGACATGTATTTATCTCACTGAAACTGAATTAAATTATGAAAAGTAGTATTTGAAAATAAGACTATTTGTAAATTCAAATAACACACATTTCCTCCAGCACACAATCACAACTGCAGCTTCATTTGCTAATGTTGGCAAGTTTTCCAAGGAGATCTTGTTTTTCTGCATATTATTTACAGAACGTAGACTAAAGCAAAACAGCTGCAAGGAGGAACATGAAGATTTAACAACACCCCACAGCTCAGCAAACTTTCACAACTGCTGCTATGGCACACCTGTCTCAGTTCTGTGGGACAGGGGAATGGACCTCAGGAACAAGAACTCGTTACCTATGTATCAGGCACAACAGAAAAACGAGAAAACCTAAGAGACTGCAGAAGTGCAAAGAGACCTCCATCCACTGGTGGAGATAAAACACTGCTGATTGAATTTGTAAGTGTTAAAGGAAAGTCAGTGTAGCTTTTCATATCCAGAGATATGAAATGCAGAAATCAAGAGTTTTGAAGTCTCTCATTTCCCACAGCCTTTAGCCTTCTGAAAGAATTGCTGTGTAACTAAATCAGAAGTTTATATGAATTGTTTAGGGAAGCTTTCCACTCACCACTCCAAGTGTGAAATAATTGAAGAAGTAGTCATTGCACTTTGATGGGACCTGCTTATGGGGCGAGGGTGAATGGATTTTCATCTGCAAGAAACACACTTTTCAGATGCATTCAATAATGCTCAAAGATGAATGCTTTAATAACATCTCTACATCCAAACAAATTGCTATAATCTCATTTGAAGCCTCTGCTCAACTATGTAAGAACTGTGCTTCATGACAGGACCATCACCTGCTTGCAGCAGCACAGTGGCACATCAGCTTTTTCAGTTATTGTAATTAAAAGGTTTACTTACACTGTGCTGTGGAAAACCATTAGGAAAATGTCAAAGTATATACTGAGGTTATTTTATATAAACTAGAATTTAAAAAAAAATAGGCAGCACACACTTGCTAAGGCACAATTGGATACAGAAGTGTTCCCATTTGTAACAATTCTTAAACCAGTTAACATGATGCAATTTGATTTTTTTAAAAATAAATTTTAAACAGATTTGCTTCAATTTAGATTTTAAAAAAGCTTCTTAAAACCTATTCTATAATGGTTCAGCATGGTCTGTTATTACCAAGCAATATGTCAAGCACTTGTAATTTGTGCTACTTGGCAGTTCAACTTCACTGACCTTGCCGAACACAAGCACTACGATGAGACTGAGGCACCACTGAACAAAGCCTGTGCCTGAAAGAATTCCCTCACCTTGTCTTCAGACTTGTAGAAGACTTTGTGTGGAGAGCCCAAGGTGCTGAGCACATCCTGGCAGGAATCACCGAAGTACACACAGCGCTCAAATACCCGCATCTTGGCATCGGCTAAAACACCTGGGCCACAGCCTGAGGAATGGAAAACAACTCTACATGCATCCTTCCTGATCACAGAATACATCAGTAAATCAACACCAAAAGGTTAGCATTCCTCTATTTATCACAAACCAAACAGCTGCATTCCTCAGACAACAGTGCCAAACTAAATTTAACCATTTACTTTGCAACAGTGTAAATATTTGTTATCAGAGTGGGGCATGTGCTGACTGTTGCATGGTTCCCCACTTTAACCTCCAACTTCAGCCACACTACCTTCACTTCCTTGCCACTCACATGAACATGACTTGGTTCCCAGCCTATCTCAATTTGATCAGCTGGCTATTAGCAGTAAATGCCAGGAATTATTTCTATCCCTAGAATATTCTACTTTAGCAGCTAGAGATTTATCTCCAGCTAAAAACGTCAAGAGCATAAAGCAAAATCCCTCGTCCATATTAACTGTATCACAAAACAGACATTTACTCAAGATTCCCACAACTGACTAAATCAATAGCAACTATGTCCCTGTGCAAACAAGGTTAAAAACAGATCTTATTGAATAGCCATTACATAGATGAATTGCTGACATACGTTACCAGATGTTAGGAAATGGAAAGATGTTGCAGTTCGTGAGCCCATTTGCTTACAGGAATGCAGCATCTTACATTTACGAGAATGCAAGTACACATATGCAGCAGTTACTGCAGAACACAGGATGTGCCCTAATTACACATTTAGCTTTCCTCATTATGCATTATTTATGTAGCTAGTTACCCACTAAAATAAATCAGAAAAATCCAATTAGTAATCCTTGATTTCTTAAGCAACAGTAAGTTAATACATGGGCAGAGAAACTTGTGACAGAACAGGTGTGTAATACATTCTACAAGAGTTTCTACAAACTTTGCAAGATAAGAACAGCACATATCCAGACTGCCTCTCTGCAAGTTTGTCTGAACATCAGTGATATTTTAGTAATTATTTTACTCATTGACAACATTTCCTTTAAGCTGCATGCATATACATTTTTAACAAAACTTGACACTATCTTAAAAGTGTCCAATTTCTCAAAATCATTTACATAATTATAATGCTATAGCTAACTCCTTCCCCAGTACAGGGGGATATATGTGCTCTGCACTAGACAGCTCTACCTTATCTTCCTCTGCAATGAGAAAAGCAAAGTAGCTTGAAAATATCTGCTCCAGTTTTATTCATAATTTTTTATTCTTCATCTATAATTTTCTCTTTTTCAACTTTTGCATATTGTGAATGTATTCCAAGTGTTTCATCAATATATACATAGAGCTAGCAATCAGAACAGGTCAAAAGCTGAGCCTTCTAATGAAAATTGTTAAAAACATCTCAATACTTTTTCTTAAAAACATTGTCAAGTCTCAAGTTATGGTGACTGGACAAGACTCCTGCGCAGTTGTTATGTCTTTCCCCATCTCTGAAAGCACATACAAGGAGAAAGACTCATCAGCCTCTCTTCACTTCCACCACTGTCTCCTCCAGTAAATGAAAACAGAACTGAATTGGAAGTGTAGTTTAAGGCTGCAGCATTAATGTAGTCACTTGTGGCATTTTTTAAAGCCTTCCAAATTTAATCACAAAAATATCAACATCATAAAGCTCCCTGGAATATCAGAAAATGCACATACACAAGGTTTCTAGGTTTGTCATGGGGGTTTTCTAGTGATGTACTGAGAACAGTGATCTGTTTTCTTCTACACATACACCTGGAGACAAATTCCATTTCTGCAAACAGATTTCTAAGGACTTGGAACATGTAAAGACGGGGCTCCAGTTTTCAGTGATTTCTCCAGGGTCAGGAAAATGCAGCAGCAGGCAGATTCATCTTCACAAAGATTTAACTGGGTGTTGCTTCCAATAGTTCAAAATAAGGTAGCTAGAACACTTTGAGACCACCTATTATATCATCACAAATAACCTGTGCTCAGTTTATACAGGTTTATCCCTCTTCTCCTGAGGAGAACAACCAGTGCAATGTTCTGAGTGTCTCCAATACCTGCAGTGAGTAGGCGAAGCCGTAAACCTGAGGGTCCAGTTCCATCTCGCAGAACGTCGACGTTCTCGGTGTACACATTCCCGAGGAAACAGCTGAGAGGCATCAAGGGAGCCCTGAAACCAATCACACAAAACGTGCATAGAATTTGCTTCATCTTCAAATTTTCCTGTAACAAGCTGGTACCAGTTCACTGGAACAGAGCACATTAATTTTGACAAAGCTGCGTGTAACTGAGACTGCAGATTAAAAGCTGTATTATACAGAAGGATCAGAAAGCATGGGGGGAAAAAAAGAGGAACAAAACAGCACTCAAATGCAAGATCTTTATTATTAATGAAGAAAACAGCAAGTCTCAAAGACTACAGGAATTAAGGAATTACAGAAACTGTACCTAGCCTTTGGATATCTCCTATGAGGAAATGTCAGCTCAGATTTCTCTTGGGGAAAATGGAAGTGGTGGAGTTTTTAAAGCTAACTAAATCCTTGAACTAGGCGTATCATCCAAATGCAGCAGAAGAACTTTCTCCATGATGCTCTCACTGCTCTTGGGAAGGTACTTCATAGCCCAGAACATGAAATCGGCTTGTGCCAGTACACCAAAGGCAACTGTGCTGCTTTACTGGGAAAGTTCTCAATTTAATTCAGCAACAATATTATTTTAGAAAACAGTAACAGCCCCAAGTAAGATAGCTTTAATGGAAAGGCCTGTGTATTAGCTTGTATATGCTCCCTAAAATTCACTGTTCTTACGTCAATTCCTCCTCTGGGTGAATGACAAGCTTAAAGCTGGGCTTTGAGCTCTCTCTCACACACACAACAGAGCCCCATGCAACAATCAGTGCTTTCACTAAAGCTCACCATGTCACAGACGGGCACAGACAACAGCATTTTTCTCAAGTGCACTTATTTCTAATTAGGAGACAATGTCTGCATAAACAAGGCTCCCTCCCTTCTGAGCAGTAATCCAAGGATGTGTTTATCTCCCGCCCTTAAAACTCAACTGTCTCTGCAAAAAATACCACTTTATCAGTTTGGGTATTTCTAAGAGTAGGTATCTCAGAATCTTGGAATGGTTTGGGTTGGAAGGGGCCTTAAAAATCACCTAATTCCAGCCCCTCTGCCATGGGCAGGGACTCCTTCCACTAGGCCAGGCTGCTCAAAGCCCCATCCAGCCTGGCCTTTATGACAGTAAGCTCAGTCAGGTACCTGACATACATTGAATATGTATGTAGATTATGCACATGGCATATTTTATTATTTTTGTTAGCAAGAGAGTTTAAGACCCTTGATAGGGCCCTGCCATGACATACATATTATCAATATGCTATAAACTTTGAGTGCCTCCACCAAGTTTGATTTGCTTAGGGAGAGGTCATTAGCACACAAACAAAATGTAGAGTAAGAATAGCCTAAACATGTCTTATTAAATTCACAATATTTCCTACTTTAATTAATTCATTTTCAGGTCAATTGAACTTACCTACTACAGCTGAACCAAGCTGATTTTACAGCAACATAAATCAAACCAACATTTGATTACAAGGTCTGAGGACAACACCCACAGAAATTTGACTGAGGTTGGTATCTTAAGGCATTCCACACGTTACCAAATAAACAGAAGACCCAAACTGAACTAAAATAATATACAATTATATTTAGCAATGGCAAAACACTAAATAAATGATCAGAAGAGCACGAGCAGCTGCACGTACTTGGTATCCTGCAGGCTGTTTCCGTTGTAGATGTACATACGTTTCACAGTCGCACCATGTGGAATTTGCAGAGAGGCCAGACCATGGGCAAAGTTAGGCTGTGGAAACACAAAATCATTTTTGTTATACAACACAGCAGACACTTCAGCTCAAGGTCAGAAATTGCTTTAGAGATGCACTTTATGCTTACCAATTCAAGTAAGTCTCCAGCCAAAGACAAAGGGGCAAAATAACAGAAAAATCTAACCTTCTAGGTGGTGTTTCTTTGTATTTCACCACTAATGGATTCCTGAGCTGGGGTGAAACACTCACTATGTTTATTCATCAAAAGATGCCATTAGTCTGACAATTAGCCACTGTGTGTACTGAGAATTCAAGTTTTTCCTTGGTTTGATCACCGGCAGCTAGAAATTTCCAAGTATTTGTGCTGATACACTGTATTTAAGGTCTAAGAAATCATCTGTCTTAAAGGAAAACTTCCCTTTTTTGTCTCCCACTGCAAGTATTTCAGCCTTTTAACATTTTTGCTGGTTTGCAAGATGCCCTTATCTGATGAACAGAAACTTGTTCATTAAATAGATTTTCCACTCTCCTTATCACCACATTCTTACACATACTGTTTTGACAGGGGTTTGAGTGCTCTCATCAAGTAGAAAGCAGGCTAAGGAAGTCAGACTGACTCTTACTGCACTAGAAGAAGGAATTTCTTTCCATTCTGAATGTGACAGGACATTCAAGACCAGTAATATACTTTGCTGACATCATAAAGAAAAAAAACCTATCTTTGTCACAAGTAGCCAACAAAAACAAGACGCACAATATGCAAACTGTTACCTGGTCTACTTTAGCAGGACATCACATAAGGTAAACACACACACACATGAAAAATTCTTAGGAAAAAAACTAACCCAGAACAATGACTTTCACTGCTGTAGGTATTAAGAAGGGAACCTCCACTACTTAGTCAATCTAGAGATGTCCCGATTTCAATTCTCTTCCTGAATTTGCCTAGAACATTAATACCTTTTGCTTTTTACAGTAGTCAGACTTCAAATCACTGAAGTGAGAAAAGGTTTTCACGTTCTCCTCACTTGCAGCTTGTTTCCAGCTATACAATAAACTCTAAACTTTTCTTCAGTTTTTCCATTTCCATAAGCAGAAGATTACACTGCTTTGCTAAGTAGCTTAGCATTCCTATACAATCTTCCCTGAACTTGACAGATTTCGACATACTCAAATTTGACTTCACTCTGCAATCTTTTCTAATGTTTGTCTCTAAAAATCTCCACAAATACTTGTCTTTCCTAGGGACTGTTTCATACTACTCTGTTTCCTAAACAATCCTACTGCTGCCTATTCCTGGGGAGACTTTGGCATTACACTCTGCAAACAATATTTTACTAATCTGACCAGAACACTGAATGAGACACTTAGAGAATGCAAAATTATTTTCTCCACTGTTCTAGCAGTTTTGTTTTAATATTTTGTACTTTCAGGTAGTCCTGCAAGGAGCAGGGAGTTGGACTCAATGATCCCTACAGGTCCCTTCCAACTTGAGATATTTTATGATCTTTTCGAATCTTTGGTGTAACAATTGACTTCCTCAGTAGCTTGGCCATTTCATTCATCAATGCCCTGGGAACTCTTGCATGAAAAGAAACTACTCTTTGTTGGGTCATTCTTTTTGTTTGGTTTACTAGGTTTCTATTCACCTTCCAATCTAAAACCCAACTGACCTTCCCCTACTGCTAAACAATAACTTCCCCTGGTTACCCCTGTGACATGTCAACCACAACCACTAAAGCACTAGGCTGTGACAAAGAACATGTGTCATCATGTTGGTTGATTTCTTCCCCTTTGTTTTGGCTCTTTATATGCTCCTTTATTTTAATACCATGCTTTTTAACTGATAAACCCAGATTATACAACTGAGAGCTTTTCCATCCTCACACAAAACAAGTTATACATACATTTTTGTTAGTACAGAAGAAAACTACACAGGACCTGATCTTGTTTCCATTTTAGACAGTGATTTACAAAGATTTCAGAGAATGCAGTAATGCATTTAATTATTCAGTAACTCATCCAAACATTTGGTGAATATGCAAACAGGCATTACAAAAAAACCTCACTCATTTGGCTTGCTAAAAGCACTCATACTGAAGGACACTTAAGATGAAAATGTATTTTATGAAGTCTATCCTACTTTAGTTGCATAATCACTTTGATGAGATTCAAAAACATCTGATAAAAGAACAGCCTCCCAGTAGATTGCTTAATATTTATGTATTTGCATAGAGAGCACTCATATTTTTAGAAGACTCCCTTCACCAACAGAATTGTTAGTCCCAGTTCATGATGCAAGCAAAACCCCTAAGCACATGCCTTTTGCCAACAGGAAGTAAATTTTTAACTTTGAGATGGTTACATAGCATTAATAAGAACACAACTGAGGGGTTCAATTCCTTCCAAATTACTGGTTCCTTTTGCTTGCAAAAGACAGCAAGACACAATTAGGTGATACTTTGCAAGTACCATAGAGGTACTTGCAAAAAGACCATCCATTAACTAAGAATGATTGCTCACCTCGTACTTCGGGGTTTCAGTCCAGGAGTCTAACTGAAAAGAAAATGACAGTCCTCTGAAATTGAGGTGAAAGAGTTGCTCAGCTGAGTTATACACTAAAAGGGAAAAGAAAGAAAAAACAGAGTTACCAAAATAATCTAAGAATTCTCCAGTTGATATCTAACAGCACCTTCATCACCTCAATGAATTTGTTACGTCTGAGAATGCAGGAGGAACACAAATTACACAGGACAGTAACAGCTTTACTTTTAATTTGATGCAGTAAAAGCACAGCAATAAGAGAAACCATAAATTCATTACAGTTGCCTCTGCAAGCCTGCAGGCACTACCCTATCCCTAACAACACAATTATACAGTATGACACAATCAATTATACCTTAATATCTCTAAAGTAGTTTAAATAGCCACTACTAGTACAAAACAATTCTGTTCAGTGTTATGTAAAACATTGTACAGTATTAACCAGAAAGTCTTTGAGAGAGATGTGCACAGAATACTGATAATTTCCTCTTTCACACCACGGGTCAGCACAAAACAGGACTTCAAAGGAGAGCTCACCCTGCGACCTGCACTTCCACCTCTCCTCCCAAGAGGAGCTCCCATGCCCCAATCAGCTCCATGCATTCCCAGGTAACAGCACAAGGAGGAAATGCTTCAGACACACAGGTCCTGGGCCATTTACAATGCTAATTAAAAATAGCATCACCAGAAACAGCAGCCAACCAGTCAGCTCCGACAAAGAGCACTAATAAATTAGAGCACGCACAGACTTCCAGCTGTCACCACATCACGAGATGTCCTGATTCATTGCAATCAATTGCACAACATCAACTACAAACAACAATAAGTGTCGTCACAGCACTTACTCTAACAAGACATACTGTTTTCTGAGACTGTGGAAAGATTAAAAAACAATCCCGAAGACTGAGAACTTGGGAACTGTTTTGGGATTGATTTTACAAATTTCAACCTGTGCCCTGTAGCCACTGGGGGAACAGACTGTTCTCATAACACACAGGAGCTGACAGCTTGAAAACACCAGGGGCTAAAAACAATAAAGAAACTCTCTAACAAGAGAAGCTGCTTTCTTCCATTTTACCAAAGGAATACCAAAGGTTCAACATTCCCTTTTTTCTTAAAATGTTATATTTAAAATGACATAGCATAGAGAGAAAATGCATACAAAGAAATATTTTATTCTCTCCCTCCCACAGTGTCTTCCAAATATTCAACTTGAAAGACATATCACAAGGTATCTGGACAGTGCCAGGCCACCCAGGATAGAAAAATAATAGTTGAGCAATAAGCATTAAGCTTTCAAAAGTCATCGTTTGCCTTTTCTGCAGAATGTGCTGGCTAAGAGTCTTTTCCACGCTTGTCACTGAAAGGAAAACGTGTGGAGAGAGGGAAATGTTTTGATCGGCAGGAAAATTACACAAATCACTGTCATGTGATAAATTATGATACATCTTTTCCAAAGGCCACAGCCAGCTGGAGAATTATTTTTCCCCTAGTCATGCCAAGCGTGATATCTGATTATACAAATCGCATCAGTTCCCATCCCCTGCAATGTTTGTTGATGCTTAGGTTTAAAGGGCAAGGAATTTTTTTATTCTTGGGAAGTTCTCTCATGTCTCCCTCAAAACCATAGATCACAACCACATGACTGAACAAGTAAGGCTTTTTTTAATTATTTTTAACATTTTTTTACCAAACAGGTACCCTGCTAATTCCATTCAAAATTGCTGATAGAAGCAAAAAGACTGCTTCTTTGCTGCTGCACTCTGAGTGGGGGAAAGGGAGGAGGTTTGCCTTCCAGGAAGGCAGCAGAGTATGACCAGCTGGGAAATATTTCTGTAGAGCTGGAAGGACAAAGCCACCAACAGCAGCAAGGCTGCAAAATGGACACAGCTTTAGTAAAAGCAGAGGCAGATCCAAAAGTCAGTTCTTACGGGAATCAAGCACAAGACTTTTCTGGCACCTTAGGGGAGCGTGGGCCACTGCTGAAGTCGAGTTAGAGAGCTAGAACACAGGAACCCCCTCCAGCTTTGCAAGGCCCCTGTGGTAGGAGGGAAGGAGGTCTTCTTCTTCTACCTTATGACTTGAGTTGAACCCTACAGCCCTGATCCTTGCTGAACGGCACTTCGGCACAAAGCCACATCCATGAGGACTCAGGACAGGATGTGGTTTCAATAGAGCCACTGGCAAAAGCAAGCACTTCCCAGCAGGAGGTCAGGTCAGAGAATCATGGAAATGTGGGATAAAAATCTTGGCTTTGATGAAGCTGTTGACCTCCAAAGTGGTTGTATTTCAGTAAGCCCCATGACAAAGGTACTGCAATGTTTCAAACTAATGTTAGCCAAAAAGTAATGAAGCTGGTTGATTTTTCTGATGACGCTTCTTTTTTAAAACCACTGATCTGGCAAAACCAAAAATGCTCACTGAAGGTCGGTTTCAACACAAAACTGTTGCTAACCTTTTGAAATTTATTTTGAAACTACCACTGTATCCTGTTGCAGGAAAGTTCTGCTGCAACCACCTTGGTTTTAAGTGAAAGACAACATTTTGAGTGAAATTCTAGTGGAGGTTAACAGATAAACAACGAAATACTTTTGAAGTGCTTGGGGGTTTGGAGGAATACTAGCACAGAGAAGTAAAGGGATGGTTATGTTCCCTTCATTCATGAAAACATTTGGTACTTTGGTCACATGAGGAGGAAGGTTTCTCCTCCCACCCCACCTCCAATTTTTGTGGAACATGAAAACACAATCACCATCACTCCCACATGCTGAAAACCATTCTGGTTTTTTGCCTTTTCTGTTTCAGAAAACACAAAGGAAAAAAAAGAGTTATCAAAAACTTGTGTTGCATAATACAGTTCAAACTGGTTGTGACAGGCAGCTTAATACAGAGCATTTACTTCTGCTAAGTAGGCTGTTAATGCAAGAAGTATTTTTCCAATGAGGAAACTTGAATAAGCAAATGCACTAGTGAAATGGTAATAGAGGCCAACATTTTAATAAATACATTTTCTTATCTACATGTCACTAGATGAAAAGATGTTATGAAAAACTATCACCAGATGAAGCAAGCGTGCAAGTTTTCTTAATTGAATATGACAGGTGCACAAGATCTGCAAATTCAGCACAAGGACACGTGGTGCCAAACTATGTTTTTAAGTGCTTGCATACTATTTTATGCAGTAATAAAACATGCTATCACTACCACAGGCAATGCTTATGGCTAGATATGTATTTTTAAAGCTCATAATATCACAATTTTGGAAGTGCTCCACCTCTAAATATTTGCAAATAAACTATCATCATGGAACAAATAAAAATTATAAGCCACCCAGGACATGGAAGCACTTTTACCCTTCTTAACTTCTACAGTCTCTTGTATATACCATTTCCATAATCAATTTAACCATACATTGCAGAGTTTCTGTCTAAGAGGAACTGTTAATGTCAGGACCAAAATTTAAAAAGGCTAATTCTGGTCCTTGGGGTATTACAGCTAGAAATGCTCCAAGCTTCATTTATCTCAATCTGATATTCATGTACTACTAGAGGCTTTTATGCAATGACACTGATCTACCCACATGGCCCTCCCCAGTTAATAAATCCTGTTCTGTAATGTGCAAGAGATTGTCTGCAGAGAGCGGAGACAAAGGCTGGGTATGCAATCACCATCCATCACAAAGAACACTCGCCTGTTTGGGATCAGCCTGACTACTGCAAATGGGCAGACTTAAGCTAAAAATAGAAAATGAGGCTCTGAAAATGATATCTTGACTATATGGAGTTAATGTTCTTCCTTGCTGTGCCAGTTTGTGGCTCCATTTCTTGAAAGTTCCCCAGCAGTTTAATTATAAATATCCTCTTCAAAGTTTCACCACTGGCTTATTTTCATAGCCTAACAACCCCCTGAAATACACTCTTCATTTTCACATATAAACAAGGAGCTTAAAGATAGTCTTTCTCCTGCTGCAGAGGTGGTGAACAGCTGAGTGGCTGTGCAAGAGTCAGCGTGGGTTCAGCCAGGTTAAACAAACTTATCCTGGTTCTGCTCATGCTGCACATAGACTGACTTCACACCTCCCCAGCTCAGATTTGATCCTGCCTAGCAGGGGTATAACCACGTTCACAGAGCATGGAGACTGAGCAAACAGCCCTGGGTGACTCTGCACAGAGATCAACTCAAATGTCTGTGCTCATGGGATACACAATGCCTAAGGATGCTTGAGAGCTGACCGTGCTTAAGGATGTGTAACAACAACAACATCAACAACAAAGCTCACAGTTTTCTGGTACTGGCAGTTCAAAACAGATCATTACTGACATCTGAATACACCACTCTGTGCCAGTGACTCTCTGCCTCACCATTCCACTTTTAAAAGAGAGTCACAATTGAACTGACAGTACATTTTACATGATCTCCCAGCTATAAGAATATGACCATTCTGGAACACAGCTTCACATCCTATGACAACAGAACTGCCTACACATTGCTCTAGGCAGACATACTGGAAAGGTTTCCTAGAAAGAAGTCTGTCAGGCTAGGTGTGCTTCTCAGAATTTTTTTGGCTTACCTCCTGGATGTGTTGCTCCAAATGACTGATCAATTTGTTCTATGGTTGGAGCAATTGCCTGAGAGTTAAAATGGACACCACTGAAAAAGAAAACAAAATTAATCTGCCTGAAGGAAACCAAACAGATGCTACAAACATTTACTAATGGCAATACCACATTTAAATTTTAAGTCTCCAAGACTGAAGAGTAAACCGGTAATTTAACTGAGTGCTATGTTCAAGAAAGAATGATTATGCACATTACTTTATAACAGCTATTTTTGATTTTTAAAAAGAATAATTGAAAAAATGAATTCAGGATTTTAAAAAAAAGGAATAAAACCAGCCACTCTAACCAAGAGTAAATCATGGGAGGTCTTAAATCACTTACCAATATTTTAACTTCACCTTAGTCAAGTCATAAACTTCAATCACCTGAAACACAGGAAACAGAAACATTGCCATAGTTCAGACATTTGCAAATCATTAGAGGCAAATCCTTGTCAAACGGCAAGAGTAGCTAGTGCTGTTTCCTCCCCTTCTTATAGAACTCTGTCAAGATAAACCTCAGTGTCAAAGATCAAACTTCAAAAACTGACTCAGCAACTGCACATCTGAAATAAGGACTGAACAACTCTGGGTTCAGGAGAGAACCCCCATATCCCATGTACATCAGCAGGAAGAAATATTTTCACTGACACATCAGTATTTTGATTTCTACAAAGTTTACTCTTAAATTCAAAGAAAAGCAATAGCAAGGATTAGCTAATTAGGGAATCCTCTGATGAATGTCAAACAATGGGCCATTCCTTGGGTTGCTCCTATTACCCTGAAGAATGCCTGTGCAAGGCACCAAGTTCTAACACTGACTGCACTGCTGTAACTTCCCAGCTCTTCTAAAGTAAAAGATGAACACAGCAAGACTTAGTAATGGTATTCAATTTCAATTATACATAAGGTATCTTGCAACCTCGCCAAGCATTAGAGAGGACAATCAGAAGAGCAGGCCACAAAGAATCAGGGCAAGCCATCATACCCAGTTCTGATAGTTACTAAATCTTGTAGACCTTACTGAATATTCCAAGGAGCCTTCCTCTCTGCAGAAAATATTAGATACGGATCCTTTGTTCTGAATACATCACTGCAAACATGCATCTGTGACTGATGTCATATGATTTTTATGACTGTCACTGGATTTTGAGGCTACACTGGGCTTTAAGCAGATGATTTTTGGCAAGTAGCCATGGACAAATGCAAGCTTCTTCCACCCTACATACATGTTCCAGTGTCAGCAGAAAAAGAAAATACGTACAGCTCACAACCACTCTAAAGAAAAGGTAAAACACAATTTTGTTTTGTAAAATCCTCCAACAAATCATTGGCAAATTCAGACAGGACTCACTCTTCAGTGAGAGAATAAACCAGAACTTCCCAGGGAGCTTGCTACCAAGTGTGGCTTTAAAGCCTAAAAATATCACCAGCTGAGAAGGAAGTCTTGGTTTTGGGAGATGCCCAGCAAATAACCCTAAATAAAACAACTTGCAATGTTTAAACCACTACCTCTATATATATATTTAGAAAAAAAAAGTCAACATTTAATTGCATTTCAGAATATAAGCAACAAGTAGGGCACAACAAACTAAAATTTGGCAGAACCAACATAAGAGAACAAATACATTTTTCTTCTTAATGAAATACACTTGGAATTATGCTTCTTGGAAAAACCTGGTTATCTAGTATTTTAAATCAAGTGCAGCTGACATGTCCAGATTTCCTTCACTGTTAAAGCCTATTAAAAAACAAAGGCTACTTTCATGAAAAGCTAGGACTGATTTTTTTTTTTAGTGATCTTGCACATCTTTTCCCTCCACAAAATTTTTTCTGAAAATAGAGAGGACCAGCCCTGCCCCAGATCTTGTTTTGCAGCCACTACTGAAGTGCACTGGGCACCCTCCTGAAGTTCTACTGAACAAACTGCACAGCAGAAGACAAAAGGATGAGCTGAACAACCAGGAGCAGTGCACAAGGAATTGCAGTGGCACAAATGTGGTTCCCCCCAAGAGAAACACCCTGACAGCAGCCAACAGGCACCAGTTTGCCAACAGTCCTGTTCCCATGATTCAGATCAACTCAGGTCAACATTTCTTTTTACCAACATCAGAGGAATGAACAAGTGCAACTTAGCAAAAATTAATGGCAAAGGATCTCGTAAGTCATGAGAGTCATAATGAAGAATAGGCCAGAGCACTAGAAAAAAATTTATTTTCTAAATCACAGCAGCTACACTGACAAAAGGATCAGTGTGATTCTATGTGCAGAGAACATAAACTGAGAAGACCAAGGACTGTTCAGTGATGGGTTTACTACACAGTCAGAAGACAGTTGCCCTAAATGAGGAACAGCTGATGTTTCCTAATATTCCCTGTTTTGATAATTACTACTAAGACTTATAAAAATGTTCATATGTGTATTACCAGCAATAACAGACCAATGCTGTGAAACCCAACTCTTTCTCCACCTCAGAGGGAGCACACATGAGAGACCTTGATGCTAAAATTCCTTCCAGAACCTGGTCCTGGATCTACCAATTCACATTAGCAACACCTCCTGCAATGCTTTGGCTACTGAAGGCAAGTCTTTCCCCCTTCTTCCCGAAAAAAGGGAGGAAACTTCTTAGGAATATTGCTGAGTTTATTCCTGCACCAGCTTCCTTAGAATTGTCAAGACTTTCCATATTAGTAGCCTGTACTTCAATCTCTTTCACAGCCAAATTTACTAGCAAGTGTGTTTTAAAAAAACAACACACTAAGACAAGAAAGCCCGCCTGATTTTTCCAGTTTTGCGCTGCTGAGCAACACTGAAAACACAGAGTCACACCATCTTAAAAACAGGCATTACTTACTTTACAGCTACAGTATCCTTTAACAAGTCCTGTTGCTCACTTCTGAACTGATCCCATCGAATTTCTTCTAGAAAGCTTTCTGAACACTTTTACAAGTATAAGTTTTCATAGCACTGTATGCATTTACACAGCTTGACTATTCATATTTCAAACAAAAAGAAGTGTCACTAGACCACTGAACCACAACATAGCAGAAGAGATTGTTTTTCCTGTATTTTTTTATTTTTGAAACAAACCTAGAAACACACACCAGAAGAGTTTGGGGGTTCTATTTTTTCTTTTAAACTAGTTTTTAAACACATTATGGAGAAAGGTGAGAAAAGCTCTTGCTTAGTTCTTAGCACGCTGGGTGTGACAAAATCAGACCCTCAGAAACTGGAGGTGAAGAGACAAGGTATACACTACTTACAGCACCTCAAAAACACTGCAGGATTGCAACATTTCCCAAAGAAGTCAGTAAGGAAGCCATGGACTAGAAATGATTATGCCAGTTTTGAGTTCAGTCTCCTTCAGAATTACATACAGTTGGAAAGATTTCATACAGCTGACAAAGAATTTTCAAGATACTCTCTTAAAAATTGTAAATGCACATACACAGTCTGAATAAATAAATTCAAAAACATGTCAAAACCAAGAATACCATTATTACAGAATGACTTCATGAACAGAAACTACCATAAGGCAATTACAAACAGAAATCTGGGAAAAGAAGTCTTCAGTTGTCCCACAGCTGAGCTCAATTTGAACTGAAAATTTTCCTCAAAATGTGTATTTTTATAATTAATATTAAAAAATTTTAGAAAAATACAAGCATACCATGGTGTTACAGGCTATTCTTAGAGAAATAAGTACTTCCAACAACTAATCTGGGTTGCTATTCAACAATTTCATATGTATGAAGTACACAAAGAGCTTAAGTTTCAGCTGATAGCACATGCTACTCTCCTACAGTAATTTTAGGGATAAAGCAATGGCTGAACTCTGGAGACTGATATTTTTCTTCTGGTTTTATTTTAGATGTGAGTAAAGGGCAGAGGGCTCCACCTACCACTCTTCCAAACCCTGGAAGTATGGATGTGAGCACCATATTCCAGACTTAACTAAACGATAAGCATTCAATTTTTTTAGTATCACATTTAACTCCACACTTCCGCTCTCAAGTGTTATGCAACACAGCAGTTAGAGCAGTTCACTCTCACCCAATTAGCCAATCAACACCTAAACACTTCTGTCACAGTGAAATTTACACCCACCAGGTGAGAACCAGTGACAACTGTTCAGCACAGCTGGTCTGGCTGAAAGGATCACCCTGAATAACTAAGAAGTTACACACAGATATTTTAAAGGCTTCAGTTAAGAGGTTTTCAAAATTTTGTACTCATGTAGTCATACTTCTACAGTCCCACAGCTGCCCATTTTGTATGAATAAAAAATACCACTTCCATTACAAGATACCTTGCAAGGATAAATGCCACGGGAAGGTAGTGACCAGCCTGCCTTTTATTTTGCATCTTAACTACACTAAGCATCCTTGAGAGATGGAGATCAACTCCTGGTCACCTAAAAGCATAAAAGCAGAATTGAAGACATCAATTGCAGGAACCAAAACTCATCCAGAACAAACTGAAATCAGTGCAGGAGGCAGCTGCTCACAAGATGCATGGACGTGGCTTTCTGGGGGAATCACACACTCACAGCCACAAAAGTACTCTGCAAAGCTAACTTAAATGAAAACTATGAATAGGAGGAAGTTCAACTCCATAAATAAAATGGCAGCCCACATAAAGGAACAACCTGGGCATAAAACAACACTGTCTGGTTTCCATTAATGATGATCTGATTTCAAATCCGAGGCCTAGCTCTAGTAAGGGCCTCGTGCAGCTCCTGTGCACCTTGAGACAAGATGGGCAAGCGAGACCACACTGCACCATCACACTCCTGTGGCACTTGTACAGTCCCCAGAACAAAGGTAAGGTGTCTTACTTCCATAAACAAAGATTTAAATCCCACAGAAGAACTGCAGTTCAAAATCACAAGAGAGCACTTTATGTAAGACTAATTAAATGTCTAAATGAGCCACATACTTATGCTCCGTTAAGTGTCAATACATCCCAGGGTTTTGGTTTGCAATGTCTGTTTGCAAGAGGGATGTTTTATTACCTTAAGTCTCTGATTGAAAGCATCAAACAGCAGTTTGATTCCATCCTGAGTCAGGTTAAGGATGAGGTCATGGCTAAGAGGTGACTGTAAAACAAAAAAAAGCTGTTAGGCTTTTAATTTCAAGACTTCTTTGTAAAGATAGGTATCACTGTAAAAGTATAAATTGGTTACTTTGGAAAAACAAAAGTGTCTCAGAAAACAATCCTTTGTTCAATTAATAAGCATAACTAAAATATGTTTGGCCAAACCTCTCAACCCCTTCAGTTTCCTTATGAAAAAAACCAGAAGTGCCTGTGTAATATCTGTGCCCTGCAAGAACTCCTACAAGGGTACTTTGTCCATTACTGTAAGTGGGGGAAAGAACAAAAAAACAAAACCAAAAAACTCGAAACAATGTAACTCCCAATCCCATTAAAAACAAACAAACCAACCAGAAACCAACAAAACCCCACCCTGAAAATTAACACTCCCAGTTTAGCATCAGAGACATCATCTAGGGACAGCCTCTGTTGCATTCTTGGTGCACAAAAATACCAAGTCTCACATCAGAACCAGGCATGTGCTTGACAAAAAGATGGCTTTCCACTTCAAAACTCAAACTGTCACAGTCTTTTTCAGGCCTCAAAAGGAAGGCTTCAGACTCTTATGTTGTGAATTTAGGTTTCCTTAGTTACTGTGAATCATAACAACTAAAGGCTTAATTTGCAGTCTGCTGGAGTCAATAGGAGACATTCCACTGGCTTTCCTGGTGTCTGCATAGGCTCTGCGCCCTCTCAGTCTGCTGGGTCACTGGGGAAGCTGCTCTCTGCTCAACCAGTGCAATTCACACAGACACAGCCACTTGGCCCCAGTTCAGCTTTTTGATCATGTACCATCTAAAGCACATTTGCTTCAAAATGCTCTATCCCCCACAGCTGTCTCCTCAGAGGAGAAAAAAGGTTGAATGGCAGGCAGGCAGCAAGATTCATGGCCTAGAACTGCACCAGGCAGTTTCCTAGCAAAAGACAGAATAGGGATGGACAACTGGGGCAAAAAAAGGCTTCTGAAGTGGGCAGCCACACCATACAAGCCCTTTCATGAGTTAAGCATAAGCCACCTTACTTTGCTCTACTGGGAGAAGCTCTGGGGTTTGACTGTCAGAAGTCCAATTCTCATCCTCAATTTTCTCACATCAGCACTGTCTTCTAGCCTTGACACTTTCTGAGCATTTTCACGTGCATGTCCCACCCCTTCCCAAACCATATACTGAAGTAATCAGATCCTAGACTTCACAACACTAGGTGAAAACAAGCCATGGGGCTTTCCATTCTCTGTGATGCAGATTTCCTGTTCCTCTGGATCACTGCAGTAGCTTTTCCTGAAGCTGGTTCAGTTTGAGCTCATCTTTCCTGAACACCAGTGATCTAGTGGGTAAACTGTCTCCTAAATGAAACTTTCACAACATTTCACACAGTGGCATCAATACCTCACTCTTGCTGACAAATTTTATGGTTCTGTATAGAACTGAAGCAGCACTGCAACAGAACTATAAGCTTGAGATAAAAAGATCTAATGTTGATCCTGACAGTCTTTTTCTAATCCCTTATAAATCTCATTTAGAAAGGCTACAGACAGAGCAAAAAAAACTTGTAATCTTGCATTCAAACACACCAGCAGAGCTGTTCTGCTATGGGATATGCTCTGCATTTCACTGGTTTCTAAACAAAGTTTTCATGAGGTTATTCCAAAATTAATGAGAGCATTACAAGTACTTTTGAGTGGGCAGAAAAAAAACCCCAAACATCTGAGGAAAAGCCTGATAATTAGTACAGCAAATAACTTCTGGTTTATGCTAGCTTATTTTCTAATACATGGAAAGATTCAAGGGCACAAATTTAGTTCATGTGACTTTTAATACACAAAATAGAACCTCAAGTATGAAAGATGATGCCAAGAAGCAACAGGAGAGTTCTTCCTGAAGGAAGCACCACAGATGTGCAGTTATATTGCTAATCTACATAAAGATGCAGGAAAAACTGTTATCACTGAACAATCCCATCAACCAAAATCCAGAGGAAGAAGCTTAGGAAAACAAAGGCAATTAGTATCCCACTTAAACTGACCAAAAAGGAGTTAAAATTCTTTTATTCACAGAAAAGGATTCATCAAGCTTTTTTTGGCACAGTTTAGGCATCCCATTTATGTCAAGTTAAAGAGAGCACCGTGGGCAGATCTAATTGCATTTAATTGCCATATAAATTTTTGAAAGGAAATACTCACTGCTGGAGTTCCAGGATCAGAAATTCAGTGCTTTAGACGCAACAGCTTTAAATAACATTTGATCACTGTGCTCAAAGGCATTCTTTTACAAGGCAAAGAGGAAAAACATGAAGGCTGTTCAGGTACAGTTTAGCTAGATAGAAGTTGTGCATGGCAAAGTAAATTCTAAAGCTTTGAATCTTCTAAGAGCTGAGTTCTTTGTGCTCAGCTGCTAATGAAATGCATGGCACTCTGCATGAGGGTGAGGACAGAGCCAGACAGTCAACTGCAGGCCCTGAGCGGTGTGTGAAAAAGAATATCAGGCACTGAATTGCAATAATATACAGAAAAAAAATATAACCAGTAGAACTATTCCAGAAAGTTGAGAACTACTATTTTGTTACACTATGCAGATGCTAAAACATCTTTATATTTATTACATTTTGGGAAAACAAAAAACCCAAACCACTAAACTTGTCTTTGGCAGACAGAAGTTCAGTGTACACAGTCAAGAACAATGTAACTTCCCAAAAGGTGTAAGAAACCACCTCTGCTTGCTAGCACTGAACCATTAATCAATCCTTCCATAATTCTACAATCTGACTGGAACAGGAATCTCATCATTTATCTAAACAACCCTAGAAATAATTCAAATGCACTGTGGTGCACTAAAAACCTCCAAAGAATACAAAAACAAGGAATCTGTTCACTGCCAGACGGATGCTCCCATGCATTAATCACAAGGAGCCAGATTTGCAATTCAGTCATCATAAAACCCATAAATCCACATAAAGTGAAACAAAAAAAAGGATAATTCATTTAATAACATGAAATATGTATCCAGCACTGAACACCAGAGTCAAGGTTGTTCTTAGCCATTCAGTATTCACTGCAAATGCACAAGGCCTGAATCCTTGTTTTGATACAAACTGACATTGTACAGACTATGCCTTTTTCCTGAAGGAGAGAGCTGTAATTTGCAACATATGAATATCATCCTCTTATTAACATGCATTGCACATAAAACATCTGGAAAGTCACAATCCTCCTTCGTCCTACCTCCCCTTACATTTCCATCAGAATAACACATTTTACTTGATCTAGCAGAAGGGTTTTGCTTCTAGTCCCCTTCTTGATGGAAGTCAAACATCAGGAACATAATGCTGCTTTATGAAGAATTATTAAAACATCTACAGCTGGTTTAAATCACTGCATCTACTTTCTGCAGACAATATTGCAGATGCAGAGAAAAGGTATGGAAGGTTTTTCACGGGATTCATCACCACTGGACCAAACACAAAAGCAGAAAGTAATGAGTGATTCAGTTCTTTAAACTGCAGCAACACTTCAAAATTATGAAGTAAATAGACTAGAATTAAATTGTCCAGCTAATTACATAACATTTCACTTCTTAAAGGAAAAACTATGCCACTCCTCCACTGCATATACAAAACTGACAGCTGTTAAATCACTGCACTGCTGTGCTGAGGATTATTACATCTGACATGAAATTTATAAAAGCTACATCTCTGATGTGGTGGCAATAATTTGGTGTAATTCAATTTCAAATAGCCCTGCAATTCATACAATACGTACATTAGCACAAAGCATGTCTTAATTCACCATGAGGTGCACTTCCTGCCCAGCCAATGCACTACTCACCTGCTCACTGTAGAGAACCTGGACGTTTTTGATAATGCGACAGTGTTTCTGAAGAATTGCTACAGCCTGAGCCAACGGCATTCCTGGAAATAAAAACAGGTGCATTTCTTCAGTGCAGAGAGCAGCTAACGGAGATTTTTAACAGCAAGGTTACACATGAGGTAACCAAACCACCATCAGGAAACACTGAGTTACAACAGAAAGGTATGTGGTCAACAAACAAGCCGACTTAACTCATGGTATCAGCACAGACCTGGTGTTTGGAAACAGAACAGTCATTGTTTGTCTACCAGTTGTTAGGCATAGACGAAAAAAGTATCTCTAGACACAAAATTAAACAGCAAAGTTCAGGCAGAAAAAGCAAAGAGCTTGCCAGAGCCTGGGCACAAAATTTTCTGCTTTTTGGGGTCTACAATCCAATAACTGATAACACAGCCCATATCAAACTCCACTAGAGCTGGCTAGAGCACTCCTCTACACATTCAATAGGCTCCTGAAATACTTTTTATGGCACACACTTTTATTAACCTTGATAAAGTACTGGGTATCCATACCAGACAGATACAAATAATAACACAGAGCAATGATTCTCCTTAGACCTAACAGGCCACATTAACTGCTGATATGGCTGTATTTATGTCAAGGAAGAAATTTTATCTTCTCAGTTTACAGACAAGATATACATACTAAAAAATTTGGTTCAATTGAGGCAACACACTTACAGCCATTCAGCCTCTCATACAATTTCAAGGGCTTTTTTTTTCTTTCCTCAATGTATATCTTATCTTTACAACTATAAATTTTTGAAAGCAGAATGGAACAGCTGATTCTGCAGAAAAAATAGCACCCACACCATCCCATCATTTATCACACTAAAAACCTTCGTTGCCTTTCCAAGTGAAATGTGATCACATTCCTGGATTCAAAGCACGCATTTACAAAGCAGGGTTATGAGCTCATAATTGTGAAGTTTTATTTTCATACTAATTGCTGCAAGTCAATTTAGATCAGTTATCTGACACTTTATTTCCATTCCTTGCCCTGTCCTTTTCTATTTCTAGTTTTTAAATGTTAAGAAAGTTGCCTTGATTAGGGAAAATTTACCTCTACACTTTTAATATATTCAAAACTTTTACTTACTAGCTACACCTCTCAAACTCAGACAGTATGTCATGTTTCAAAGCACCTTTTAGACATTATCTACAGTATCAAAGTGAGAAAACTCTCTCCCTTTCCATTTATAACTATTTATAACATACACATCTAGCTCACCATGGGTACTGCTTTAAAGTAATACTACCATAACACTAAAAAAACACCCCAAAAACATCATTCTCTTTGTCGTGTCCATATAGTGCAGCTTTGCTGAAATGATGAAATTAAGTTTTGGTGAAACAGATGTACAGATTAGAACTACAATGATTCAATTTGCAAATACCATATACAAGTGTCTGCAAAACTGGTTTTCACCTCATCCCACAATCTTGGGGACAATTTGGTTTGCAGCTAGAAATTATACATCAGTAGATGATATTAAGTCAAAAAGAAGAATTATTATTTTAATAACAGTAATGAAATTAAAATGCAGAGCCACATAATAAAGCAGCACTGTTTCCTATTATCTAGGAAGTAGCAGTTGCCTTGTAGTCCAGGCAGCTGAGTTTGAAGATGACAGTTATTATGTATTAATATTTTCAAAATGGAACAGAAACATAAATGGCAGCAAGGAGCTATGATCAAAGACGCTGCTGTAAAAATTCCACATTTCTTAACCTAGTAAAAGGTATGAATCCAGAAAAAGAAGTAAGGTTGACTGAAGAGTATAAAACCCATGTCGTCAGTCAGCATTCATAAAAGACTTGCAGAGCTAAGACCATGAGCTCATTTAAAAAATAAACCAGTGGCACAGGCTGAAGCCCAGCCAGCACAGCTGACAGGGTCCATACTGACGGTGCCAGCAGCCCGTGAGGATTCAGTAAAAAAGCACCCGGTTCAAGTAGTGCAGAAACACCAAGTTCAGGCTGTAGTTCGATGCAAACTGATGCAATCTCGAGCTGGTAAGTGTGCAAACAGATGGCTCATGTGACTCTCTTACTCACAGCTTTCTCAGGCTGCAAGCAAATGGACATGGACTGACTTGGTCCAGTTTTCAGCAACTGAGAATCAAGCAGATTTGGCCATGCAGCTGCTTAGCAAAGCTACAGCGAGCAACTCAAATTCTCCAAGAACAGTTTACAGGACACAAAATGTGTTGAACAGCCAGTATCCTCCCTCTGCCTCCATTTGCAGAAAGTCAAAGGAGGAATAAAAAAATTGATTCTTTTTCTTCAGTCTTCTCACACACAACATCCCCTTTTTCCTCAACATTCGTCAGCCTTTGCAGTCAAAGAGGAAAACAAAGAATTCTTTTTCCTTTGCTCATCAGTCAGGGGGAATGGGGAAGCAAACATGGTTTCCAGCACATCAGACAGTCAACCAAACTGAGCCATGGCAGTAATGCCCACAAAGACCAGTGCTAGGGCTCTTCTATCACAGATCTTTCCCTTTTCTAAATGCTGGATTGATACAAGCGGCACAAGACAGTTAGTTCTCTCACATACACTGGTCAGGAACATCATGGCTTGAAGCATCAGCCTATGCTAAGACTGTGTGTCTTGAAGGGATGAGGGTAGAGCAGTGAATAAAGATTAAGAGAAAAATACAAGAAAATCTAAGATGAATCATAACGCATTAAATAAAGATAAGTGAAACTCAGTAGGCAAAGAAAGTATAAAGTGCCAGAGAAATGCAAGTATGCCTTAGAAATTATACATCTCAAGCACTAACAATACAGCTATAGGCACTACAGAACAAGTATTTAATTGTTCTCCTTTAAAACAGCAGGAATGTAGCTCAAGAGGTGCAGTGGCACAGGTATCTAAACTCAGTCTCGGTTAAATTTTTTTTGCTCTAGTCACACAGTGAGTCAACACTGGAGCCAGAAACAGAATCCAAAAAGTCATGTACAAAATTTTCCTGGCATTTCCCCTCAGTCATCTCCATTGTGGGCACAGTACTGGAAGCCAGAGTCAGCAGCAGTTCAGGAATACTGCCATTAGTTCTGCTAAGAGCAGAGCTAAACAAATAATGAGTAGAACACTGCTGGCAGCGAGAGTCCCATTTACACCAGCACTACCAGCCCCGCTGCCACGAACACAGCTGAACCAGCTTTGTCAGCAGGGACAATCTTCACACAACATCGCTGGTGCAGGACAAAGTTAAGTATCCTAATACCTAGTCAGCCTCTCTGCACCAGCAGGTCATGCTAATTATATATTAGACACATCACATGGTGGCTATGTTTACTCCAAGAAATACAGCTGAGTTTCCTCCCTCTCACATCTATGCGTGTGTGTGCGTGCACATAGACAGAGACACTAAAATTTTAACCATGAGACTGCATTAACAGGCTTTCCTTGGGAAAAGGAAAAACATTTTCTCTTTCCTTTTTTTGTTTTGATAAGGAGAATGGAGGGAAGCCAGTTCTCTGTATTTATGAAGACTGTCAGGATATGCAGCTGGAGATTGATTTTCCCCAGGTAACACAGCACTAAAGGATGGCAGAAGGTCACACAAAGCCGAGAGCACAGAACATTTAGGGTACAAGGATTTCACCAAGATTTCAAACGGTTGGACCTGAGGTGCTATAATTAGCCTCCAAAAGCCATTTAGCCTTGTCTGTAACCACCAAGTTGTACTTGACTGAAGTCACAGCAGCATAAACAGCCCTTTGTGTTTGATTGGTTTCATATTAATTACTCCACAGCACAGCACCACTCCTTTGGTCCAACCCTAGTTCAGGGCAACTGTGTAACAGTGTCTTCAAGAAACTGTCTGTCCCCTCTGTTCCCTTTAAGGAACAGTCTGTCTTGTCACAGGTGACAAGAGCAGCAGCCCAAGTGTAACTCAAGTTCAGGCAGACACAGCTGACACACAGTGCCTTGTTTACATTTGCCCAACTCCTATGACCATTAACTTTACACAGAGCTACAGCAATGATGGGATAGGGAGATAAAGAGTCCAACACTGATATGTCACACAGCCACTCAGAAAAGGTGACACCTACGGTATTTTCTGAAAGTTTTAAGGACTACCAATATCTGCTTGAAAATACAGGTCACCCAAAGAATCCACACCATCTCATTTCAACTGCACATTTAAGTGTCCTGCTGGAGCACCAGCCAAATTTGCATCAGCTGGGGGAAAGTTCTCGCTCATCACAGTAAGCAGAGCAATAACTGGTAGGGAAGGACTACTCAGTGAGATGAAAAATACAAATGATTAGGGGGAAAAACACTTGTTATCTAACCCTGAGAAGGTATCTCCAAAGTTAACTTTCTCCACTATTTCACAGCCCAACAGCAACAAAAAGAACTTGTGAAACTCGATTCATGTTTATGAAGGGTTTGTACAGAAAAGCACAGCATTTATAGTAAGTATCAGTGCATAGCTGAAGCTGCCAATATCACCTGACACACATTCAGGTGACAATCACCACATTCATGCTTCCTCTTTTAGGAGTTATTTAAAAGAATGACTAGTCTTAGGTGGCAAGACAAAAGAAAGCAAACGAGCACATGAAAGCACACAAGCAGATAAAGCACAAGCTAGCATGCAAAAGCTAAAGATGAAACTATAAACTACAAAGGAATCCTTAAAGCTCGTACTTTAGTATTTTTAGCGACAGAGAAGGGTGAGCTTTGGCTCTCGCTCCCTTTCTCTCTCCAACTCCCCGAAAGCGCTGGGAGAATCCTTATGGACGCCGGATGCCGAGAGGACCCGCATCGCCCCACTCACGCACAGGGCCGGGGGGAAGGAACACACCTACCTAAGGTGAACTCCCATTGCTCGTTCCCCAGAGACCGCTCGGGCACCACCTCCAGATCTAGCATTGGCTCAGGTAGCGCGGAGGCCGCGGGCTCGCACGGCGGGTCACCGGGTCGCTGCGCCGGACCCCTGCGGGAGGGACGCGGAGGGAAGCGGGAGGGAAGCTCGCAGCCCGAGCCCGGCCCCGCCACCGCCCCCTGAGGGGACTCGCCGCCCCCAGCCCCCGGGGGCAGCGCCGGGTCACAGCGGGGCCCTCGCACCGGGCTGCGAAGGGGGAGGCGCGGGCTCCGCCGCTACAGCAACCAACCGGCCGCCCCTCCCCGCCCCGCGGCCCCGCCGCCCGCGCC
>NW_024581093.1:7268345-7424146 GCF_017639235.1 Corvus kubaryi | reverse complement strand
CGGCCCCGCCGCTCGTCCCGGCGGCCCCGGCCCGTCCTGAGGGGCCGGGGGGGGCTCCGACCCCCCCCGCGCCGCTGGGCCGCGACTCACCTCACTTGCGGCTGCTGAAAAAGTGCTTTGCAGCTGTCGTCAGGCGCCACCGCGCGGGGGCGGGGCAAGGGCGGGGCCGGGGAGGTGCGCCCCGCCCCCCGGCCGCGGGAGAGGGGGGAAGGCGTCGGCTTGGCGAGGGGGAGATCGAGGGTTCGAGTTCCGCCCCGGCCTCGCCGCCAGATGAGGATCCGACCGAGGGCAGCAGCCCCGGTTACATCCGACACGAGTACCTCGGGATTCAGAACAAAATAACCAACCCAAACCACAGCCCAGGTGCATCCAGTTTGTCCAGTTGAAAGGCCAGAGTGCAGGAAAGAGGAGTTAAGGAGAAATTAGTCAGTGGCACGAGCAAAGTCACCGGAATGAACTCGGGAATGACTCAGTAAGGAAGAAAGGAGTAACGAGGTCATTGGCTTTGCAGTGTTGTCTGAGCAAACAGGGGCGCTGCCACCCCAGAGTTCTGACCCTAGGAAAGCCCACATTTCCCTTGGGACAGGGCTCGCCGCGCAGGAACCTGCTTTGGTCACACCCAAAGACCCCGGGTGCCAGAAACACCCACAGAGCTGGGGAGGAAACTGAGCTCTCCCAGTATGCCAGGATGTGCCACCACCTGGGACAACCCACATCAGACCAGCCTTCGTTTTTATGGTGGAAACTTGATCCAAGATGAAAGGCACCAGGTCAAGCATTGCCCAAATAAGCAGAGAACTAAAAGAGGAAAACTAAGGATATGGACCCATGCCATGCTCACACAAAGTGACACCTCCCTGGGGTAGGGCTGCACAAGTGATGGAAATTCAAGAGGGTGCAGACGGTGTGGAAGCAGCTGTAACTCCTTCTGCTGGCAGGTTGAGGCTCCAGGAGGGGCAGAGAGTGGGGGGGAGATGCATTTTTTCCATATTTATTTGAGAGTGGTAGCAGAAAAGTGTCTCCTTGGGTAATACCCATCTTCTGTCTCCTCTCCTCCACTGCATCCCTCCGGGTGGAGACCCCACACCCCATCCCTGTGCCCACCATGTCCCAGCAAGGTCTGCAGCAGGGCAACCCCATCACATGGAATGTCCCACAGCAGGACAGAAAACATCGGTAAAGTACAGACAGCCCAACACAGAAATTTAGGGGTTGAACATTTTTTAAAAAAATAGTCGAACGTAATTTCAGCTAGGTTTGCACTGCAGCTCCTTCCCACAGGCAGAGCAAGCCATCACTGGCAGGGGGAATCAAAGCATTAAAAAGAAATCCCAGTCACGTTTGGGAGCAGGACCTCGGCCAGGCTCTGCTCTGAACACCACACTTCTCAGCATCTCTCTTCAGGTCACAGAGCTGTCAAAGCAGGTGAGATTTTAATGTATATGGTGTGGAGCAAGCCCCAGGGAAATTAGTTTTCCCTTGAAGTCAGCTGCATGTTGCTCTATTTATTATTCATGCCTTGCTTGCTTTTGTTTTTTTAATCCAAGCATGGTGACATCTTAATATGCTGAAAAGCACAGAGGTGCTGCCAATGTTTCCCCTTCACTCCAGCCCTCTGACATATCTTTATTGGCTCAAAAACAGAAATTAGCCTTTCCTCTCTGGGGAGCAGGGGCTAATCCTTAGGAGCCACTTGGCTCTCTCCAGCTCACTATAGAGGTATGAAATACATATACTTGTATATATACAGTATTTATATATAAATTCATATTGTGATGCCCATAAGGAATGTACTTGAGAGAATAAACATGTAGCTAGAAATCTTGCATACCTCATTCATTTAACAGAACACAAAGCACAGCACCTACTTTTAAGCAGGTCCATGGCACATGCAGCCCTCAGGTTGAGGTCCTGGGTAGAAAACAGGTGGGTGCAGATCAACTGGGCTTTGCAGAAACCCTTCTCCACCTCATTTCTGTGTTTGGTGATGCCCTTGGAATGCTCAGTGCTGCACACTGGGGGATGCAACAGTCTGGGCTTTCATTAAAGAAGATTCAGCATCCTTTGTAAGAGAGTACCACAAGTACAAGCTGAATTCACCAAGGAGAATAAAGGCCAAGTACACTTGCAGAAAAAAAAATCATTTCTGAGTGTGCCTCTCCCCTGCCACCCATTTTCATGCATCAACCCAAATCCCACACTAAGTGGAGAAAGGCTGGGTGCTGCCAGGTCTGGGGGTTTGTTCTTTAAAACACTCACCAGTGCATTGACAAGGGGCTGTCACCTCATCCCCGAGCTTCAAATACAGCCCTGATGTTACCAGGACGGCAGAGCTCAGTTGCCATGGGCAGTAAAGGGCGGTGGCACCCTACAGGGCTGGGTGTTTTCTGGTCAGCTGCAGTGACTGTCCAGGGTGAGGAGGGAAGTCCCAGGCAGGAGCACAGATGAACAATAAATCCCAGCTGGCTGAAAATCCCATCATCCCTCCCTGAAGGAGGACAAGTGCAAGCTGAAATGGAGCACCTCCTTGCACCCATGCCCACCACAGAGCTCAAGCCTCCTCCTTTCCTGGGCGCAGGAAATCTCCCCCCATGCACCTAGGGCATCCTGCCTGGATTTCCAGACCAGCTGGTTCCCTTTCAGACCACATTCCTCATTCTATCAGCCAAGACAAGTAAAGAAGAAACCAAATCCCAAGTCACAGAAGGCAGAACCCCCCCCAAGGCTGTGTTCATGGCTGCTGTCTGGCTGTACCACCGAAGGAGAGCAGCTCCAGGGTTGCTTTGAGCCTCTGGTTTCAGTAGCAGTGGGAGTGGGTGGTTTGCACAGGTGATCACCAGCTCCAGAGAGAAGCTAGAAACCCCCAGCGAGGGTCGGCCCCATCTCTGCTGGACACATCCCTCCTGCCTTGCTCCTGTCTCCTGGAGAACCTCTCCCAGCTGGAAATCCAGCTGCAAGCGGGGTTAGGTAATTATTTTTTGCACAGCTGAGCCAGCAGTTAGAAAATTCCCATTATGAAAATTCCCAGTTATGAAAATTCCCAATTGTGAAAATTCCCAGATCCCCCAACACGTCTTCTTCCCCAAACCCATCAAGCACCCGTGAGCTGCTCATGGACACAGGGATGTTTTCCCCCTTGGACACAGGGGCTGGGAGCAGCTGGTATCCACAGGGGTGCTGGGATGGAGGTTCTTTGTGTGTCCCCACCACAGAGCCAGACTGCCAAAGGGGGCCAATGCGGGCAGCTGAAATCACACCCCCCAGAGTGACTGGAGGAGCCCCCTGAGCTCCCCAGTGACTCCAGGCAGGGTGGCACTTTTAAGGCAGATTGGGCAAAGCACCATCATTTTGGCAACTGCTCATGACAGCCAAAATTTAAATTTTGAAAGAATAAAATTACCCTTCTCACTCTCCAGATTATGGAGCACTTCTTGGAAAATTCAGCCCCAGGGCTCAGGAAGCAATGCACAGCTTTCTGAAAATCGTAATCAATTTTTAAAGCCTGGCTCAGTTGTTAACCTTTCTGACTGAATGAATGGCAGTGGGTGCATCCATCGGAGACAACCCAGCTTCCTCTACCAAAGCCTTACAATGCTATCACATTTTGGGGTGAGATCAGCAGCTGTGGGAGATTAATGGATTTTTACCGAAATTTTCTAAAATTTTTCTGATTTTTTTTTTTTTTACTTAATTTTTTTACAAATTCCGCGCATCTGCGGGGAGATGTTCGCTGAGAAGAGCTGGGCTTTTCAATCCAGTCGGTTAAAAGAAAGCGGAAAATTGCAAAAGCTACCAGGAGGGACCAAAACTCCCCGGGGCTCGCAGGCGTGGGATGCAGCCGTGCGCAGAGCGAAGGAGAGCTGCCCTCTCCCGATCGGATTCAAGAGCAGCACAGATCGGGTCTGTAAGGAAATCTGCCCTGTGGCTGCTCGTACAAATGGCTTGGAAGCAGACACCAGCCTTGGCAGCACTGATTCAGTCGGAGGAAAGCTATTTGCTATAAAGCTCTGAAGTTGCTCTGATTTTTTTGGAGGTGCGTTTCCTGCTGCGGGACTCTGGGTTGGCGCTTAGGAATGGATCCAAACAGCGTTGGTAGCTCCAGGAGGGAACCTTGCACTCTGAAAGGGGGAGTTATCCCACCTCTTCAGGGGTTTTTATCCCGCAACCAAGGGTTTCGGGTCCCACCGAGTTGGGCAGTGCCGCATCGGTGCCAGGCTGGGGGTCCCCGGGCGAGCAGGGTCTGGCAGTACCGAACCCGGAGCTTCCCAGGGGAGACCCCTGGCTGCGTTTTTCCCTGGCTCAGCACTTCTCCCCTCCTCGCCTGCTCTGAGCATGTCCTGCCCTGCCCTGCCCTGCCCTGCCGGGATGGTTTTCAGTCGCCCTGAAACCCGCTGGAGCGGCGGCCAAGGCTAACACGGGCAGGATGTGCAGCATCAGCACCCCAGCGTGGTGCGAGGAGCTGCCTCGTGGGGCAGTGCCTTTTTCCACCGGCCGGCTGCCTGCACACACAGCCTCCAGCCTGTCCTGAGTCTTGTCCAGATCTTCCCTGGGCTGGGGTTCACATGCTCCTGGGCAGCATCCTCCTCCCTGCTGGGTGTGCTGGACTGACGGCTGTGCAGCCCATCGACTATAAAGATTTTGGAGGTGGTTCTGTGCTTGGCCAGGGGTAGGAAGGTGGTGTATGCTTGTTATGGGCTGCGGGGAGCAGGGCAAGGCTACAGCTCGTCCTCAGTCAGAACACGGTGGTCACCAGCATCACTTCTCACATCCCAGATTTGGGCTTCCGGCAGCTGCAAAAGCTCCCCTGCATTTTTTGCACCGTGCTTGGTATCTGGAGATGGGCAGAAACGGGAGGCTCCCAGCGCTCAGCGCGGATGCTGCTGAGATGGTCCCTAAACACTGAGCAGGCAGAGGCACAGCCGGCACAGCCCTGCCGCACCACACAGGGCATTTCACAGGGCTGGGGCGAGGGCAGGGGCTGAGGAGGAGGGCCGGATGGATGGGCATGGAGCATTCCCGGGACGGAAAGGGAGCAGCAGTAAAAGCTGGCCGTGGGAGGGGCTGCTCACCGCAAGGCAGCAGCTCCCCTGCATCGCCCCAGGGCAGCGCTCCCCGCCCGCCGGCCGGCACGCTTTAAGTGCATTTCACAGAACTCCAGATATATTTTCAAATCTCTGATTCGTGCAGGGCTAGATCTAAACTGGCTTCGCCTTCATTAGAAACAGATGCGCTGGTTTCTCCTTCTGCCTCGGGGTGGTTTAGCCCGGGAGGCGCTGCCAGGCGTGGGCAGGGTGCGAAGCCCAGCTCGCCGCGGTGCCGGGCAGGGAGCCGGGATGCGGCAGGGCAGGGGCAGCGGCACAGGGGATGGTCACCCGCTCCTTCCCGGATCAGTCAGCACGGAGCCAGCGGCGTCAGCAGCTGGTGCGAGGGACCATCTGTCCTTCCAGGAGCCGCTGGCCACTGCATCCTGCCTTCGGCTGCTGCCCAGCCAGGCACTTGGGGTTTTTAATCGTGTGTTGAAAACTGGTGGGAAAATTCACCCTGGGGGGTGTGTGGGCACAGGGATTCTGTAAAAATAAATTAATTTAAAACACAGGTTTTATTAAAAAAAAAATAGATTTGGGGATTCTGCAGAATCCCCAAAACCCCTGTTGCAAGGGTTTGTGGACCCAGGAGTGCTGCACACATGGCAGGGCTTTCACCTGGGCTCAGTTTCACTTCCAGAGATGTTTCCAAAAGGGACATTTGAGTGTCACAGCTGACGATGAGGAAGGGCCATGGGGCATGGTTTGAGAAGGAGGGAGAGGGGTCAGCCCCCTACACCAGCCTGCTCCAGCCCTGGTGCTTGGGGTTTCATCATTTAAAGGGAGATGAGCCAGAGCTGCTGGGGCCTTCTCAGAGCCCCTGAAGATCTCTGACTGCCCATTTTGTCACTGACTTCTGGTGAATGAGCACCTTGGGGGTGACTTGAATCTTACTCATGGGCTGTGGTTAAAATCAGCAACAGAGATGCTCTTTGAGCCTCGCTCCCAATGCAGTGCCCTGTGGTCCTGCTGGCACATCCTGCCCCTGATGTAGAGATCTGGATGTTGAGAGGGTGTGAAGGAGCTGGTGATGGGGCACCTTGTTGGGGTTGGTGGTTTCAGAAAGTCACGCACCCCACGGGACCACCAGCACCAGGTCCCAGCAGTCATACACCAGACATGCTCTGCAGAGAAGAACTGAAAGCAGAACCAAAAAGAGGATCTGTCCTCTCATCTGTGTGGGAGCATTCACCAAGTGGCTCTGGGCTGGGGCTGTTGCTGCCCAGAAAGTGATTGGGGGTTCCTCAGCAGCAGCTCTGACCCGAGCAGAAGGCAATTACTGGGCAGCTCAGAACAGCCTGTGCACGCAACTCTGCCTATCCCTCCCTTCCCTCCTTGCCCTGGCCCCCAGACCTCAAACACAGCCAGAACAAATGACCTGAAAGGTTCCCTGCCCATAGCAAGGGGGCTGGACTGAATGCTCTCTAAGATTCCTTCCAGCCCTGAGCATTTATGACTCTATGACCTGCAGCTGGATCACAGCAGGTTCTCATGCAGGGCTGACCATCCCCAGCTATCCTCCTACTCCTGGGCTGCTGCAGCTGTGGCCACAGGCTCCTGCTCCATGGACAGGCTACCCAGGCGTCTGCAGGCTGGTGACAAGTCACAGGCAGCAGCCAGAGGGTAGAGTGGGGCAACTGGGGAAGGCCAGTGAGGAGCTGGATGGTGCTGGAAGGGGATTGCAGTGTCTCACCTCTAGAGCACTGCAGTGCTGCCCTGTGCAGGGGCCATCGGGGAGCAGGGGCTGGAGCGCTGCGAAGGACAGGACTGCTCAGCTCTTGGTGGGGTGGGAGGGGACCTGGTGCTTCCTCTGGGTAGCTGGCACATTGTTCTGGGAAGTGAGACACTTGGCAGCCTTCCTGGCTCTGAGGTGATGGCCAGTCTGGTGTTTCTGGGTAGAGCTGCCTCTTTACTAAGGATTGCCTTCTGATAAGAATTGTTCCCCCCACGGCTTTGTTTGCAATCCAGCAGCAAACCCACATTCCCTCCACCAACATCTCTGCTCTCCTCCAAGCTTAGAGCTCCCGGGGTTTCATCAGGAGGCCACTCTGCCCATGCAGCTCCATGCATTTAGAAACAGGGGTTGGAGAGAAACCCTTGCCATAGGAGAAGGCTGCAGAAGCAGTGAGGTGTCCATGTTTGAGGGCAGTTTCAACATGCAGATGGGCAGGATTTTAGAAGAGGCATCTCACGTACTGCAGAAGAGAAACCCACAGCTGTACATTGAACTCCACTGACCTCTCCTGCCCCACATCCTCCAAGAGCTGAGAACAGCACCAAGACTGAACAGAACACAACCCACAAGTTGTATTGTAAAGTTATAATGAACGAGTCAACCACAGAAGCCAGGAACGAGCCTGGGCAGTTCACTCAATTCTTCTGCCCACCGACTGCAACCGAAGGCCCAACCCCCTTGAGGAATGTGAGCAGCAAGTGCCTCTGAGCAGGAACGTTGTCCCTGGCTGGCACTGCTCACCCTGGGGTGAGCGCCTCTCACAGCTCAGAGCCACCTCCTGAAAAGCTTGCTTGTTTCTCTATTGATTAGAAGTCGCTGGGTTTTTGTAAGGTATGAATAACAAAAGCTGAAAGAGTTGGGCATGCATGTGGGAAAGGCTCAGAGCAACAGACTCTCTCAGCAAGCCAGTGGATAACAGCTGGAAAAGCCAGGAGCTTTCAGGTGTAAACTTTGTTCCACCTCTAGAAGGTCTTTTCTCTTTTCAAGTTAAACCCAACACCTGCTCCAGGGAAGAAAGAAGATTGAAAAGGGGGAAAGGTGGCAAAGCCACCAGTTCCTATGAAAAGCAGAGAATCACAGCCTGTGGAACAAGAGGAAGTGGAGCACCGGGAAAACCCATGTCCTCCAAGTCCCCATCATCAAGTCAACAGGGTGAAAAACAGTGTTACACGTCAGAAGAGTTGTGGGAAGCAACAAAGACTTGGCAGAAATCTCACCAGCTGTGATAAACTGTGGACCAGGCTCAGTAAAAGGCACAAAACTGAGCAAGAAGCATTCTGGTTTCCCACTCCTTTCCCCATCTTTCCTCAGCCATCCGCTGTGCCAGGTGACAGCACCAGAGAGGCAGCAGTCAGCTCTTCTGTGCCACTTTTCCCCCCTCTCACTCCTGAGCTTTAAGAAATGAGCCCAAGGCAATTCTGAAAATTCACTTATCTCAACCTGTAATTGAGAAACCTATTTAATAGTTACTTAAACCCGGAGCAGCTCTGAGCATGCAGCAGTTGATGAATATGCATAGCCTAGGATTTGCATTTGGTGGCAGTGTGAAGACAGGATGTCAAGCAAATGAGCTATGAGAAATGTTGCCCATGCAAATGTTCACTCTGCTCTAACTTCTCACTGCAATTCCCATCCTTGAAGCCATTTCTGTCATTCTCTTATTTGCATTGGAAATGTAGTAACAAAATAATGCAACTTCATAGAAATTGGTCCTATTTCTGTGCAGACAGGATGGATTCCTTAATACATCTATGACAGAGGGGAGTCCTGAACTAACAGCAAACAAAGGAATATACGTAAGTCCTGCCAAGATCATCCCAGGCCATGCAGTTCTAGAGTTCTCTGAAACCACATCTTCATCAAACTTCCCAGCCCTTACCTGAGCAAGGCTTGTTATTAGACAAACCATCATAGATCTGCAGGAACAGAAAAGCTGCTGTTTTCACTCACAGTTCATTTTCTCTGTTTTCTGCTTTCAGAAAGGGGACCATGAGCTCAGGACAGCTGCTGTCTCCCTCAAGAGAAACTAGGAAACCTGCTCATCCAGGTTTTGAGGACTTCAGTAAGGGGACTAAACGTTGAGAACCCCACCTGCACTGCAATGCTGCATCCAGCTCTGGGGTCCCTAACAACCAAAGGACATGGACCTGCTGGAGCAAGTCCAGAGGAGACCACAAAGAAGCTCTGAGGGCTGGAGCACCTCTCCTATGTAGACAGGAGTTGTTCAGCCTGGAGAAGGCTCCAGGGAGACCTTGGAGCCCTCCCAGTAACCAAAGAGGCTGGAGAGGGACTCTGGACAGGGGCATGGACTGACAGGACAAGGGGAAATGCCTTCAAACTGAGAGAGGAGAGCTTTAAATTAGGTATCAGGAAGAAATTCTTCCCTGTGAGGGTGGTGAGGCCCTGGCACAGGTTGCCCAGAGAAGCTGTGGATGCCCCACCCCTGGAAGCATTCAAGACCCAAGTTGGACGGGGCTCTGAGCAACCTGGTCTAGTGGGAGGTTGGAACCAGATGAGCTTTAAGCTCCCTTTCAACCCAAACCATTTCAGAATTCTGAGAAACAGTTAATGCTCTGTATTCTCTTGGCTTAAGAAGAGGTCATGTAAGAGCAGGAGGTTAAAAAACACAGCTGGAAGTGACCATACCTCACCTGCTGTGGTTGGGCTCCAGGTCACCGACATCCTTCTCAATTCCAATAAGCTCCAGTATTTCCAGTGGTCTTTCACTCCCACATCAAGGACAGCCATCCCTAAGTCATGCTAGTTAAGGCACTGGATTGTAACACTTAAAATTCTTTTCTGCTGTATGTGCCTCATGCAGGGAGACCTACAGGTTCCCTTTGCTACTCACACACCTGAGAGGTAAATTCCTCTGTCCTTTAAAGCCTTCAGCCAAGAAAAGGCTGTACAAGTACTGTACTCATCCAGTTGTGATGTACCTTGGGCAGAAAAGTGAACCCTTCCACAAGCTTGCAGGTAAATGGACAAATTACCTAATGGGTTTATGAACAGCTGTTTACAGACGCCTTTTAAAACTGCCTGGACAGCAGAGCCTGCAGCAGCTGACAGACACCATCTACCCTCAGAACAGAAGCAGAGCAACAGTTTGTCATTTATGTCTCTTTTAAAAACTACCTCCCTTCAAACAGAACACCTCCAGGAAAGCCACATGTCACAGCACTGCTGCTTTTCTTAGGTGCCCTCTGGTCTGTTCACAGATTGTAAAAGTCTAAAATAAGGTTACACATTGTCCTTTTGCATGTAAACATTCCCAAAGCATGCTGCAGCTCTCCAGTTATGAAGCGAGCAGATCTCTGCCTGATTTCAGTACCTAACCACTGTCATTCAGTCAGTGTTAACTATTTGAAGTTATATCACCTAAAATTTTAGCAGCTTCAGAAGGTTTTAGGTGTAGTATATGACATTCATATTTTCCCCACAGAACTTTACCACATTTCCCCATTTCCTGAACTTACACATGCAATTCCCCTGGTTCCCCCCTCGCCCAAAGCAGCACAATTAACAAGGTTTGGCGGCTGCTCTCACAACGTGCCCACAAAGGCTCTGTAACCGCACACAGCTCATTGCTCAGGGCCCCTGGAGCAGATCCATGCTTTCAGAGTAAGCAGGGCATATCAGGTGTAAGAAACACCTGTTTTAGGTGTTTTAGGGCAGCAAAATCCATATTTTCCCCAGTGCAGACCCTTTTATTAAAGGCTCCTTCCAGACAGCGGCTGAACACAGCAAAGGAGAGGGGTCAGTTAGATAAGTGACCACTGGATGTCACCAGTGCTTTAGCCACGGACATCAAGGCAGCCTTGCATCTAAACAAAATATGTCAGCAGGGACTACCAAGGAATCAAATAAACTTACAGCACCTCGTTTTCACTACACAGAAGTTTATTATGAAAGTTAAACATACAACACAAAAAGTAGCAAAAGCAATCCTGTAGCTTAAGGCAACTCTTACAGGAGATGAATTCAAGAAAGATGATGCAACTTCAGTTTAAATAGAAATTATGAAAAATATCAAATTGCATCAATAACTTAAAATGCACTTTAAAAAGTCTGCACTAACCAGCAGAGGGTAAGGGCTGTGATCTTAATGCCAGCATTAAGATATGGAAAGCAGCAGAATGCTAAATGATGATAGGGAAAGTTCAGTATTTACACAGAGATAGCAACGTTAATATCTGATAGCGTCATTTCCTGTGTACTTATGGTTTAAAACCACTGTCTGAAACGTTAGGAAAACATTTTAAAATAAATCTTCAGGCTATTCCATCAAAAATACACAGATGGCAGAGAAGATCCAAGGCTAGGGATGCGTGCGGATGCATGCGTGTGTCCCTTAAATAACTCTTTGCAGAAACACTTTAGAAAAATTATTTCTTTGGGGGAAGAAGAGCAAGAAGAATATGTGGCCACAGAGTGAAAAAGATTATCTTTCAGGTGAATCACATTTAAATTGAAGTATCAAAATATTTCTATTTGATGACATTCTCACAGTTTACAGTTAATGATATTTTTAAGTGAATGTTAAATATTCATATTATTAACATACAAAGATTCTCCTTCACATTGACATCTGCTTACATTTTTGCAAGACCTCTTTTGCATCAATTGTTTTGCCATTAATGAGGAATGTATAATTGTCTTAATTATAGAATTTAATGAAGACTTAGCTGTTCTAACCATATAGAGTTTCTACCTTTCAAATAATTCTTAAAATACTGAATTCAGATCCCATATTTTAAAAAGGTATTTAAGTGACATTTTAATCAATCAGGCTGTACAGGAAGCACCACATTTTAACAAAGCCAAATGACATCACATTCCCAATCAATTTTCTTCAAATATTGGATGCAATGAAAACTTTGGAGCAAGTCCATTCACCATCACCCCAAATAAAACAAGATTAATTCATACATTAATTCATCCCAAATCTTACCCTGTTAGAAAATGCAATATATACTGCAACATAGTCTTAATTTGCATAAGATTTAATAGAAGGGGCCTATGTGCAGTACAAGACTCCTGCACACAAGCTCATCTCAGCTTTTCACCATTCAGCACAACTTTACAAAAAGCCCAAGATATAAAATATACTTAAAGCAGTTATCTTAAACATGATTTAATATATATCACCTTGGCAGCTGATCACTTTTGTTCCCAGTTTAAACACTGTTGAATCTGATTGTGGAGTTGCAGTATCCCTTTGAAGAACTAGTTAAAAAAAAATCCCTGAATAAAACAGAAGCCAGCCTGCGACTTCCTCTGAGTTTCAGTAAAGCACTATATACAGGGTATAACAGCCACCAAACTCACTTGGTACAGAATAAAATCTAAGACAGATAATGGGGCAGAATGCATTAACGCATGAAAATATACATTTTAAGATTTTTATCATTTAAAAAGTGGAACCAATGAATTGTTAGCAGTTAAAAGAATACTGCAACTGTAACATTTACAAACCCACAAAGTTTGAAAACTGATTCCAACAGCTCTGATTCACTGGGTTTAGCTTGGAAATAATGCAAAATAATGTCAGCAGTTTTAAGAAGGTCTTGCAAATTTAGAAAAAAGAAAACTGAAAGAAAGGTAAAAATGCTTATCTAAAATAAAGCAGGAGCACAATAAGGACAGTCAAAATTCCAAAAGCCCATATTAAAAAAATTAAGCTTGGAATGCATTGGCTTCCAGCAGTTTACAAAAAAAAACCAAAAAACAAAAAACAAAACAAAGTTGTTCTAAATCTGTAATATCTTGACCTCTTTTTAAGTGACAATTTTTATTACAGTTGAGAAAAATGGTTTTATAGCTGCATAAGTTTCCATTTCACTAAAATAGTGCCAACAAAAATAAGTTTGCATAGAAAAACAAAATTTCAAATTGCCACTGGCTACATGCTTAAAATGGGAAATGCAGGTATTGTAACATAAACATAGTGCAAACCATGGCAGTTCGTGGTGACTTCGACTGCCCCAGGTCAGGAAACAGACCATAATATACCCAGTTATCACAGTTTCTGGTCTTTTATTCAATCCTTTGCCAAGTAGAAGCAATGCATGTGTGCAGACCCGTGGGATGCCTGCTGCCGCTGATTAACGTAGTTTGAGATCATCGCCGCTCCCCAGGTTAGATCCAGGACTAGGGTCTTGCTGTCTTCTTGCCTGCATTAACAAACACACACTGAGGATAAGCAACCAGGAAATTATCAGTTATTTCATTCAGTATGTTAACACGACTAAGACCATAACCAATTTAAGGCAGAAACTTTACAACTCAAGCAGTAAGCAAAGCATTAATTTTTAACATCAAAATCATTCTTTTGCCCTCGATTCGGTTCATTCCCCGTAGCAACTGAGCTCTCAGAGGAGGGCTGTGGGCCTGGCAGCCGAGCACTGCCCTGTCCCTGAGGGGCTCAGAGTCTGCTGTGCCTCCCCACCCAGCCTGGAGCTCCCAGCAGGGACTGTGCTCGTGCCCACACACGTGCACACTCACAGTGCCAGGTTCTAAACATGGCTTTAGCAATCAGCAGGGGACTCCCACAGTAGTTAGGTAACAATTTTGTGTCTTTTCTTCCAAAAATAATGTTCTTTCCTGTGAAATTCCTTTCTGTTAGCCTTTTCTGTCAATTTTAGGGAGAAAGGCTACAATACAAGATAGAGTACATCAGATAATTTCCAAATAATTTTATGAGGGAAAAATTTACTTTAGCTTCTAGAATCAAGAGACTTATAGTAACACATGAGCACAATTTAATCTATAGATGGGCACACATTTTAAGACCTCATAAAAGTGGGGGTTTTAACTACTTTCTTCTTTGGTGCACCTGCAAAGTTAACAAACTGAGAAAACTCTGTGACATATGATTGCATCCCTGTATTAAAAAAAAGTAATGTACGTTTTTCTTTAAATAAACGATTCTATTAAACAGTTTGAGCTAATGACATTGTAAAGAGGGAATTAAGTATGGTCAGTCACACCAAAAAACATGGCTATCTACTTTCTCTACCTGTACACAGGTACAGCACACACAAATGCTGCATGTAAGTACTTAAAAACATTGATTTCCTTAAAATTTTAAAGCCATACTTCAACTCTGAGAACATCTAATGCATGCTAGCTGGTTTTTAAGACATCTTAGTACCACGACTTTTATTTAAGGTTTACAGACTGAACAGCTGGCACCATGGCCCGTAACTGCCACATGACCCAAACAGTCTCAGGCCACATTCTCAGCTGGTGGAAGGTATCATGACACAGGCTTTATTCCATGTGGCTCCATCAGCTTCACCAGCCACAATAACCTGCCACATTCAGGGCTTTAAAAAAATGCAAAGCCAGTGACAACTTCCCTGCTCTGAAAGACATTTCCTATGTTGTTGAAAGACTGGGGAATAGCCTCAATGCAGGCATTGTGCCACTGAAATACCCTTCAAGCAATTACCGTGTTTGCACCATCACACTGAACAACACAAGTACTTCAACAGAACTGTGACTAACAGGGGCACAAGTGCTGCTCTTTGGTGTTCCCTGGGCTCTTCTGAGTCACATTTACTGACAGAGAGGAAGCTTTCCCACCAGCATAGCAGCTGCCCCAGCTCATGGTGTGCTGCTGCTGCTGTGCTCCCATTCCAAAGGGTGAGCAAGCAGAGCCTGCTGACTCTCAGACCCTCTGCCATGCACTACTGACACCACTTTTTCCAATTTAGACTTTTCTTTCTTTGTTCAGTTCTTCCTCCCTCATCTACCATTCTTCTTGTCTGCCTAATTGTAGGCTCCCAGTGCACTAGGCTGGCTGCACCCAGAGAACTGCTGCTTCCTTCTCCTATTTAAAAGCCAATTTAAAGTTACATTTTCCTTTCATGTGCAACAGTCCCTTTCTGATGCACATGGAGCTCATTCAATAAATCCCTCTAGTAATCAGCATGTTTTCAGAGGAGACAAGTCCCTCCTGCACTCTCCTTAGTGGTCACATTGCCACTATTGCTTTGGAAACACCTCCACTAACTTAAATATCACAATTGCTACCTACTACGTTTATGTATTCAGTGTTGGTTGCACTTTAGATAATTAGGAGTGAGCCAATCTTTTTGCTCTGTTTTATCTGCACTAGTTGTACTCTGAAGAAGCAATCTGCTTCTCCTGCTTGCAGAAGAAATCTGAAGGTGACAATCAACATCACTGCTGGTGCACAAACCCACAGATTTCTCAGTAATCATTCTGAGGAATCACATTAAAGCAAACTGCTCCAATCACATACAGCACTGATGACTGTAAGTGTTTAAGGGCATATTCCTTTAGGCCCTTGAAACAACTTCTGCAAACTGTCCTCTTTGTAGAGATACAAAGTATTAAAAGATGGCATTTAATTAAGCTTTTTACATTATTTCCAAAAGCCAAATCATTCAGCTTTGACTATCAAAATCACTGAGGGAAAGCCCGCACTTCCTTTTTCCTTCAACAGAAATGTAAACTCTGCTGTAAAGATTTTTCTTAATATGAAATGGTTGTTCATCAAGTCTAAATAGATACTTTCAGGCTAATTTAAGAGTTGTACCAAGATTAACAAAACAGCACCAGTTCTACTTTGCATACCCTTCTATTGAACAGCCTGTAACGAGATTTTTTTCTGGTTTTCCTGCTGCCTCTTTCTTCTAAAAGGAAACAAAGACATGCACTGCCTTTATGAATTACCAAAATCTTACTTCTACCAATTTTGCACTCAATAAACATTTTTACACCTAACTAGAAAAGACCAGCAAGTTAATTGCTGCTATACTACTGCTCTAGAAACAACAGTGTTTCTTCTTCAGAAAACAAATCATATGCACAGCAATTTTATTGTCAAATTTCAGTGAAGGCTCCAAGATATGAGCATATGGTTGCATTTATGCTTTGCTTAAAGTGGCCTTTTCTTTCAAAGCATATGAAAGAATTTGCATGATTCGTGACCTCATTGCTACTTGTAGAGTTTGCAGAAGCCACTAGTGAACAACTACCAGATTTGCCCTTTCAAGTGATATGCAAAAGGCATGACAAATGACCCTCAAATGTACCAAAAGCAGTCATTACAATATCTTACAACAGTGTATGTGGATAAAGGTGTAATTTTGCAATTCAGTAAGTGGGGATTTACACAAGCAACTGCAAAATGTTGGAATGACAGCTCTGACTCAGGCACCCTTTTCTTGTGCTACTACTGTGCAAAAAGACAAGCGTGTGAAGCAGGTTTGTTCTATCAGTCACAACCATCCTGCCAGGGCACAACGTGCACAGTATACAACAACTACAACTGTGCTTCACACGCTGAAAGAAAAATACAAAGAATAAAAGATGCTTGGTAAAGACCAGAAAAATCACCTCGTATGAAGACAGGAAGCACACTGTGGAGCAAACAAGCATTGGGTGCTATTTTTCTCCACTGACAATTGGCAAAATACAACTTCCATAAGAAATGCCACGAGAGCCTTAACACTCCCTTGTAGGAAGAGTGTGACTATCAGTAGGGTATTATCTGCTAGTTCTTCTCAGTCTATTACAGGAAGCTGAAACTTCCCTTTCATAGATGTAAACCAGACTTCTGGAAAACCAATTTCCAGACTTCTCTCAATTGGGGGTTCTATACTCCCCAGCATAGCTAATCAATCCTCTAAATTGCAGTTTTTGCTGTAATTTTTGAAATGCATACCTTTTGCTGCCATGCAAAAGCACCGACATTACTCTCAGTGAATAATGGGCTCAGCTTCTCAAGGATTAAGGAGACTTGCTTCAATTAAGAAAGATGCATCTATCTTTGCCATTGGTAAATGGAATACACTGCTATGAGTCATGCTTAATAAGCCATGAGAAAACAGCAGTTATTCATCTTTTCTCTGTGTATTTCATTTTTTCAGTCAAACGTTGATTTCAAGTTTGAAGGAGCATTACTTCACATGTTCTTCATCTGTTATTTAGTGAAAGGATAACAAATACTTGCTTGTGAGAAACTTGTAATCAGTACACAGATCCCACCAGAACTGCAATTTTCCTAAAAATGAATGCATTTTAACCAACATTGCCAGTATTCCTCCAAGTATGCCGGAACAGAAGAGTTAACACAATGGACACATCAGGAATTTCAACACTGAAAAACACCTTGCACTCAGCTTTCAGCACATGAAGCCATGCAAATCTTCTGCAATACAGAAGGAATTATAACTGGCCACAAGCCATTGAAAACCTCTAACCCTGGAGAGGGTGTGACGACCAACTGAAAGAATTGCAGGAACATATTTGGAAAAAAACCATTTCAAAGCCTCCTATCACATGCTACTCGAGATTTATTCATGCTGAACTCATAATGCTGGTACCATGGGGATAATGACATTGACAAAAAAGAGAAGAGTTACTAACAAAACCATTTTGACTTGAGAGTAAACAAACAAAGTAAGTGTGCCCTGCAGGACCTCTTACACCTATGCTCTCTTCAACACTCTAATGTCTGAGCTTTTCCCAAGCCTAAACACAGGCTAACTGGTATGGACTGAAAGTCCTATCAAGAGTATGACGCAGTAATAACTGTATTACATTATTTTTCTTTTCAATAAACTAGATAGCTTGAAATCATTAAATCAGTAACTTTTATCATTAACTTTTCTGAACAAGAACCACACTGGAGCCTTTAAAATCTGTTACTGGGGCACAAAGGAAAAACAAATCAGCAATAAGGAAGGTGGCATGTAAGCAGTTCTTCCAGCAGCCAAGATAGTCAGAACCCCTCCTCCTCCTCCAGCTACTCAATCCTGCCTCATGCTGCAGCCTATTGTGCTTCCAACTGTGCCAACAAAACTCCTTAAACTGACTTGGAGAGAGCATCTCTACCTACCCCCTTCCTGTGCATGTTCTGAGGCCTCAGGCATACCTAAGGAAACCAATTCCTCTTACCACATGAGCTCATCGGGAAAAAGATAATGCAGTTCCACCATGTGGTTTACATGATAGCTCTGAGAAAGCAGAACTGAGAAAGTTGGAAGCAAATTTAGTAAGTATGGACAGGGCTGCCATGAAGATGGCCCTTCCTTTCAATGAATCATTTTAAAAAAGCAGCAGGGAAAATTTGGACCTCTGAATACCAGGCAGTGAAATGACAAGTATAACCATATCCACTGCATATACAGCTTGGGACAATGGTGAAGAGGAGGGAAGGAAGAGGGAGCTAAGTTGAAGAAGGGCTGTCACAAAAGGAATAGCCAAAATAAAGTCTCTTCATGGACAACTCCACTGCAATTCTTTAATTGGATTCTGGCAGCTCTATCCTGTTGAAACAGACAGAGCAGATGCATTATGTGCCTTGGCATCTGCCATCTATAATTTACTAAGTAAGTGAAAAATCAGGCTGTGCTATGAAAAACTAAACAGTGAACATTTGGATTCTCTTAGGATGGTCAACCTCCTGAAAAGGGATAAAAAACCCCCAACAAAACAAAACAACCAACCAAACCTGAGAATACTTTGCAGATACTTTTCTAAAAAGTATACAACCGCAGGATAAAAACCACCCAAATGAAAAAACCCTGAAACAAAGAGAGCAATACTCAGAAAAATGACTTGTTACAATCAAGCACACCTTCCCTTAGTCCTGTTATCTGAGGCAGACCCACAGCAAGAAAAGCAATGAACTGAAAACTCTTTAAGTTGCTGATTAATAACAGCCTCTCCCATACACATTTGAACATGGTTCAAAATGCTGGCCCTGCTTCCTGCCACCTTATTCAATAGAAGGGCAGGAGAAACTCAGCCTTCTCAGAATTAGAATCAGGAAAACTGGGGCCCTACAGCATAATGAGACTGTCAACTTATATATAATAGAACTTCTTTGGTCACAGCTTGATGAAGCAGCCCATGTGCTTTCTGGTCTCTGGGGGCCTTGCACAGAGACTCTCAATCTTCACTTCCCAGAACGTCAGCCACAGCAGCACCACTACATACTGCATCTATGAGCCACTGGCAGACAGAGGGGATATGATCTTTACCACATTCCTAGCAGGCATAGCTATCAGCATTAGACTTCATGGCCTGGATCCAGTCTCTGGAGATGCTTTGTTTGCTGCCCATAACATCCATTTTGCTATCAGCTCTCCTTTTCACTGAACCTGGGAAGAAGTAGCCTTGATCTTTCTTAATTATAATGTCAAGCAGCACTTAAATTATGCAAATAATGGAAAACAGTCTCTCAAACTTGGCAAGAGATCTGGCTGCTAGACTGAAGTAACTGTAGCACTATTAATGCCATGAATTCTATACCCAATGCTCTTTTTTATTCCTACTTCCATTCTGATTGTCTTTCAAGCTCACTGAAAGTCAAAATAAAAAATTTTCCTGACAAAGGCCATTGATAAGAGTGACTTAGCACCTGCCTCCATCAGGACTTCAATTTCAAACTCCTATCTACTTCCTAGAAACAGTGTTCTACAGAAAATACACATGAATCGTGTCACCTGCAGAGCCTGCTCTCCCATGGGCTGCAAGAGAGCTCCAGAGCATGACCAGGCCAAGCAGCACATCTGCTTCCTAACCCCCATGCACCCCCTCACCTGAAATCTTTGCAATGGTTGCATCTTTGTTTAAAAGCAATTATGAAGGTAATGATTCTGCTGCCCCAAACTGGTAACTGGATCAAGGTCACCGCAAGCCAAGGAAGGAAAAAGCACAGCAAAAATAGGTAGCTCTGAAGAGCTTTGAGTAGACACTGAAATTTTTACTTTCATATTAAAACTTATTTTCCAAGGGAAAAAAAGCTTGAAGTGCTCCTTTTTAGAAAGTATTGTTTGAAGGCTGGTCTAAAGGTTATAAATTTATAATTAATATTGATTGCCTCCAGACAGTATTCCTCTGTTGCTCAGCCCCTTTCTAACCTTCATTGACTGAAAGAAGACGCTTATATTACAGTATTCCCTGATTTGCAAGATTGATCTTCTCCATCCTACAGTCAGCATTGATTCTGTACAGCACACATTTTTTTTCTGATCTATGCATTCCGTAGCACTTTTGCACAACCACCAACTATTTAAGTTCTTGTGAAGCAAACCAGTCATAACTTAACTGGCCTACTCGTACTGCAGAAGCTTTTGAGGCAATACACTCCCACTCTAATGCCTCTAAGTTATGTTGTATCCATCCTGCATCTAAACAAATTATTTATGGTCATACACAAGCATGTATCAAGACTACGCTACCCACTGCACATGAAAAATTAACGGCGTGGGTTTCTTTCATATCCAAAAAGCTGTGTTAAAGGTTATACAATTTTTCTATCACTGTCAGTTTGGAGAGTACATACAATAAGCACTAATTAAATTAATTTCAGATTAATAAGAAAAAAACCACTTAAAATCAGAGTCTGATGAGAAAAAAAAAATTTTAAAAACCCAAGCCAAAATTAAAAACAAAAAAGCTCCCAAACACTTATTGTAATACTATACTTTCTTCTGAAGCCAGTTATACTTGAGAAAATATAATTAGTTAGACCATTTATTTATACTAGGAGTTTCATCTTAGAAAAAATTAAGAAAAGGAGAATAATTTCACTGTCTAGAACCTTGGGAAGAACATGAAAGTCAGTCTTACTACTTTATTTTCTTTCAACTGTAAACTGTTTACATTTGTGTAACAAAATCCTGTTTGTTTTTTAAGAGTTCCCAACTTCAGCACAATTAAATGAAACGTATCTTGCCCCTTTTAACTGGTAATTCCCAACAAACAACGAGAATATGTAAAAACCTAGGGCAGGACACAGTATTTAAAATGTAGGCAAATTTTGACTCCAGCACTTTTTAAAGGGTGGGGTTGGCGGGGGTTTTTGGTGCTTTGTATTGAGAGGGATTGCTTCTGGAAGAAACAAAAGTTCCAAAACAGGGGTTTTTTTCAGCAAAATGAAGGTTTTTAAAACGGGAATTTCATGCAGTTTCCCAAAATGGCTCTGCTTAGCCATTAATGTAATTTATATTTAGCACAAGACCACAAACAGACAGATTGCTAGACTAGACTGTTTCAGGGAGAGCAAACCACTCTGTCTCTTTACTCATAGTGTTGCTAAAATAAAGAGCATGGCAGTAACATAGGAAATGAACACAAAGTAGAAAAACATGACATTTCAAAAATACTGGTTGAAGAAATTACATTGGAAGACTGAGAACAGATCCAAGCCATCCCCAAGTAAAGCCATTGGGACATCCTTAGCCAAGCTCCAGAGGAACACAGCCGGACAAACTGTGCACTGAAACAGATCACTGCAAGCCTGAAATTACAGTTCATCTGTACAAAACAAACCTTCACAAAATACCCCCACCTGCACACAGCAACACACCAGAGGGCCTCTTCTCTTTACCCAGCCCTTGAAAATCCACCAGTTTGTACCATCTGCTCCAGCAAAGAGCTGGCAGGAGGCACCTGCTTGCGGCTTTTCCGCACTGAACACGGGCCATTACTTCCAGTAGGTGCTAATTTCACCAACTAGGGGCTGTTTAAATCTCTCCAAGCCGTTCTGGACAGTGTAACACATTTTTGCATCATGCTACTATGCCAGAAGACTGAAAAACAAGCAAAAGTTTTTACTGGAAATCCACTTCTAGGCAGCAACTTCACAGTCATTTCTGCAGAACACTTCTTATCCTGACACTGAACTCTGGTCATTCATAGTGAAACCACACCAGAGACACTCGTACTGACTCTCTCAACCACGACACAAGGAGATAAAGATAGTGAAAATTAAACATCTGCCTCACCAAAACCCCTTTAGTCTCCTCACTCTTCTAGTTTGGCAAAGGGGAACGAATAAATACTTCAAGTTCATACACCTCATTTTTTTTTTAATAATAATCTTTCACTGGGGATAAGGTCTTTCTTCATGTGTATTATAAAACATTCGCTGTCTCAGCATTCCAACATTTTCATAAAAGTAAAAGCCATGGAATACATTATTAATTTTGAAGACACTATGAACACTCACTGACTTCAAAAGCATCTTTGAAACAAAAGAATCCTGGACAGTGGGGCTGGATTTGCGGTATCTGATGTAACCGAGCTACACAAGTTGATATAAAAACTCAAAAGCATCTTGTATTCAAAACAAACTATGTTAAAAATGTAACAGAATTCAGTTCAACTCAGAGGTGCTTAAAAACTTCAATGAAAATTCCTAAATCCACTCACACCCTATTTACATCAGAGGAGTGAGTGCTGTAATTGCACAAAAACACAATCATCTTTGAAAATTCAAGCACAACCTTCCTCAGATGCCCTCAGATGCAAAGAATATGTTCATTAAAATAAAGACTTGGTGTACTAAAGTAGAATTGAAGGGATTCTATATGATGAAAAGACGGCAAATAAACCTGACAACACCCTGAAGGGGGGTTTTTGCTCTTTTTTTGCTGATTTTTTTAACTGCTATGGGGTTTTTTAGGATACTTAAAAATGAAAATTAGTAAAGTGATAATTTCTAAATTGTTACTGCACTCTCCATTTTTTTCCCCTTGCAAGGTGTCACCATTCTAAAATCCAACTGCCACACACAAGCCACTTTAACATGTTGTTTTCAACAACTTATCACTGATCACTCCTATGTGAGGAGTTTTAAGTCTACAGACTTTATTTTAAGTCTATAGAAAAACTTAGAATAGGGAATCTTTTTTACCCAGAAAGCTATATAAATAAAGAATTGAATCTGATCATTTTCATATGCTGCCAGGCTTTGGATGGATAAATATTTCCAAAGAGCTGGCGCCTCTGTTTTGGGTAGGAGTGGGTGGAATATTGCAGGATTCCCCTTCCCTCCCCCACTGAAGCAGAATCTGGTCCCTATTAAAGGCATTTCAGCTGTAATTCTACTGTCAGAAAAATCCTGATTTTCTACAGTGTTGCAATTCTCAAAACCATCATTAACACTGATGAGATCCTGTTCCACATCTGCCAATTCTGAGTTTTACTGTCCGTGCCAAGCATGGCAGAAAAGAAAAATCTAAAGCTCTAGTAATGATGAAAGCTGTATAGAAATCATATTAAAAAGACCATGAGGAAAGTATCTTAATTTGCGTGTAGCATAACATACATAATTCACTCAGCACACTTAGAACTGGCCTTTTCTATAAAAAAGCGTTCAAGTACCATCTCTGTAGTGAAACCAAAGATGCTGTTGGCCCTATTGAAATTACAGAAACAGAACACAAGGCAGCCTGGATTAAGGTTTCTGCAGCTGTCAGCAATGCAATCATCAGAAGGGTGCCACTGACAAACTGTATTTCCAAGCTGACTGAGCATGTCAGCATCGGAAAATTCAATACAGGCCACAAATACAACAAACATGGGAATGCACTTTTATGCATCACTTTCTATTGAGAACTTGCTACAATGATCACGAATACCAAGGGCTCACTGATTAAAGTTCATTTGATTCTGCCCAAATGCTGCATTAGATTGAAAGTAAGGGTAACAATGAATGATTTGGAAACCTGATTCCTCGTTAGGAATGCACTGTAAGTCTATTTCTGCTCTCTTCCATCTCATCCCAAAAGATCCTAATTTTTGTGCAGTCCTAAGATCAAGACTACAAAAGCTTGTCTGTAAACATTCTAGATATATGTTCAGGACATCTTATCCCAAACACAGGAATGAAAACTGAAATGTAAAAACCAATTATAGACCTACAAGTACTGGAGGAAAAAATCTCTTGGTTAGACATATTAAACATACACAGTAAAATAAATAGGAAAGTATGCAAAACAATGTATTGCAATTATTAAAGATTTGTATTTGTCATCACAAATTGAAATAACTTTTGATAATACTTTTTATTCTGCTTAAACATATTTCAAGTCAGTAATTTTTCCTTTTCTTCCTTTCTGTGGGTGATCTACACCAGTGCTTTAGACCTGGGACAACAACTATTGTTGTTTCAAGAGAAAATGGGTACTAGCGGCTAATAAGGACATCACTTAACAGCAACTGCCTTCTGCCTTATTAAAAGCAAGAGTCTTTTCAGAAGTTATTGAATCCAGCTCCTGCAGACAGCCAAGGATGTTGTTTTTTGTGTCTCAGTGTCATGAGTTTTGATGTCTGTCACAAAGCTCCAGATGCTCAATATTACCTCAATCTCACTGTTAATTGAAAGAGTGTTTTTGCACAGTCTAGCTGCAAGTAAGTGTGTTCTACACTTGGTGGAAAAATTAAGTCTCTTAGAGCACCAAAAGTTATTTCAGGAAGCCTCATTCTTTTTTAACCTTCAGCATGCACACAGCTTCTCTGTAATGAGAGGAGTGGGGATGACAGGCACAGTGTAAGGAGAATAAAACAAGAAAAGTTTTAAGTACATTGAAGTCAAACACATAAGGCTGTACCTAAAGTCCTACTGTCTTGTTAAAACTAAAGAAGGCTGGCACATGTCTTCATTAACAGCTTAAAGCTAATTCTACCTTCCTTCTGAACTGAATTTACAAGTAGATTCTAGCTATGCTGTGACAGAATTATTCAGGTAATCTAGCTGTTGCTCCAAGAATACAGTGGTAGCAAGGCCTCCAAGGCAAGGATTTTACCTTTGTTACAGCTGACATCTGACCTGGCTGCAGCAGCATTTGCAAGGAGACATACTCCAGCCACTTCAAAGTGAGAGATATTATCCTCTGTGCCTATCTGCTCCCTCTCATTCCCATGCTCAGTGTCTTCCAATTGTCGTTGGAAGGGAACAAAGTCTGTCTGATCATCCCAATTACCAGAAAGCATGCCAAAAGAAAAGTAGCTTAGCAATAACAATAATCAAATTTTCTAAAAACCGTAGAACCAGCAGACTGATCATATTTGATTATACTTAAGTCAGGCTGTACTGCTGAAGCAGGAAGTAAGAAACAGCATTAGTAAGGGAAAGAAATTCAAAGCATTTCTGTGTTCTCCCTATTCTCTCCTGACCTGCAGCCTGCCTTAACTTGCCAACTCCCCTTATGTATTATTACTCGTCCTCTTACAGCTCTTGCCTTTCTGACATCTCAGAGCAGATGGTTTCCATTCCCTTTCCTGGCTCTTCTTTTCTCAATCCCAGTAATTTCTGCTTTCATCAAGAAAGAACAAGATTCAAGACTGTGGGGCCCTGAAGAAGCAAAGAACAAGACGGGGAAACTAAACCAGTGAAAAGAAGGAGTGAGACTTCCCACCAGTAAGAAAAAGGTGAGAAGACAATAAAACTAGCCTGTACAAGAAAGTAGACTGTGGCATCTGATTAAATTGGCTGGTAATTTTTCCCTCAACACAGGATAACAAGCTCCAAAATTGTGCCCCCGCAGCTCCCAAAGCCTTTCCTGTGTTCATGAGAAATGCACGAGGCAAAAGATTCCTCTCTGCTATTAAAGTATCATTTCAGAGAGAAATGGTAACTCTGTGAATAAATATGTCTTTACAGCTTAAGAACTTGCAGAAAAGACCATCTACAGAAAGGAAGAAAATACAGGATCAGAGAATTCTTATCAAAACTTTAAAAACTTGAAATCTGTTTTACAAGAGTAAAAAACAATGCATTTTGCAATTTTTATATAACAGCACTGAACAAACAGAAAATACACAATATTGTACAAACAGACAAATAAACAGAAACAATCTGAAGTTTTGGGAAAGTACTAACCAGTTACTGACAGCAGCTGTGAAACCCTCACCTCCATTTCCTCCCGATGAGACCTGTCTCTATCCTCGAATTCACGAGTTCTTCGTCGAGCCTCTTCAAAGGCTTGTTGTGCCAATGCATCCTCCTGCTACCAAAGCAGATGACACAGAGTGACACAAAAGGTGACCCTCATTTCCACCAAATCACATTTCTTTTGAATATTAAGTATCCCTTGGCAGCAAAGTCAAGTATGTCCTGCAGAACCTGCTAGAACACAGACGAGTTCCAGCAAATGTCAATACAGGTTAATGAAATATTACTCACCTTCACTACAGCAGTAGAGATAACCAAAGCTGGAATGCAGCTACTACTAAAATACATTTTCAAAGGAGAGCTGCTGTTCCAAAGTTTAAATGCTGCTTTTTCTTTTAAGGCTAGGAATTCTCAGAAGTTATATGTAAAAGGGAATATATTTTATTCTCCTTACGAAAGTCATTTTGAAGACAGTATTCACAGGTATAGCTAGACAGAGTCCACTAGCATCACTATACAAACAATGACAATTTAATTCTCTGGCATTTAAAATAAAGCATTATCAAAGTTACAAACCAAATAAATCCTTCATTTTATTAAAAGCTGCTGCAGGTGCATCAGTATGAACATTCTTAATACTTGTGTATCATTTATATTATTTAAATTTAGATGCCTAGGAAGATGCAAAGCAGAAATTATTCCTCCACCAATTTGCACACATTCCCATACAATGGAGGAGAAACCTGCAGGTTTTCAACAGCCCTTTTGCTTATTTGCAACAATGGCTTATGCACAGGAACAGACTTAATAAACTAACACTCAAAAAAAAACCACCTTCAAACCGTATTTTCTACTAGAAAATGTTTTAAATTAAGTGTCTTTTAACACATTTTCTGTTCCCTGTCAGAATTTTAAAATTTTCAGAATGGAAGAGTCATGTCTGAAGAGGTTGCACAATCCAGGAAGGGATCAACTATATTGGTTCTCCCTCCTTCTAGCTCTTCAACTATAACTACTACTAACTCTGCTTACAATTCCCACATACATGCAAATGTTATTTTAAAGCTGATAATTTTTAAAAAGCTGACCTTGACTGTTAGAGGACATAAACACATAGAGAGAACAACTAAGTTTTAATATACCTGGGGACTAAGTGCATAAATTTTTCAATTTAAGATAAAGCATCCCCAGCCTGAGAAAATGTTAAATTGCCTTTTTTGCCGAGGGCACAATCGTGGGCCCTGGAGCTGCTCTGTGAAATGATGTGAAGGGGCTCCCTCGTGGCCCAAGGCAGGGAAATACAAACAGCTGCCAATCCCACACTCTGCCTTTTGCCATCGCTTTCTGGGGACGTGTATGCAATGTTTAAAGCTGCCAACAAGATAATATTTTACCACCATCTATTATTTTTAAGAGCAGAATTCGGCCCTTTACAGCCATTTTAATGTTCATACAAGGCATAGAAGCCAGGATCAGAGAGCGGAAAGTAAGTTTGTTCTTAATAATGCAGAAGGTTAAAGAGAAAACAGATAAGCTTGTTTCCCAGATGACTCCAGAAAAGCTGCCTTAGTTCTAGTTTACAAAAGATATGTATGTCTTTATTACCTTTTTTTAAGAAACAAGCTTAAATAGAAGCAGATTCTTTTTTATCAAAGGTTTTTGCATTTTACCATCATTTAGAGTGGTCATGAAATAAAAGGTTGACATACAGCCTCAGACAGAATATTTTAAAGAAACGGTCATAACCAAAAGAAACTAAATTAGAAATTTATGGGAAAAAAATCAGTGAAAACAGAACAAAAACAAACTTCCCAGTCCAGAAAATAAATTTTAAAAAAACTTTTTAAAAGAGAAGCTTACAAACACCCACACTTATACATGAATCCTCACAGCAGCCCAGTAGGAAAAGACTTGGTGAGATAGCAAAATGCCCTACTATGGAAGGGGTGCAAAAGTACTGAAGACAGAAACAGCCTCTTAAGGACACTCAAATATCAAATCCAAGGAAATTTCAGCCCCAAAGGGGGAAGATATTTAAGCACGTATGTACAGCTTTGTGTGTGCTGGTCCATCAAAGTCGGAGCAAGCAGTGGAATCAAGGCTTTCAGTAACAAAAAGACTGCTTAGTAGCAAGACATGGATAGGCTGTGGATTAAGTAGAAAAACCACTAGCTTAACAGGTACAATTAAAATACTTCAATGTTAGCACATGTGCATTCTCTACCTAAAATATTTGGTTACCTGGTGAAGGGTAGTATATTTTCCAAAGTATGACAGCAAAGAAAAATTTTATCTGATCCCAGCATTAGTACAAATTGGTAAGAGACAGGAAAATGCAAGAGCACTATATTTGCATAAGACAAGCTTCCAAAAGTGAGGGGGGTGTGAAGAGTGGCTGGAGCTCTTACAAAGGACAGTGGGTACACAGGCAATACCGTCTGAGGCACTTAAGCCCCCTCTGACATCAGTGTTATTTTAGGATCAAAGTCAGCAGTTCGGTCAACTGCCACTACCAACATTACAACAGCTTTAAACAAGGAAGCAGAGTGACAGATACAGGAAAAAGGAAACTGATGAGTGTAAAAGATTGCCTGAATGTTTACAATACTAACACATATAAGGGTGCAGCTACTCCTGTGTCTGTACCATTCCTTATGACACTGGGTACCCTTAAGTACTACTACTGTAGCAAGTAGAATGACCAATGATGACCTCACAGTCGCCAAGAATCATAAACTATAAACAAGTTATACACCTGTAACTGAGTGCAAACATCTCTGTAGATCCACACAGTGCTATACCTCCAGCTCAGCACCCTGTACTCACAACTCAGGAAAGCACTGACACCTGAGAGCATACACACATCCCCTCACACACAAAAAGGGTAAATCACAACTTCAGTGCACAAACATTTTCTGAAGACAACAGAAGGGAATTGTTAAGTGTTGTTGAGACAGCATATACACATTGGGAAACTAAAATAATCCAAGCACTTGCGAAAACATTTATTGGGAAATTAAGAAGAGAAAAATCAAACCCACAGGTCATCTGACCCCTCTCCTTTTTGGAAGGGTACCCATTTTCTTCAGACACTCTCCAGTTTTGGAGAGAGTGACACCATCTCCTCTTGAGGGCATGTTCCCATCAGCCTGCTCTCAGTTCAGAAGTCCTGTGACTTAGCATTATGTATCAAACTTAATAACTACAGATAAAGAACCTTGGAATTTATCTTGCACATTCCTCAGGGCTCTACACTTGTCCTGGCCGTGTAAGGCAGTACAGCCTGAAGGCCTCCTAATCCATGGAGTCCACAGCAGTGACTCTGCTGCAGCTGGAACTGAGCTTGCTCAAGTCACTGACACAGTTTTGCAAGTAGTGAATGCACAGCAAAGAGCGGATTTCAAGTAAAAGCTTCGGTCTGTGGCTTTTCTCATGGGTTGACAAAGGGTGGCAGGACTTTTCTCTCTTTCTAGGCACCATGATGGAAGTGTGCAGGGCTGTGACTGCTTCAAAGACACTTTGACACAAAGTGTTTCTACTTAATCAAGAACACAGTCACATTAACATCACCTCATTATGTGCAAATTAGTTTCTTAAGTTAGGGAGAGGCAAAGCACAACAGAGTGTGTTCTTGGTACTTTGGAGGAATCAAAGGGTTTCTATTTGTTACATAGTGACCAATGGTGGCTGCAGAAGGACTAAAAGGGAAACTCCAAGGAAGTGAGGGCTCAGAATGAGGCGAACAGTGGAAATAGAAAGTGCCTCCTTCTTTATATCAGTTCCAGTGCACAACTGCCAGGAGCAAACCCTCACAGGGCAAAGGGAATGTCAAGGTACTTTGGTAAAACAGTTTGTGTGAATGTTAAGTTTTTGCAAAAATCACCCAAATGTATGACACACACAGGGTATAACAAAGACAATCACCACTGTCACACAAACCAGTTCAACTATTCACTACAGAAATGAACTGCTGAGTTTGTCACAAAATATAGATTGTAAGTCATAACTCTGGTAACTGATGTTACTACATCCAATTTACTCTCCAATACAGCGGCAGGTGATCTGCACAGAAGCTCACACAAACCAGGTGCAGCAGCTTTTAATATTAATTAAGTGGATTTGTTACCAAACTACATCTCAGAAGCAAAGATATATCTCAAGTCTGACTAAATTAAAGAACCCTACAGCTGTGCAAGTGAACCTTTTCTCTGTGATATCCACTTTGAAGGGCATTTCCTTTGTGTTGACTTTGTTCTTGTCCAAAGACTCAGGGGCTGGACAGTAATTTTGCTGGTAGGAAGTAGGTAGATAGGAAGTGAGTTCTTGAAAGCTGCCATACCTTAACAGAGCAGAGTCCATCAGTGCCAAAGGACAAATAAAAAACTCTATTCATTCTCACTCATATGTAATAAAACAAAAAGCTACCAAAAACCCCTCAACCACCCTAAAATAAACAGCTAAAATAGACTTTCCAGTTCTATTGCTACAAGTTACAGGCATAGTTTTTTAAATGCTTTATTATTCTGTAGCATAGTAACAGTGCAAAATCACTCAAAGTTGTAAATTACAAATGATTCCTGCCCCTAATATTTTGACCTAATGAAGCTAAACTAGTGTTTAGCTACAAATACATTTCTGAACTTCTGTACTGTGAGTTTTATTTGGAGTTTATACTCAAAATGAAGGCAAAAACTGTGCTTCCCTCCAGAAGAACAAACATGTATGGCACAGTAGCCAAGGGCAGACTGTCTTACCTGTGCTCTCTCTTCATCAAATTCCAGGCAGCCCATACCATCCAGTCTCTGTAGATCTATCCAGCCTTTCCAGATTACACAGACACCATTGAGAATCATAGGTGCCTTCAAGTACACCTGGAACAAAAGCAAAACACATGCTATGAATTTGCAAGCTCTTACACATGTGCCTGCACAATGAAAATACTGATCCAGGAAGTTTCTATATGTATTCTCAGAAGAACATCCAAACCAGCTGGTAACATAAGACTCCATTTAACAGCTTCTACTGCTTCCTTTCCAAGAACTCATTTTAATCAAGTGAGTGCTTTAACTTTTGCCTACTGTACTGGATTCAATAAATTTAAGCTGTGTTCTCATTTTATAAACTGGCGTGCACCAGGATTTAGTTAGAATTCTTACTGCTTGCAGTTAAACTAGGGGTCTTTCTAGTCAGCTTACCTTTGTATCACAAAGGAAGTGGCATGCTGCCAGACAGGGAGGATCTTACAGCACATTTCAATTAGTTAAATGAGCACACACCTTCCTACTCCTGAGAAACACTATATTTTATCCCAATAAATGAGCGACTTCAACAAAGAGCAAGCACTGGTTTCAGTCCTCTCATATTTACCAACTACTCAGAGCTCAGTAAAATACACCACATACACATTGTGCTAAAAATAAGGAAGTCTTCCTGTGTCAATTCTAGCATGTGTGAAAGGCTTTTAAAAAGAAGCAACATCAGCTGATGAAACCCAAGTACAGTACCAATGTGCACCGTGCCTTGTGCTGCAGCACAGAATAATGCATGATCGTAAGGCCCTACATCTAGATAACAGTAGACAATACAGTGATGTCACAAGGGAACCTAAAAAAAAGCAAATACAGCCCTAAATGAGTTTGGCATGTTAAACTTAATGACATCAGGCTTAAATAAAATAGAGTCACAGCAAAATTACCTGAATTGTACAGAAAAGAAAAAAAAAATTAAAAAATAAAATCAACCTTCAGTAGTTATTTCAGCCTACTTGGCAATTCAAAACCTCTCATGGAACAGGAGTTTGTCCATGTTGAATCACTAGAGAGGCAAACCTGCACCCACTTCAGACTGAAGGACTGCTTAGACATTCGAACTCCATTTGAGTTTTTTCAGCCTTCAGGAGCAGCTCAGGCTCAGCTAGGTAGGGGAACTTTCACACAGTGCCTCCTCTAACAGTTCTAAATTAATCCTCTGGCAAATCCTCATCAAAGCGTAATTGATGTTTAGCACTATAACGCATTTCAAAGCGCCCCCACAGTGCCTACTTGCTCAGTTCCACACTTACCAACTAAGGCCACTCAAGCAAAAAAAGAAAGGGCTCAAGAAGCAGGCGGCACAGAGGAAGGCAAGCCCCCCTTATGCAAAGGCTGTGATGGCAGAATTAAGCACTCAACAACATGAAAGGCAACCCATGGGTGGAAGAAAAGGAACAAATAATATGAATCGAAGTGACAAACAATGTAATGTTATTTGCCAAAGAAAACAAACATTTGATCTCCAAGCCTGATTTTTACAACTTATTACACTTCGGTATGAAGTGATGTACTCTAGACCTTTTAATTAGTACAGCATGCAGCAGCTCAATAATGAGGCAATAAATGTTAGTTTGAGCTATCTTCTTCCCACCAGCACTTCTACTGCAGGGTCTCTGCTAAGAACACAGCCAGGTTTTCTGTGCCTGCACTCACAGATCATCTGTGAGAGTCATCACACCTCGGCCTTGCGTGGGGACAGCACACCAGGCACATCTACTGGCCAACAGCCTCTGTGAGCAGAGATGTCAGAACCAGCATGAGTAAGATGTGGACTACCAGGAAACCACCTCCCACAGCCCTCATTTCAAGATTAAACATTTCAAACACATGAAATACATTGCAGCCCTTCAGCACAGTCTCCACTCGTTCGTCTCACAAGAAACAAATGAAGGACGCAGCATCAATTTAATAAATGTGTTTAATTAGTTTAGAAGTGAAGGACAGATAAGAGAGGCTACTGAAACTGTCATTCTCTTCTAAGGAAAATGAAGAATATTCAAGAGGGGAAATAAAAAGGCAGTATAAGCTAACCATGGGTCTGTAAAGACAAAACAGCCTGTACTCTAATGCTGGTTATGTTTCACAGGAGCAAACAAGCACTTTGCTGATCTTCATTTAGAGTTTACCTTTCACTCAACTTCCTTGATCCTTCTGGCCCACAACAGCAGCCTGGGACATAGGCCTTCCCACAGATGACAAAACCAGCTTTCCAAGTTGTCCAGGAATACTTTTTGTTTGTTTGTTTGATAAGGAATATTATTTTGCCACTAACTCATTTCAGTGGCCATTCAACTGCCTTGGTCACTGCAGCTGCCAGTGCACTACACGCAAACTTCCTCCCTCAGTGCAAACAGCAGGTAGCTCAGATGTAGCTGCTGAGGGCTCAATACTTCAAATGCCTTAAGCATCACCTGGAAGCCTGAGCAGTGCTGCAAATTCTATGAAAGTCTTCAGAAGTCAAAGGGAAACAAGTTGACAGAGCTGATGTGATTCCTGATTCCTACAATCTGCCCTGAGCACACCAGCCAACAGCTGAGCTGCTGACACAGCAGCTTGGGAACCCCTGGCACGCAGCCTGACCTTTCAGATAAAGTAGTCTGCCCTTGCTCCTGAATCAGAGCCCTGGAAGCCTTACACCACCAGATTCAGGAGGTCTTCAAAACTCTGATAAACAAACATTTTTTACTTCTGAAAGCATGAATTCCTTTTCAAGATATTCAGAATTTTGAAATTACCACATAATCATTCAAACATAGTAATCATTCATCCTGAAACCCCACGAGCTTATGCAAGAACTTTTCTCTCACTAAAACACAATAATGCACACTGGTACTTTTAAATTTGTTTTAGAGAAAGGAATTTAAACTCCTTTTCCCCCTCTCCTCTTTCAGGAAAATGGAAACCACCTAAGATTATAGCCAAAAACGTTTAACCACACATTTCCTTCTTTTCCGATAAAGCCATGTTGGTTCCCTTTCAACTTCTGAACTTAACAGAATTATTAATAAATTACTGCTCTGTCTGTGAACACATGATTATGGCACCTCAAAATCCAGCAAAGTGGTCTTTTAAAAATTTCTGAATTGTCTGCTCTGAAAATTGCCTCAAGACAGTCATGGTAGGAGACCAAGGGCAAAAGCTGCATTATTTCTAAAAAGACCCAAAATTCCCCCCTCCCTAATATTATAGAAGTAGATAAAAGCATGTCTTTGTTAGAACAACTCTTTCAAGGTTTTATTACTAATCCCAGATTACCTGCATTTAAATAAATTTATAAATCCTCCACACACCTCTGGGTGGTTTTCATAATAATGTCTGGCAGTCAGTGCTGTAAAATTCAAGAGACAGGTGAAAAGCGCTACAGAACAGAAGGAAGGAGGAAAGGTTGGAAGTCAGGCAATTACCAAATTCATATTCAGTGGACAAATTCAATGCTACATAAAGAAACACCATTATAGGACACACAAGAGGAACAGCTAAATTATACAGCAGCCTCTTTTCAGAATAAAGTCCATCCTATAAACCAAGGGAAGTATGGATTTTCTGCCACTGACAGTGGACAATTGTGTAAATAAGTTAAAAATTTTTGTACACATGTTGAAGGATGAGAATAAGTTCTCTCCCATTTTGCACCTTCATTTTCCACATACTGGCACAGCCAAAGCTTTGTTAGACTACGAGACTTAGGTAAACAGTCACATATTGAAATATGGAATTTTTACTAGTTTTATAGCAGTTGAATTTTTGTTCAGGTGGCTATTACAGAATTGATTTAATCTCAAATGACATCTTCAATCTCAAACTCCTACTACAGACCAAAGTAGCATTAGAATTTTTAAATGACAAACAGACATGTTACTTTAATATTGGAAACAGGCTTTTCATATTAGAACAAATATTCTGCTTGCTGACTGAAAAACCAGCAAGAGTAAACACTCTATCTGCTGGCAGATTATCTGGACAGAGGACAAACAGCACAATAAATACACACAAACTTGAAGGTGCTGCATGAATAGGCTTAGTTGGGCTCTTAAGTTGTTGAGCTGTGTTTGTGCCTCCCCGCTGGCTTGTTCTCAAAGACCTCTGTGCCACACCTTCAACATATACTATATCTCACCTTCCCTTTTGTACTCTTTCAACTAATCTGTTATTTCTTTTCATCTGCATTTAAATGAGCAACCCTCTCCCCCAACTCCAACTAACTGGGAGTTATCTCTCGTTAAGAACAGGCAGGGACATGGCTCCTGTAACACCACTCATTCATATTTTAAAATCCAAACTATTTAAATAGAGGACAATTCTCAATAACTTTTTTAAAAGCTACTTTATTTTAGCACAAGACAAAAACCCTCAGTTTCACATCCTATTTTAGTCATCTAGTAAACCCTTATCTCACAACAGCAGGATATTTAACTGATCTGCTGGAGGTATGCTATCTGTGTGCTCCATCCACACATCCTGCAGTTACAGAAAATGCTCCTTCTCCCTACAGCAACCAAGCCATTTCCTCCCCCAGAGATTGCACACTGTTCTCACCACCCACCAACTAATGAATCAGCAGGCTCACAACAGCCAGAGCCAGGGAGATCAACTTCACCCCCCAGGAAACACCAGTCCCCAGTGAAGTGGTGCAGTCCCCTCCCTTCTGTTTTCATTTTCCCAGCACACTGGAGCAAAATGCATTCTTTCAGAAGAGGCTCAGTTCTGACTCACCCTCTGCCTCATCACGCACACATCTGCCCATTCATAACCACTCACACGGGCGGCCCCGCGGCCCCTCTCGGCTGAGCCACATCTGTCCATCCATCCCACTTCTGATCCCACCTTCCCCTGAATCATACCCCACTTTTAAGTATTTAAACAGCAGTCTCCCTGGTGATTTCATATGTGAAACACTGACCACTAAGAAAGAAACAGCTTTGAACACTTACTCCAAGAAAGAAAGGTGTTAAATCGGGTAAGGCTAACCTCATCATTTCAGCTTCTCTTAACAGTATCTGTATACACTAGCAAGTAAAAGGAAACAACCTGTACAAAATGTTCAAATGAGAAATTATGTATTCAACTGTTTCCTTTAACAGCAACAGCATATGATTATATATACAGTTTCAAAAATAAAATGCTGCAGTCTTGCCATAGAGATGCGGCACAACTGCTCTGAAATGTAAGTTTGCATCAGTCCCATCCCTGTGTTCTCCCCAAAATACCAAGACACTTTCATATCACAGAGAGGGGTCTCTAGCCTGCGTTTCAGAGAGGGGGGCAAAGCACGAGACAGGAAGCAAGAAATGAAAAAAAAAAAAGAAAGAAAAAAGCTTTTCTAAAACTTTGCAACAGAACTTATACACTAAAACCCTCAATTATTTGGTGAACAAAACAGAATAGTAACTTCATTGGTGTAACAACAACTGAAGTCACAGCAAAAGCTGGTAACTTCAGGCAAGGTTTCACACTACACTTTCAGATATTGACAAGCGACCAAGTCATGAACAGAGTTTACAGCATTTATCTGACTTGATAAGTTTAATTCCCATACACTAACCTTGTAACATAATTTAAACTGGAATGAAACATAAATAGAAACAGCTGAAAAGAATCCCATTTAGGAAGCGACTGAGTGAAATAAGACCTTTCAGTTCTTTTAATTTGGATCAATCCTTCTGTCTTGTGCCTCAAAACATATTATTCTTTCTTAGAATGCACAAAGAAAATGTCTTCTATTCTAAAAGCTACGTCTTGGAATTTCTTCCATTACATGACAATGAGGTTTTGTTAAAATTCAAACCTTATACTCTTCTGCAAAAATGTACAGGAATTGATACTTTCTGACCAAACAAGAATCTTTCCTAAACACTTGTACATAGATGACCCAGTTGTGGCTTTCAAGATGAATACAGCTTCTAGTTTCTCAAGGGTGGCACCTACGGCACAGCTGTACCACACCACCACCAACAGGTCCTTGCTGGTTCCTGAGCAGGTGGCAAGGTGGGACTCCTGGGACAGCTCTGGCCAGGGCAGGAGCACTGCCCAGGGACACCCCGTTGGGCCCAGCACTACTGTTTCTCTGCCTGGGACCTGTTCCTTCAGCTCTGCTTCCTTCTGATCACACAGAGACATTTCACTTGCAACTGAGGAAAGAATGCACTCCAATTCACAACTAGAAAAACACCTCCGAACATACCACACCTCTCTATGATATGAATTTTCAACTTCATAGCAAAACCTGACGGTCTGATATAATGTACTTTGGTCAATTTTAAAGTATGCTTATATAAGTCACCAGGTTTTATTACAAATATCAGTAAAGATTGAGATGAAATATAACGCATTTTTACAGTTCTATGTAGCAAAAATACTCATGTACAGACTCATTCCAAAAATATCTTTCTAAGTAATATCAGAGCTGTGACAAAACCTCTCTCAACATGCTTTGTGTACTACTGAAATACTACAGTGATGGGGTCTGGTTTCTAAAACATCAAAAAAAGAATAGCTGAAGAATTTTCCTTACCTTATTGGAGAGCCAGACTTTAAAATTCCCTTGTAGAAAACCTGGTGTTTTTTTGGTTGGTTGCATTTGTTAGCTTTTTTCTGCATAGTTAGCTCAACTATGTAATTATGACTCCTTTTCGAAAGCAGATCGATGTTTCATTAAATTATGCAGGTTGCTATTTCACTTAACTGAAAACAAAGTCTATAACTAAGAACAGATACGAAGCAGTAAGGATGTCAGAACAAATGTGATTAAAATCTGTGGAGCATTTTATTCCTGGATTAAGATCACTGGTCAGTACTTATGCTTAGAAGCTCACATAGAAAAATACTAAAATGCTACTGCACAGAAATTATACTCATCATCTAATAACCAAGTCTCCAGATACAGTTCATCATTCCAAAATACTGCAATTTCTCGACTAAGCAGAAAACACGAACCAGACTTGACCAAAACCACCAAAAAAACCCCAATACAAAGCAAAAAGTACACAGCTTCTAGTTTTCACATTGTCACTACAGAAGGGACTAATGCCTCCCAAAGGGAAATGCATCTCATGCTCAGGCTCTATTCCTCTGCCTTCAAAAGACAGAACCAACCACAGAGCTGGAACTGAAAATCAACAAAAATGCAAGGGGCATAACAAGAAAAATCTGAAAGGCAAATATATGCTGGGGTTTTCCCCTGTGAAACTTTACAGGGTCTTTTATCAGCCTATCTTTACTGCTAGATTCTACATGAGTAAGATGGCTGGATTTTGAATCTACTCTCCCTTTTAATGGAGAAGGCATGCATTTTAAAAGGACCCAGTTGCAACAATTAAAAAGAATAGCTTTTGCAGTAAAATATTGCCAGGAGATCACTGCTTGTTTTGTGGCTCCAAGTACACATGCATGCTTCTGCTCACGAGCCCAGTAACTAACAGACACACACAGTTTTCTGCCACATTGACAGAATATTTTCCAGGCAGAAACTTCAAAACTGGTTGTGAAATTTGGTTTTTCTCAAGCTTTTAGAAAATCACACAGCAAAAATGAGTTACAACCAGCAACTGCAACAGAAGATTAGAAAGAGAGGTTTATCTCAAACACATCACTTGCACACCATGCTACCTGGGTGCAAATAAACAGCCTACTAATCTTCTACTTTTGGACTGAAACTTTGAAACATATAATGCAAATATACTCAACTATACAAAATAGAAGTTACCTGATTTTGACAATATGGGGAAGAAACTAATAAAAACATCCAGGAATTGACCCAAGCAAGAGAGGAGCAAGAAAAGCTGCTGCTTCTACCCTTTGGCTTTCATTGCCTTCTTGAGCACTCCAAGAGCCTCACCCTTCCCCTTAAGCAGGATTCAAGTCTGGAAAAACTGTTCAAACATTTACTCAAGAAGTAGTGCTGCATCAAGGCTTAAAATAATGCTAGTAATTTTTTTGTCTTTTGTATACTATAACAACTATTCAGCTTTCATCATTCAATAAAATTTCATAGTGTCATAATTACTCTGTAGAAAACGATCAGCTTCTCCAGAAAACATCCTTAGCAATGACTAGAAATCTTCTTTAACAGAGTAACACCAAACTTGCAATTTTGCAAGCTAATGAGCTCATTTCATTACTTGTGCTTTGGACAGTAAAGCTTGAAGAACCATTTCAGTAACTTTCAGAAAAATGACAGTTTCTTGAAGCAAATGTTTCGTCATCTTATTGAACTTTTCTGATTTTTAACATGAATTGTTAAGCGATTTTCACAAAGAAGCAGACATTCTCAACAATGATGCTCTTACTTTTCTCATTCATTTATAAGAAGAGGAGAGAAGCATAATATTAGCAACTTTGCTTAGTAAGTGGAGACTGATATGCAAACAAGAGGATTCAACAACCCAAATGCCTGGACTTCTTCCAGCATCTATGCTGCAGAGATCTCAAGTACTGCTTTCATCCACACAGCACTCATCTGCTCTTATATATAGCTGCTTCTCAAATGCAAAATTTAGCTCACTAACTCCAATTTTGTTCCTCTTCTGGGAAACTTTAGGATGATGACATGGGTATATTTGAAATCTTGTCTATACAACTCTAACGAGTGCATTTAAGCCACTGGAAAGAGTTCAAGGCAGTATGACTGAATAACTGCTTTTAGAATACATAATAAAAGCTAAGCAGAAGCAGTTTTACTGACAGCAGACCGTAAGTACTTCCACAGCTGTGCTGCAATACTGCTCCCAAGCATTGTTTCAAAATGGTATCGTCACTGCCTGCACTGTAATGCTCAGACAAGGCTGTGGGCAGTCACAGAAGTATTTGGAGGATAGGGGGGTGAAAGGATTCCAGGGGAAAGGCTGTGGATACTCATCACATGAGAGGTGCCTGGGGTGACTCACGCTGCAGTGGCGGAGGGCACCCGATGATAAATCACTCTGCAGGAACAACTGTCCAAACCCAGCCAGTGGCTGCCTGCCAGGACAACGTGTCCAGTCTATGTCCTCTAAAGATTTCTCTTCCCAAAATCCAAGTTCCTAACTGTTCATGGTGTATAAACTGTATACACATAGAGGCATCTCCTAATTGTCAGGTAAAGCGAATAAGCGCAGGTACACGATGACTGTGGCTTCAGATGGAATTTGGATTAAAAAGCTCTCCTCTATGCAACACCAGAGCATAAGGAAGAACACTTCCAAGTATCTAGGCAAAAAAAAAAGGAAAAGGTTTCATTCTCCTCTAAAGCAAAAATGGATTTAGGAGCATGAACAAAGGATGTTGCTGGGAAGAAAAAAAAATAATAGAAAGAAAAAGAAACTGAGAAGTCTCTGCCAGCTAAAGGCCTCTTAAGCACAAACACAATAACAAATTCTGTAATCACAAGCATCTATAGAAAACTAGTATTTTATTCAAACCATATAGATGATCCTGGATGAAAACTGATCAAGGAGGATCATCAAGAAAAGTGGATTCTTCTCATCCACCAAGCCTTTACAGGACTCCCACCAAGCAACTCCAAGAAAAAAAAAAATATATATCAAGCTGTTTAGCCAGGCTAGGTACAAACCGGATACATCACCAAACCCATTTGTCTGCTGTGAGAATAACCACACACTGACCTCCTTGTTTAAAGCTCACAGAAGAGCCTGAGAAAGATCAAAAGGAACAACAGTGATGTGGGTTTCATCAGGACAACACCACTTCCCTTGGCTGAAGCAGGCAAAAGTACCTCGAACGCCCTGAGCACACAGACAGTCCAGCAGCTGATGTCCCTTCACTGACCACCTGCTGCTTCTCACAGAAGAATCTCTCCCAGCTACCACAAGGTTTTGGGGTCATCATGCAGGCATGAGCAGGAGGATAACAATTGTTTAAGGTTGCTCAGGAAAAGCATCAGCTCTGAGGACAGGCACGAGTCAGATCTTCCCTGCTCTGCATTCCTGAAACAAGCTGAAACTAAGCCAGAGGAGGAATTGTGTATCATTCTGCTAGCACAAAGGCAGAGAACAACAGGCAAACATGACAAAAATCTGACCCCAAAATAATGTTTTCCTAACCCACCAGTACATAAAGGGACTGGTCAAGGACTTTACAGAGCCATGCAACGAACCTCTCCTCGACCTTGGATCCGGAAACAAGACTCTGAAGAAGGCATTTATGAGTAGCACAGCTCACTGGAAACAAAATATCCTCGCATATAAAAGAGGATGAACAAAGAATTCCAAGATACTCCTTAGAGGTTAAAGTTGACAGCTTTTTAACTAAGTTCCATCTTACGTGTCCATATGCTTCCACCACACACAGACAGCTCTGTGAACTTTTGTTAGGTGGTGCCCAGCTCTTCAGGGTTGCAGCACCGTCTCATGAAATGCTTTAAACAGAGACCTTCATAATAATTTGAAGAAGCATTATATTACTACAGACAAATAGAATGATGAAATCTCAATAATTGGGAAGACCACAAGCATCTTAGGGCTGTTATAGTTCACCCTATGTGGTGGCACACCACAGTATGATCTTTAATTAATATATTGTGGCTCTAGCATGCTTTTTGCCTTTTTTTTTCCCCCCCTAAATCCCTAACATCATGCATCCTTTCCCACTGATCTGGTAAAAAATCAAATCCTTTTGTCCAGTGACTCAATGGATTTCAGGGAACACATACAAGTAACTGCTAACTGTGAGAATATTTTCAACTATGACAATGCAAAAACCCCAAATACTACTAGACTGAAAACACAGGAACTTAAGGAGTATGGTTATTACTACTGCAGAGTAAAATAAGGCTGAAACTGTAAATTGGTTTCCCAGGCACCATTACCTTTTTTCAAAAAGTAAGTATACCTAAAGAAAGGAAAATGAAAGCTGCTACTTCAACCTTGTCTGGAAGACAAAGTAATGTTACATCTAATTTCTTCAGGAAATGTTGGCAACCAAAGAAATTAAAGTAAAACTTCTGATTCAATACAGATTAGCACAGAAATTAAGGTATTTCTCATAAATTAAGCCTTCCCCTTCCAAGCAAATTCTACTAGGTACATTGTGATCCTGTGTTTGACTGGAAATTGCATTTGCTCAGAAAATGGAGCAGCCAATACACCATCCCAATAATCTATGAAATTTAATGGCTAAAGTCAGAAAACAGAAAGTTAATTTGCAGCAAAGTCTTATCTATCAAACAAAAAAAATCAAAACAGGACACAAGTGGAAAGCAGGTTCTATTGGCTGCCATTTGAATAGGTGCTGTATTTTAATAAAAACTATTTCTCATTACAGTTCTGTTTCTGCTGCAACACCTGCAGCACAACAGAGATTTGCCTTTTTTTTTAATACTCATCCAAGCAGTTAACACCAACTTAGAGCAAAATAAAATCTGGTTATGACAAAAAACTGTGCAAGTAGAAACTCAGCATCTTTAGGAAGGAAACTGACAATCATTAGTTATGGCTAGAACAAAGTTAACGGTTAATGAGTAGAAATCCTAGCTACATCACATGTGGCACAGCAGGCACTCTGAATCAATTTAAATCATGCCTGATGTGTTTTCCTCCAAAGCTGCAGAGTTCATAGGGTAGTAGAGTGAAATAAGCCTGTGTGGAAGACTCTGGTTTATGAGCAGCTGCCACCAAAGAGCAGACAGGAAATAAAGCCGCATTAGAATGAGATGGAGAAGAGTATTATAAAGGGGAGGGGAAGTAAAACAACTTCACAGACTTCATCAGTGACTGGTATTTAAACAGTAAAAAATAATATCTCAGAACTAATGTTCTTTCAAGTAAGAAAGAACAGAGCTATAGAAACATCTTGAATAACAAATGAAAACTGGGGACATTATCTTACTCTAAGAAGTATACAAAATGAATCATGCAAAGAAAGTTGACCACCCAGTTATTAACAAAACAAAGGGACTTTGAAAAAGATTAGATTTTAAGGAGCACTGAAGTCCATACACAGCTCAGCCTTAAGTTCGTATGTCATCAGCACAAAACTGAAATAAAAATTGAAGAACTTCATTAACCACAATAAAACTAGCCTAAGTCATTAATGATACCAGAAAACCAAGGTGAAAATAAAGCTGTCCATTTAATTGCAAGGTTTAATTATCCAATAGTTCAGACAATACATTAACCTACTACACTCCCTACCTTTCAATTTCTTAACATCTATTCATTTATTCTTTACCAAAACACAAATTAAAAAAACCCTGGACATTAGCTGACAACAGAGGATCAGAAAGCCCCAGTATGGTTCAGCTCCCCAGAAACAGGACATGCGCTGCACCTGACACACCCCACACACACCCACAATCACAATGAAATACAATGTTCTATCATCTTTATGATCTAGGGACCTATTTTTAGTGCTGCTTTTTCTTTTGCTATGACAAACCTGAAAAATTGCTCAAATACACAATTAAATTTGCTGCAGGTCAAAGACAGCACAGAATGTTAAAGCTATCTAAAAAAAAAAAAAAGTTAAACTTGAGTTTAAAATGAGTAGAAACATTAAGTGTACACTGAGCCATCCAATTCTTGGATTAATGAAGACAGGGTATCCACCAGAGGCCTACCCACCCATTGTGAATATCAGATGCATCAAATTAAAAGGCAAATTAAGCATATTAAAAAAAACCCCTCAGTTAAGAAATACCAGATTGAAAAACCTCAAGCCTATGAAGTATGTATTTTCAGAATCCCAACTTTCACAAGAGTGTTGCGCTTTCTGAAATTCAATCATTTAAGCAGCAATTCTAGCAGATGCTGCATTGGTAGCTTTGTCAATCTGTGTACAAAACCGCTTTAGCACAATAGTGACATACTTCAAATCTGGATAAACTATTTTGGGCCATCATTTGTTTAGCCAAACACCAAAGCAGAATTCCAGAATAAAAAGATTCTAATGCTGGTAAGTTTATCTACATTCTAGATCTCAAACTAATGCCTAAGATAATTATTAACTGACAGCTCCCCCCATAGCCTTTTTTTATTCATATAATTAAAAACATGCCTTGCTGGCATAAATCCAGTGATGAACAAACACACATTATGCACTGCTTCAAGAATCAAAGCTCATAAAACAATGATGCACAGAGCTACAAAAGTCACATGGCTTTAAGAGACTGCTGAAGCCTATGAAAGAAATTCTTAATTCAACCAAATGACAAAAATCTAGAGAGAACAAAATCTCAGACAATTCATATGAAACTCTTAACTGTTTCCGTTGATAAGGTAAAACACTCTCCCACTCTGCTCACTCCTCTGCTCCAATCATGGGAGTGGCTTACTTTCAGAGAAGTTTAATTCTGCACAGAGCAAGCCTGCATTCATGTGTGATTTACACTAGTAAGGGCTGATTACAACAGTGAATTTGTGATTTGTCCATACCAGAACATAACATTACTCCCATTTATCAGTCTGTCCACCTCTAGCCTCATTCAGAGGAATTTTTCTAAACATTTCAGTGAAGCAGTCTAGAATTTACTGTAAACACACATAAAAGAAGGAGTGGCATTCATTAATGAGGCTCATGTTCTATTTTAATACACAGCATACCTACCATGCTCTTACATGATTAAGACAACACAAGAAAATGGATGAAGTAGTTCAGTACTTTAAGAATTCATTCAGAGAAAACAAAGTTAAAAAAAAATCATAGGAGTAAATAAAATTAGTTTTGAACTGGCAAGAAGAGAGACTTCAGTCTTCTTACACATTACAAGAAAAATTCCTCATTCAATTGTGAGCCAGAATCAATATTTTTCAGTAAGAGCCAGATTCAATTCAGTTTCCTTAGCAAAGCAGTCAGTACCCAGACAGCCAACTTCACTTCTCCCCCAATTTGTCAAACTTCTGCAAGCCTCACAGGACTAAATGGAAAACAATTTTTCCCAAAAAAACTCATTAACTTGAATTCCACATACCATAACTGCCCTCAGGAATTTATTTTCTTCCAATCAAGTTTTCCCACTATAGGAAATATTTATCTTCCACCTAGCAGCATTTAAAAGACCCAATATGCCATTAAACCTGAATATGCTTCAAGTATTTCCTTCTGCTTGGTAGGTTTGGTAGCATTAGCTGTTTCTTGTTACAAGGGTAGGTTAAAAAATTTAGGCAAAAGGAAGGATTTTGTAGCCCATTAAAAGTTTTTAAAAATAAAAAATATCACACAAAAATTAGTCCAAAAGAGAAAAACTATGAGGGCTTAAGTGCTGGTCTAAACCCACTGAATTCTGCAGAAAGTCTCCTATTGAATTCAGTGATCTTTGGATCAGTCCCAAAGCACCTACAGTAGCATAGATAGGAGACAGCATCTATATTTTAAAGGTATGTTTTTCCTGTGAAACAAAACCAGCTGTAAGTGATTTCAGTAACTTTATTTTGATGAGATTAAGCAAGGTTTCTGACTTTAAATCGAATACAGCTTCACAGTAACCATCACTGTCACTAGGGAATTCGAGCTTTCAATATCAGTCTATGGGACAACCACCTCAGAAAAAAGAGATTCAGAAATCAATTCTGAAAGTGATGCTGCTTCTGTATTATAGCTGATGGTGAAACTGAGAAAAAGCGTCATTCCACTTAGAGCACACTGACTGCTTGCTGTACCAACTGGCAGCCAAAGACACAATGAAATAACCTGTTGAAAGTGCAAATTTTCATTAGCCTACCACAATTCATAGGCCAAAGTCTAATTTCTGAACCACTTTAGAAGTACCTACACAACACCAAATTTAGACTGCTCCCCAAAACTTATTCTGCATGACAGCAGAAATAGTTATGTTTTTCAAAATAATACAAAGCCACCACTACTGCCCATGTTTCCCAATTCTTCCATTTGCCTAAACATTAGCATGCTTTAAAACAAAGCAATATTTTACCTTACCAGCTTTCACTTGTACACACGTCACTACCTACCTGCATGGAGATGTGAAATATTAGAAATCTCACATCATACATGTAATCCATACTAGTAAGATCATAAGCACAACATAAAAATTTCTTTCAGTTTCAACAATTTCCTCCTTACCTTGCCTCCTTCTCTTTCAAAGTCGACATATTCCCGGGTCGGTGTCTGTCGCTGCTCCCCCTGCCAGCTGGCCGGAAAAAACTGGAGAGACAGATTGGTTCCTGTGGCCACAAAAGCCTTTTAGAAAAATCAATACAAACAGGATCAGGGAGCAAGACATTACATAAATTATGCAGGCAGTCATTTATTTTTACATCAGTTTATGTCTTAAGCCAGGCAGCATAGAGAATACTTAAAGTCAAAAACATGCACTCATCATTTTTCTTAAGTATTAAGTTACAAACATCTGATTCCATTTTGACAACATTTGCCATTGGCTGCTTCAGATATAAAATACAACATGGAATCAATACTTCTTTCAAATCAGTTTTGCTGACATTAGAATCTGTCCTTTCAGTTCTGTCTGGATACCCTGCACCAACTTAGTACCTGCAACATTAAAAACTGCCCATGCTTTTTAAACAGGCTGCATATCTCTACAAGAAGCACTGCTGAAGGAAAATTAACTCCTTAGACCCGTTACTAAGGACAACTTTTTTCAAAAGAAAAGGACTTGTTTCCTTTAACAATCTACTTACAGCCAGATAGACACTTAACTGAAACGTAAACATTCCTATTTTATCATCTGCTGGCATGCAGCATCAATACAGAGTTCAATCAAGCTTCACAGGACAAAGTCCTCACGCCACACTAAGACACCAGTGAGACCCAGATCAGCAGATGCTGTGTCAGTGAGAAAAGGCAAGTGCAGGAATTCTTCTCAGCTGCAGCCCTTTGTAAAACTATTAAAGGTACTGGTTTAAACCCATTAGAAAAAGCACACATTGCTTTCAAGCAAACAATTTCCTACAATTTCAAATGAAAATGGGATTCAGTTTTCTTTATAAAAACTCTCTGTTTGCATATCTTAACTCCAAGCCACGATGAGCAATTCCTAGCCATGAAATAAAAAATAACATTTTTGCAAGCAGAAGTCAGATTCACAGTATTTATACTCTTCTCTGGTACAGGTGAGCATGTTGTCCTGTAAGCATGAGAATATTCATACAGACTCACAGCATATCACTCTTCTCAAAATCCCAGAGTTAAAATTTGTTACAATCAAATGACTGTATTTATTACCATGATCACTTAGATTTAAGCGGCCATTAATCCAGAATATAGCTTTTCTTAAAAGCTATACAACTATTACAGTTTAAAAGTTGGAATTTCCTGACAAGCAGATTTCTTTAAAGCAACCCAGAATTTGGCCACTTTATGGTAGAACTGTACTGCTACCTGTGACACAATAGCTACATGTTATTTAAGATAGCTCTAGTCGTGGACTGCAACGCTGTCACAGGATTAATACCCCCCATTTTGAAAGTAGATGTGCTTTGTCTTGACTCTTCCCCCTCCACCAAGGGAGGCCAATGCTCTGCAAACAGGCTTGTTTCCAGGCTATCCTTAAAAACAGATTTTAAAATGTTTGCTGTTGTTGTTTTTGTTTGCATGTTTTATCTCCGGTAAGCACATTCTCAATGTCATTAAAATTAACAAATCAGTCCTAGTAATGCCAGAAGAATCCTGTACTGGTGCATTAATATTTGTTTGCCTTACAAGACAGAAAGACAATCATTTCAATTGCTGTAACAGAAGTTGCATCAGGAATACACTTGCACAAATAGAAGGCATCATATCTGTCAGAGCTGCAGACCATCACTATCAGCCTGACTACCTTATATTATCCCTTTGCTTTTCTAAGGGATGCTATTTACATATCAACAAAAAAATTACACCTATCTCCAAATATTTGTGACTCTGAGTCTTCACCACTTAGTCTGTTCAATAACTGTTTTCCTACCTCCAAGCATCTTTAGTAAATATGCGTTTCATACTCCTTAATTTATACATTTAAAATATCCAGGAGTGAGATCTTTGAGAGTAAACCAGGTGACCACTGAAGCCCTATGGACCAGTCCAGTTCTGGTACTGGGTCAAAAGGACTGTACTTGCTTTGTGGGAAACCCAGCAAGACAGCGAAGTGTCCATGCTTCCCTGTTTCCACCCACAATGTGTGCTAGAAGGCCATGAAAAACAGGGGGAAAATATCAGAGAAAAGAAGAAGATAAAAGTACACAAACTCCACACCCTCATGGAGTCAGGCAGGCACCACTTAAACCATAAGCTATTTAAAAAGCTATGTAGATATTTGTTCTCTGGATTTTGAAGTCTATTCCCTCCCTTTGAACAGACAAAACCATCCAGGTTAAAGTACCCATATGCTTCTCAAATCAAGTCATAGGTCAATATGAAAAACTTGAGAACAGTCCTGCTAATAACCACACAAGACTACATGAAAGCCATCAATTTTCGTCAATTAACAAACAAATTAAATTTAAAAAAATAATTTAAAAAGAAATAACACCACTGGTATGGTTTTAAACTTGAAAGTAAGAAAACTCTAGTTTTGTCTGCAGAGCCTTTTAAAGCCCAGTCTGAAAAGCTATCAGACATTTATGTCTTGAATTTTATGAAAAGCTTATCAGGTAGTACAAGGGCAACCTGACCCACACACAGACAACATAAACACAAGTACCTTCCAAAGCCATCCAAACATGTAAGGTTATTTAAGTTATCAAAGCATTACCAGTAAACGTGAAATCTTATTTAATACACTTCCCAGTTACTTCTCAGTAATATTGGCAATTATTTCCTTTATTCAATCAAGAGCTGTTTGACATACGTAACCAACAACCTACTGCTGGTTCTACATTAAACCCCTGAGCTGTTCTCTGGGGGTTTTTGTCTGCTTCAAAATATGTAAGGTCATTTGCAAAGGCTCCCTTTGGAGATAAAAGAATAAATCCTTGATGTCTGGAAAAACATTCAAGACTAAAAAAAAAGTAAAATTACTAGCTCTTTTTAACATCAGTCATTACACACACTACATTTCTAAATAAACCTGACTACTCATGCCCTGTTCACAAAACAAAACCAGATGTTTCAGATGAAGAAATATAGAGCCTGTTTTATAATTAAGTAGAGTGAAAATATGTAGAACAGTCATCACTGGTTGCTTCCAAGGGATGAAGTTCTGGCAAAAAAAAGGCAGCAGCAGGCTCAGAAATACAAAGGTGAAACTACAGCAATTTCCCATTTATATAAATGACTGCATAGGCTACATTAGAAAGCTAGTTTATAAGCTACATGGCGCTCTTTTTCTTTTTACGGGAGGAATTCAGGTATATTATGCACTTTCACCTGTGCAGGAACTTCCAATGCTGGCAAACTATGTCTTCCTTACCTACCCATTGTTTCCCTGGTGATTTCTTAAAGGAAGCAAACATGCACAATGAAAAATGAAGGTAAAATAAATAGTAAAATTAAGAACCTGTCTACAGGGGGCCTCTCACAAATAATATTACAGGTTCTAAGACAAGAGATAACAAGCAGGGATAAGATTCAGCTAAAATAAAGTTATTCAGTAAAAGGTAACCATGTTCTTGAGTGAGTATCCTTTTACTGACAAATGCAAATGAACAAGATCAGTTACAGTAACTGGTATTCAACTATTTTTGGATAGTGCATAAGAGTAATTTCATTGTGCATAAGAATAATTTCATTGTGACCTGACTAGTATGTACACCACGTGAAATTAAAGAATGCTCATAAACCAAACTTGGTGGAAGTGGGATTTATTTTCTATTTTACCTTCTCTTTCACTATATACTGTTAAAGAAAAAGAGGTTACTTCTATATTTTAATAGTACAGCGTTACAAACTTAACAATGCTATGAGATACTGATCCTATAGAAGCAACCTGGAGCAGAAATCAAACCAGGAAATAACGAGTCAGTTCTTGACTACTCCGAGCCATACTTCATCTCACTTCTTATTTCAGAGGGCGACAGTAGTCTGTAACTAACCTTAATGAATGAGAAAAACGGAGCTGAAGTTGCAAGTTTCAAAGCCTTATTTTAAAAGCATTTGATTTAGTTCACAAATACATCAAACAGCTCACTCAGGACTTTAAGCTAGCGCCTTCTGAACAATGCTACTCATTTCTCAAAGCTACTGTTTCCGGAAAGAAAAAAAAAAAAAAAAGAAAAAAAGCTGAGTATTGAAATAAGAAGCTTGTAGCTGTAGCACGTGCCCAGGGAAGGAGTGCAGCCCGTTCACACTGCTGGGGGGATTTTCCTTCCTTCCCTGTCACCCCGGCGCTCCAGACAACCACTCTCCCCGCTCAGGAGCGAACCGACACCTTCGAGCGAAAAAGCGCTATTCCTAAGGCGGACAGAAATGTTGCCTGTTCACTAAACCCTCCTTTCCCTCGGCGTTCGAAAGGCAGCCGATGTCATTCAGCTCCGTAGGGAAAACTCTCCTTCACGGCGCGGCCCCGACCGGCCCCACGCACCGTCCCGGCACGGCCGGCCCCAAGCCTTTGGGCTTGGGCACCGCGCAGCGCTCGCTGCCCCGACGGCGTCCCTCAAACTTTTATTTCACGAGCCAAGCGCGGCCGGGCCCGGTCCCAGCGGGCCCCGAGGGGAGCGCGGCGCCACTTACGATCTCGGAGCGGCCGTCGCGGCAGGCGTTCTGGAAGCGGGCCTGCCTCTCCTCGTGCGGCCGGTCCCTGAAGCCGGTGTATTTAATCTGCGGGGAACAGGGCGCGCAATCAGGAGGGGCCAATCCCGGCGATAAGGGGGCAGCGGAGTGCACTGACTGCGCTTCCCTGCGCCGCCGGCTCGGCTCCCGCCGCGGCTGAGGGGAGGCGCGGGGCAGCCCCGGCTCCCGCCGCGGCCCGCGGAAACTTTCCTTACGACGGGCGGAGGGAGGGAGAGAGAGAGAGAGAGAGAGAGAGAGAGAGAGAAAGAAGGGGGAGCCCCACCGCCACCGCCGCCTCACCTCACACTCGCGGCTCAGCTTCCTGAAGAACTCCTCGTTCTCGAACTTGCTCCGCTGGTCGGGGACAACCCGCGGCATGGTGGTGGGGCCGCCGCCGCCGGCTGCCCTCCTTCCTTCCCTCCCTCCCGCCCGCCCCGCGCTGTCCCAGCCCCAGCGCTCGCCTCGCCCTTTGTTAGCCCCCGCCGGCGGCGCCCCCCCTTCCCTCCTCCCGTCCCTCCTCCTCCCGCGGCGCAGGCAGAGCAGCCGCAGCCGCCGCCGGAGCTCGATGCTGCCGCTGCCGCCGCCGCCCGCTCCCGCCCCCAGCCCGCTCCCTCCCCTCCGACTTCCTCCCGGCTCGTAAACTCGGCCCGAACAGCCGCGCCATTCACAACTCCGCCGGCGCTGCCGCGCATGCGCCCCGCGAGGCGGGAAGCGGGCGAGGGGTGACTCAGAGCCCCCATCTGCGTCCCTCGGCCGGGCGGTGTTTCGCCCGCAGCGGGGCCGCTCCCGTTCGTTCCCCCCGTCACCGCGGCGCTTTCCGCCTCCCCGCTGCGAGGGGAGCAGCCCCAGCACTGCGGCGGGCGGGGAGCGGCCGCCCCCCGCGGCCCGGTGGCGATGGGGAGCGCTCCCCTCAGAGCGGGGACCCCGCACCTGCTCCGCCGGCCCGTTCGCGTGGCGAGCAGGCGGTGGCCGCGCCGTGTCCTCCCGCCTCGAGGTTGGCGGCGAGGATGGGGCAGATAGGAAGGGACAGCGCTGGCCTCGCACCTCCTCGTCTGGCTCCCTCCCCCAGGTCACGGTGAAGGCTGGAGGAGCCCAAGGGTGGTCCCAGAGCCCCGCCGCTGACAGGAGCCCGCCCGCTGTCTGGCTGCCGCCCCGAACGCGGTGCATCCGTCAGTCAGTCCCTCCGCCTGCCCAGCAGCAGCGGCCCAGCCACATTGACCGAGGCGGGGGCCTGTTCCCGAGGGGAGCAGGAGCACCCATCACCACCTCAGGATGTGGCTTACTGTCTTTGAAGTCGTGGTGTCAGTCTAGAGCAAAACCAAAACCCAGCATTTCGCTGCACCAGTGCTTGAAAAGTTCACTTTCATGCTAGAAACACAGTAGCCTGAACTCTTGATTCTTCATGAACAAGCATTTTGCAGGAGCTACTTCAATCAAAGAGCACTGCAGGACATACATCACCTGGCCCTAAATCTGTTTTTTCATAGATACCTTGGTTATATCTCAATACCTCGTTGCAGTCTACAACTTCATCATGAGGGAAGTGGAGGGGCAATATAATGGGACAGGACCTAAGGAAATGGCCTGAAGTTGTGCCAGGGGAGGTTTAGGTTGGATATCAACAAAAATTTCTTCACCCAGAGGGTGGTTGGGCATTGGAACAGGCTCCCCTGGGAAGTGGTCACAGCAGTAAAGCTGACAGAGTTCAAGCAGCACTTGGACAATGTTCTCAGGCACGTGGTGTGACTCTAGGGGATGTCCTATGCAGGTGTGAGAGTTGGAGTCTATATTCCTTGTGGGTCACTTCCAATTCAGTATTCTGGGATTTTTTTTCCTACAACCACTCACCCAGGTTTTTAGCAGCTCTGGAGCATCATAAGGATGGAAGCATGAGCCAAAACCAGCCAGGTGTTAGAGTACCTGTTGCTAATATTGAAATATTAGAGCATATTCAATTTTTTTAATAAAGAAATGAGGTTTTCTAATCTCTCAGTATTGCAATCTTAACTTTACACATACTCATGCAAATTGAAGCCAGCAATGCTAAAGTTAGCCAGAATACTTGATTTGAATCAAGTATGAGCAAAATAGTAAAAAAATGAGCAAAGTAACTGTAACCCTTAACTAATTGTATACAGATTTCATAGAAAAAAACTTCAGACTTTTTTTCTAAATGTAGAAAATATACTATGAGAAACTTAATATATTTCTGATCAAAAGGAAAACTAAAGATAACTGTTTAAGCTGTATCTTCTGATTTTTGGTATGTTACTGTAATGCAGACATATAGATAAATTCGGAAGTTAAAAGCATTAAAAGAACTGTTTTAAAAGGCTTTTTTCAACCTGAAAAGAAAATACACTGAGATTGAAAACATAAAATATTATGTATTGTCTTGATTCATTTAGATTAATATCCACCCTTAAGTGAAATCTTCGTGAATGTCAGCCACATTTAAAAGGTCCCAAAATGAAACATTAAAAAAAAAAATCCATATCACTATTCATCTTACAGCAAGATCAATACCGGGAGCGTAGGCCTGCAGGAGAACTGCCAAGTTCATAAGGTAGAAATCTGCTCTCTTGACCTCCAATAATCTTTCACTACTTGCTGCTACCTCACCCAGTTCCACCTCCTCATCCCCGAAACTAACTGTGCCTCCTTCCAAACAACAGTTTGCAAAAAAAAAATTACCAAGGTCAAAAGCGAGATGAGTGGTTGTAAACCCCTAAAATAAGAAACAGGAGATGTAATCACCTAGCAAGTTTGGTGTTTTGACCTTGGCATGTATTTTTCAAGACTTTGGAAACAACATTGACTTCGACTGCTTTCCCCCGTGCAGCTCTTTGTTTAGCATTTGTCATCCTGCACTTTCCATCTTTCCAAAGTTTTTCTCTTAAATAAAGTGAGTCAATATTATCAGAAAGTCTGTAAGAGATCAGACACTGCCCGTGCTTTTTGCCTCAGTTAGTTGATGCAGAAACAGGATAGCTGGAAGAGATGAGATGGAGCATGTAGTAGTACAGGATCATATTATTCCTCTGAATTTATCCTGTTTCTCTACACTAAGCTAGCTGACACACACACACACACACACAAAAAAGATCTGTTCTGCTGAAGAATACCTTCTTAGCAAATGCAACCAATTATTTCATAGTCATATAAAGAAAACAATTATTTTAGACATGTTTTGTCATCAAGAAAAGCTATAAAATTGCACCAGCCCTTCCTTTCTCTACCTCTCTCAGCCCCCAGCATTTAACAAGACAATTAAGGTCCTAAAGACAGTGAAGTTCCTATTTTTTTGTTCCTAACTAGATGTAGGAGAGGCACACAAACTAATAATGACTTTGCAGCACGAAAGGCTAGAGCATAATTTGTGCAGTTATTTACCCTGTTTGGCCAGAGTCACTGGCCACCAGCCAGACAGTCAACATAGATCAGAGGCTGCTTCGCAGGTGGTAGCTGGGGGACATGAGAGGGAAAACTGAGGTTATTGTGTGAGAGATGGGATACAATCTCATGGGAATTCTGCAGCTCACCAAATCTTTTTTGCTTTTAGCACAACACACCAAAACAAGCTAGAAGCTTTTTCCTTGTGCATAACCAAATGCAACTACTTCCCAAAGGCGTCTTGGTGATATCTCTGCAAACCGTTTCACCGTGGTTCAGGCTGCTTAGATATTAGTAGGCTTAGCTCAGTGTGTAAGTCTCTGGTCTGTTGATTCACAAGAACTTAGGCTGTTCATCAGTCCTCCGGGTGAGTCACCTTCAGAAAACAGAAGTGGTCAAGCTTGTAGGCATGCTGCTTTCTGAGTGAATTCTCAGAACACATCCCTTTCCAAAATAAGATCTAACATGTTTACAGTGCATTGATAATTGAGACAGAGCACCACTGAAGGATTTACAGATGGAATGTTTTTGAGAAAGGGAGCTTTCTTCAAGTTCCAAGCCCTGGTATGTACTGTTCTTTCTATAACCCTCCTTTACCACGTCTTTAAAACCTCTGGTTTCCCCTAGGTAGCAGCATTTGATGAACAACTGCATGGCACCGGTGTTATATTGTTCTCCAGACTTCGCACATGTGAGACACTAATAAGGCAGACTCCTGTGTATCCATTGATCTATGGCAGCTGCAGTATAATCAAACACCAGCTTTATGTATGTACAAGCTACTCTGTGATTATAGATCCATTAATAAACTGTTTGCAAGATGCAATTATGCACATTAGGTGTGAAATGCAATCCACTTATGCAAGGTCTGTGCTTATGGGTACTACAAAATTCGGGGGGAGGGGGAGAAATTGAGCAGATTGCCTTCTTTCCCCCAGAATAATTTTCATTTCTCTGCTACTACAACTGATCCTTCCAGCCCAAATATCTTCATGCGAGTCACCCCACCAGTGGGGGGTATTGCTGATCAGTTCATGGACCCACAGTCACATGCAGAAACCATCCTGAAATGCTGTAGCTCACCCCCAAAGCAGCCTTTCATGTCTAGCCTGCATACATCAGCATAAAGATCTATCTTATCTGAGGACTCCCAAAATAACCCAGATGAGGGATATGGGCAATGCAAAGGACCATGAGCTATCATTCCATTCATGTCTGTGGAAGCACTTTATGCAGAGATGCATGAAGGGACTCCAAAGGTAACAACGTGCAGCTTTCAGGACTTGGCCAAGTCCAAAGTTGATAGCTAAACATCTTACCTAGCACACAGAGATAAGAGCCATACCACAACAGTAAAACAAAACAATCCAATTTTGCATTATGAGTGGGAAGTTGCCTACCACTTAAAAAACACCAAGCATGGCAGGTATGAGGGAGGAAGCAGCACCTCATGTCTCTTCTCTCTAAACCAGGCTGCAAGACAGATGCATCCTTCATTCCAGATTCCAAAGCTGGAACTTTTTTCCTAAAAGAAGATGCCTAAATAACTCAAAGCATTTAGAGTACTCAGCCAGGAGATAGGAGACCCTTCCCTCACTGAAGCTGTTGAAGCCCAAGTTCCCAGCCTCCACAGTGAGCATCCCCGTCACAATTACTCTCACACTGAAGAGGCTGTATCCACACCTCTGCTTCAGCATGGGTTACTACCATAGTGCAACAAAATACCTAATATCTTCATGGGCAGGCCTACATGAAAGGCCAGTAAATACAGCCATCCTTTCCTGGCTGTGTGATTTGGACACTCTGGGCTGTTTCTGGTTGTAAGCCCTGGCAGTTTTACAGTGTGCTTCACAAAGGAATAGCCTTTCTTTCAATAACATACATGTTATGTATGTATGCAGCTTCTCCCCCAAAAGCATGGCCTGTACAGCCTGGAACATCCACCTGAATACATCCTTCTGACACTTGAGTGCCAGCAACTAATCATAAAAAGGTCACGAATATGCAAATATGAAAGTACAGCATGGTATCAGGTTCAGGAGTCTGGTGTAGCAAAGGTGGCCTCTGATCAACGGGCTTGATACACAACATCTTAATGAATTGAAAATCTGTTCAAATTTTTTCCATTAACCAGGGGAATACAGATGGTTTTTTTCTAGTAAAAACAATATGAAATGAAACTTGAGAGCATCAGAACAAATTATTCCTCCAAATGATGCAATGGAGCCGGAGCTACACAATTGTTAGACAACCAAAACAGATTATCCCAGAAGGCTACTTGACTTTCATACTGGTTATTTGGGACAGTGATGATGATTGCAGTAAGTATAAATTTCTATGATTCTGTGCTATTGAGACATGTTTTGGCAATGGAAGTATGCAGTTTTTACATTAAACCCACTTTTTTTCTCGTGTTACCAATCTCAGCACAAACTGTTAAAAGAAATATTACCTGAATTCAGAGTCTCCCTTGCCTGGCAAGCAGAAGCCAGGACTGGATGCCTCTTCCAGCCTTGCCTTTGGCCTTCTAAGTGATGATTTTGGGCATATGGCTTCATCTCTAATGCCTTAATTCACCCACCTATCAAGTCACTGGAGATCTCCAGAAGATCTTGAGATATCTATGCAAAGAGCCAGGCACTGTCATTATCCCAGATGTTGAGCAATGAGGAGAAGGTTTAACTGAGCACAAAATGTGACTCACACAAGCCTAAATACATAAAAGGAAGTGTTTAAAAACTGCCTTTGTGAAAATAGCTCTGAAGATGCTGTTATCAGTACACAAACAGTGCTAATGGTGCTCAATTGTATGTTGTTCAGACATAGCTTTTTCTGTGTTATCTACTGTGCTGCTATCAGCCACACTGTCTCCTTACATTGCATTTTATAATCCATTAAAAACTTAAAATCCTAGAATAGTTTGGGTTGAAAGGGACCTTTAAAGGCTATCTAGTCTAATCCCCCTCTAACAAGCAGGGGTATCTTCAACTAGATGGGGCTGCTCAGAGTCCTAGCAAGCCTGACTTTGAATGTTTCTGGGAATGAGGCATCCACCACCTCTCTGGGCAACTTGTGCCAGTGCCTCACCACTGTAAAAAATTTCTTCCTTATATCTAATCTAAATCGACCTTCTCTTTGCTCAAAACCATTACCTCTTGTCCTATTGCAACAGGCCCTGGTAAAACATTTGTTCCCATCTTTCTTATAAGCCCCCTTTAAGTACTGAAAAGCTGCAATAACGTTTCCGTGGAGACTTTTCTTCTTCAGGCTGAACACTCCTAATTCTCTCAGCTTGTCTTCATAGGAGAGATGCTGCAGCCTCTGATCATCTTCACAGTCTTCTCTGAACCGACCCCAACAGGTTGATGTCCTCCCTGTTCCAGGATCCCCTGAGCTGAATGTAGCACTCCAGATGGACTCTCAGCAAAACAGAGTAAAGGGACAGAGTCACCTCCCATGAACATTTTCCAAAAGCATATGCATGATTTTGGGGGCTGGCATGCGATGGTATAGATGCCTTTCATGAATTTTAAAACCATTAAGCACAATCACACATAAAAGGGTCAGACAAGATCTGCAGTCCTGGAGCTGTTCTGAAAGTGCCTGCAGATTTTCAGATCTCAAGGGCTTCCAGACATGAGAATGGACAGTGCAGACAGTTTCAGTTCCTCAGGCCAAGCACAAGCCAGCTGTAGTATTCAGGCAGATCAGAGTGGATGTGAACCTGCCCACCCAGGATATCTGAAGTTTCCTTCCAAATGAAAGAATCAGGGTGACAGTGGTCATAATCAGAGACCCTGTGTAAAAGATAGTCAAAATACAAGCTTCTCTAGTAGCCTCCACCACTTGAATCGATCTGATAAGCTAAATGCAACATCATCACTCTGGATTAGTATTTTTTTCCGGTCTTCAGGGGGTCTTGGGTTTTGTTTTTGTTTTGGGTTTTTCCCCATCCTGTTAGCATACACAGCACTGTAAGATATTGGTTGACACAAGCTAAGTTGGTGGCTGATGTGAGAGAGGAGCTTGTATCCTGCCTCAGTGTCTGTTCCTGCCTGAGCAGCTCAGGATATGTTAGGATTCAAAGCATGGAAGCAAAGCCCTTGTAGGGATAGCTGTTCTTGGGTTTAATTTGAGATCATGGGGAAGAAAGCTAAACAGTGACTCAAAGCTCTGTTCTTCTTTCACATGTGAATGTTTATTACTGAGCAAGCTGTCTTACAGTCTGTTATACTTTTGGTTATACTTAGTAAAACAGTTAGAGGTGATTCAGTCTTGGTACAGATAATGTCCAAGTGATTTTTCAGATTCTAAAGAGATTATCATTTTAAGCTTAGAGATGTAACTCTTTCCTCTCAGAGATCCAGTGGTGGAAAGAAATTGCATTTGTGAAGTTTTTTTACCTTCTCTTTCTAAGAAGTTTTCCTGAAGATACTATAAGTTAGTCTCCTGCCATTTAGTCATCTTGGTCACTCATATTTATCCACATGCCCAACTTTAAATTTGCCTCATAAAAGGCAGCAAAATGTTGACTTTTAAACCATCAGATAATTCTAAGAAACTTGTACTTACTTCAAGAATTAATTTCATTCTCAAGGTGAACATTTCAGAACTGAGCTAAGTTCTGCTGGTTTGTTACAGAGTAACCACATCAAAACCTTACATTTCCATAAACTTAACACTCTAGGCTGCCACGTCTCATGGTAACAAATGGATTGTTGGCTGGTTTATTGAGCTTTCAGAGAATTCACTGGTCCACTTAGGAGAACCAGAGACTGGAGGCAAAGTCATGAAACATGTTATCTAATTAAACATTCAAGGCTGGAAAGAGCTGCCACCATTTACAGATGGATCACCAAGGGGTGAAATCTCTTGCTGAGGCTGATACTGGAAATTAACAATATTTAAATTCATGTCTCAAACAAAGTCCGCAAGGAAACATTCCTCTTTATCAGCACATTCCATCACGGGCAAGTTTGGAGTGCTTTGGCACAGGGGGTGACGACCGCTGCTTTCATTACGGAGCTCGTAAAGTTCAAAAAAATAGCTGGCTGACGCTTTGGGGTGCTACCGAATTGTGCCAGCCTCATGTCAGCTCCAAGAAAGCAAAGCAAAGCCCAGTTCTTGGGTGTGTGCTGCTGAAGGAGCTGCCTTTTCACCTTCTTTTCATACAGAGCTGTTACTGTTTTTGTTCGCATTGATCTTATCCTTGGAGAATTTGGAATGGATTTCAAAAAGGCAGGGTGTTGATAGTAATTTTGTTTTCATGCTTCTCCTCTGTTGCTAGAGCTATTTGTTTTTACTGACTGGGAATTAGGACGGCCCCAGTCCTCCACCTTGATCCAAACCGGGCGTGCCCTGGGTCAGAACAAATCCTCATAGACTTTGCCTTGACTTCATAAGGGCACAAGAATTTCACCATGCATATTTGATTGCACGTTCCAGGTTGAAGGGTATATTTACAACAGCCCCTCTGCCTTCTTTATGTCCCAAGACAGATTCCTCAGCACACTCTACCACAGGATTTTCCTATTAGATGTGGATTTTCCCTCTCTTCAAGTGTTTAGCGTTGTAATTTGCTGCAGTTTTGTGCCTTTCCCCCTCTGCCCAGACCTATGCTTACCAGGAGGAAGATCAGCAAGACATCTATGAGCCAACACTACAGCAGCAGCAAAAGAAGCAAGGCACGAGAGTGGCAGACATTGCTCTTCACCCCTCAGTCACCTTTGTGGTCTCTGTTAGCAGCTGCAGCCTTTGTAGATGTCCAGTTAAGCTTGAGACTGACCCAGAGAACAAGGAGAAACAAAGGTCACTTCCAGTTTCACCAGAAAGAAATTCCAGTGGCTACTCCAACCCCATAATCCAGCCATGATTAATGTGTATCGAAGGCAGATCTGGTTTCATCAGAGATCCTTGATTTTAAACAGCCTTAACTGTTTGGGGGAAGGAAAAAAAAAAAATAAAAAACCCAAACAAAACCACCCTGGAAAGCTGAAAGAGGAAAAATACATCTTAAATACAAAGTTGGATCTTGTCACAGGAACGTTAACAAATGACAATGTTCTCCACAAACGCGGTGTGCTCTGTAGAGCATTGAAACAAAGGTATGCTGGCTTCTTTGGGATTTGCACCTCCATTCTCCCGTTCCACTCATACCACATAATTTATAGGCTTTTGAAGGAATTTCTGAAACCTGCTTTCCCTCCCATGCTCAAATTTGCTTGAGTTTGACCTGCAGACTCGACAATTTGTGGTGTAAGAGAATAGAAAAGAGGGAAAAAATGTGCACAGGTGTAGTGAGCTCCCACACCTTGCTTTACTACAAGTTCCATGTCCAAATGAGTTTGTGCTGTGGAAGAAAAGTCCTTTCAGGACAAGAAGAGTAACTCCTGAACCTCTTACAAGGAACATCTCAGTATGAACTGAGATTTCCAGGCTAACCAACCTGTGTCCACCATGGGGAACTGTCATTTTGGGGGGGTTACCACCTGACTTGATCTTCAAGTCACAGCCCCCCTCCCGGCTTTCAGATCAGAGCGCTCAAGGTTTCCAAATATAGTCCCCACTCTAGTTCTCCTGTTCAGCCATAATGCAGCAGTATCGTTCCCTAACCTTGTTCTCAGAAACAGCTGAGATTTTTGGCTGCATTTTAAAACAAAAAGACAGAGATGAGAAAAAAAAGCAGGGGGTGGAAAAGAGCTTGAGGGAAATGCCTGGCATGGAAAGGCTCTAGCCTAAATAGCTGAGCTTTGGCAAAGTCGTAAGTAGTCAGACTGCTTCTTAGAGTGAAAACCACACGACACACTTGATGGGTACAAACCCACTCATAAAAACCCAGACACCTCTCATATCTACAAAAACCTGTGCTCCACAGCAGATAGGGTGAGCAGTAATGAATGGGTTCAAATCACAGCAGCAAGATCAAGATTAGGTAACAGGAGAACATTTAACTGTAAAGATAACTTGAGTCCTGGGATAGGTTTCCCAGGAGAACTGAACTTCCATCACAGGAGGTTGTCAGAAGCAGATGGAATGCAATTATCCCTGATATAGCAAAGAGCAGCTAAAAAGTGAACTGGGTGACACATCAAGACTCTATTTACTCTATACACAATCGTCTACGCATGCTAGTAATGAACAGTAATTCTCTTCCCTTAGTGAAAAGATTTTATACCTGTTGAAGTGGTCTGATTTTTACATCTGTGTTTTAACAGAGACAATATCTCTATCCCAGTCTGAGGGAGAGGTGAAGCAGAAGCCCATGGAGGCTGTGCGACCTCTCCATGCTCATAGTAAACTAGTTTGGGTAGGGCCAGTGACCAGTATTTAGAGTTCTGCATTCATCACTTCTCAAGCCAAATTGTTCTTCTCCCTGGGAATTTCTTAAAAGTTCACATGCATATTTTTGTGGCCACTTAGTGATGGAGTTCCTTTTTTGACTGCTTCTTCTTCTGCTCGGGGGTTTGTTTGAGCCCAGTACCCTAGGATCTCCTTAGAGCTACCTCATCCTCTCTTCTTTTCTCCAGTCAGGGGTTTTCCACTCTGCTGTCAGATCCAAGGTTGCTTATGTCCCTTTTATCTAACAATCTGCTGTGCTTCATCTTTCTGAGGAAAAGATCCTGAATGGCAGCTTTTCCTCCCCATTTTCATCATCTACTTTTCAACTCTATCACTTCACTTCCAACCTGGCAGGTCTTCCCTGTATGTCCAACCACTTCATCAAATGGTGACTCCTGTTTATTTGATGTTTCTGTTCTTTCTTGTTCAAGGCTTCGTTTTAATTGCAGGAAGTCAAAGAGGCATCCTTCGGGAGTCAAAGGAAGCCACTTGAGAGTGTCAGAAGATTCAATAGAGAACATCCCACCACTGCCCAGCCGATGTCTGGTGGGCAGCTCATGACCCTGGCAACAGCTCATTTCATCACCACTTCTCTTTTGCTCTTAGCAGCAGCTTCCTTGATGTTATTGTGTAATTACAAATTTATGAGTATCAATTTTGAGTGTCACAGATCTTCTGGGATCCAGAGGTTTTTTTGTTTTGCACTCTGCAGACTGATTTCACAGTGTTGGATCCTGGCCCCCATCACATCTCATTCCGTTTGTCAACAAACTCATTTTCCACCATGGCATCTTAATGGTTCTTATCTGCTCTTGTAAGGAGTCTACTGCCATTGCAGAACTTTGCCCTTTACTATGTCCTTATCTGGCAGGCACCTGAAGCAACATTCATTTCCAAAGATGAAAACCTGGTGCGCTCTTCATGCTACTGTTTTAGGGTCAAGACAGGGTATGTTTGGCCGCATGCCTTAGGCTTCTGTCTCCAAGAAATGCCAAGTACAGATTCAAGGGATTCACACCTTAGGCTTCACCAGTAACAATCTGGATGAGAGTGTGCTGGAGACAACCTGCAGTGGCACTCAGGGATTACCTTCCTGAGAGATCTGCCTGCAGGCAGCATAGTCCTTCATCACCTCCGAGGTAAAGCCTGCAGGTTGTTATGATGGAGAAACCAAGCCTAACTAACTGTTACGTTGCAGCTCCTTCACAGTTAATAAGTTGTCAGAGCAGGCCTGTTCTCTCGGAGCACCACTCATCTGAGCGGGGATTAGACAATGACTGAGAAAATTGTTCTTAACAGAAGATACAAATTCAAGCACTTTAGCTTTCATGTAAGAGTGCCAATAAAGCATTTCAGAGCAGATCACTAAGGTCCAGCTTTCCCGTTTCAAGGTCTGTCACCCATCCCGTTGTGCATCTTGGTTGCTAAAGGCTGAATTTCAGTGGGTTTTCTCCCCGGGCTGGAGTTTTATCTCCCACAGAAGAAACCATAGACACCTGAAAGTGTCTCTAGGAAGCAAATTCCCCCTGACAACCACAAAGCTGGGAAAAGCCTCCACTTTCTGTCCACTAAAAATTCACCCTAATCATTTTTAATTCAAGTAGTTGCAGTCCCTGAATTCCTTTGGCACATGCTGAAATTAAAGCTGGTTGAGTCATTCTGGTCTTTAGGTAACTAGAGCTCAACGTCAAAGCCACACACCACTGCCGTCCCCACCCAGGCACAGGAGTACAGAGAGTCCTAGCTGTGCTCTCAGTGGGTCTGTTTCCCAGCATTTATCACTAACACTGCATTTAGGAATAGTGTGATTGTCAGCAAACATCTAACAAAAGCCCAGGAGCACCACGCAGTGATTGAACTCACTGCCTGGGAGCTTCTTGCTCCCACGGCTCCTATCTGCACACCAGCTTTCCCTCTGCTTTATGTGAAGGGCATGCAAAATGCTTTGAAAGTCAGGTCTGCACGTTTTCCTCTGAAGCTGCCTGTAATTCACCTTTTTTTTTGTTTACGTAAGCAAAACTGAGTACCTCGGGTAACTAGCTGCAGTCCCAAGCACGGAGTCAGGCTGTTAAAAACATGCTGATGCCCTTGGTTTGGAAGTACCATCCTCCTCCACTTTGTTTCTCAAACACTGGTATTTAATGACAAACAAGAACTTTTCTCCGAGGAAAGCGACATTGCCACAACATAGAAGTGAGAAAACAGGATCACGAGCTGCTAAGTGCAAGATGCTACGTTTGAAACAGAGTCAAAGCAGAGGTGTGCATGAATATGGACATGAAGATGGGTCTCTCCATCTCAATCCCTCTGCACTGCCTTTGAACTGAAGAGGAAGTGCTCGTGGCAATGCAGGATGTAAAGCTGATTATGCTTTGCTCTGTAAGAAAACACATGTATCCAGGGAGCACATGACTGCTGAAAGATTAAAAGGAGCCTAAAATCCAGCACTGTCTTTATCAGCAGTTGCACTGAGTACTTGCTTTTTTTCATCCTGCTTTCTCTTCAAAGACTTCAGAAAACACTTATGAACTACCTGAACTAAATGAACACCCCGAATCCTGAGAGCAGACGTAGAGAAACTGAGGTGTAGTTTATTTTCCAGCTCAGCTGCATAAAATGAGCTAGAGCAAAGCAGCAACTGCAGTTCAAAGACCTCAAGTCACGGTCTCCATCTGCAGTAGCAGCTAGTTATAGTCTCACCAACTATTCACTTACTGGTTTGTGAAAGCTGCCCAGCATTGAACTCTCCCTTGCCTTATCCTCTCCCTAGTTCCCCAAGTGTTTCAGAAACTCTTGGACCCTTGCAGAGGCAATGTTCACATTCTTACTTTCCTGCTTTTTCCATTAATCTGCTCAGAAACTCTTTGAATTGTTTCTTTGTCTTTTTGATTTCCTAATTTCCATTTTGAGCACGTGAAGCTTTTGCTATGACAAGCGTTCCCCAGAAGAGCTCTTGTTTCTCTGCTGATGAACCTGTAACTTAAATATAGTGCCAAGCACCTGTGAGATGCACGTGTTCTAAGAGACAATTACAGTTCCTTGGGGTACTAAACCAGCAGCAGTTATTAAAAGTCATCTGGGCCAGAGAAGGAGCTCCAGCTGCTGATGGGCTGGGAGGCGAGGAAAGGACCACTTCTCCATTTCTGGCACGCTTGGTGCAGGCAAGGCACACACACCTGGCACAGAGCTCAGAGGTGCTTCAATTGCAGTGGAACATAAGCTTCAGCCTAGTTTTTCTTCCAAAGCTTCATTACTCTTGTGGGATTTTCTTGCAAGATGTATTGTCCTAACCCCAAGGGGTTGGCTTGTCAGGCACAGCTTTATCCCGACTTGTAAAGGCAGAAATACGAGATCAAGAGCAGCTGCTTTCTTTACATTGCCAATATGTTTCCAATGACTTGTGCTCTCGCCGTGCTCATGGGTACGGCCCCAGCTCAGGAAGACATTTATTCAGCACATGCCTAAAAGCCATTGACCTGAATGAGCTTCAGGCTTGTGCCTCAGATTTGTTCTGAATCAAGGCCTGATAGACGGGATATTTTTTTCTGCTCATTTAAACATTGAAACCCAAGACTGCAATACAGTATATTGAAATGTCCCTCTGCCACTGTTCCATCAGCTCATGAATCTTGTGGAAAGGCCATCAGTTACAGGTTGCTGCAACTGTGGTAAAAACTGAACCTTGCATTTATCTTTTCACAGTGTACATTAATGACTAAGATGTATGATGTTTTCTTGCTATCAGATTTAGAAAAATTTGGAAGCTTGTGGCGTATGATGGATTCCTTGAAATGTTTTCCTTGGATTGAATATCAGGTTGCATTTTGATTAGGAGAAAAATATAGCAGGGAAAGGCAGGCAGTGATGAATTAACAATTTCCTATTGCTTTCTCAGACTTACTATTCATTTTAGGTGGAACAAATTTGTGTCAATTGAAAATTCCATAGAAGCATTGATTTTTTTGGAATTTAAAGATACAGTAAAGAAAACATTCAAAGAGTCTTAATCATGAAGAGTATGGTTTTGATTAACTCTTGGATTTTTAAAAAAGAACCAATTCTTTTCCAAGCTGTGGCAATTTCCAAACAGCTTTCTCTTTATACCAACAGTTTAGGTAAAGGCACATTGTTTCTACAAGAAAAAACAGCACTCTTTACATTTCTGCCATACAGCACTAACACCAAACTAGTCTCATCTGTCATATCCAGCTGCCATTTGCCTTTGGGTATTTCTAATTAAAATAATAATAATGAAACCAACTATGGACCCCACCCACACCAAAGAGGGGAAGCTTAAGACAAATCCAAAATTACCCACTGGAGCCAGCACTTGCTTCCCTGATAGCCCTTACCCTTTTTGAGAAAGTTTTGGAAAATGCAGCTCGCAATAAAATTCTCCATCACTCTAAGGGAAAAACAGTTGGTCTATATTTAGGTCAAAAAATTAAACAGTAATAAACCCAGTGAATTCTAAGCAAGGCTGACAGTTGTGGTCAGAGCAACACAATCACAGAGTAAGGTCACGCCAGTGGTCTGCCTTTGCAGCTGCTGTCATGAAGATGTCCCCGAGCAGGCTGGTGCCCACAACTGTATTTCCAGCACCAGAAAGGCACAAGGAACAGCCCCAGTGCTGCTGACAGTGTATTGCTCTCAGAGGCACTGATCCAGCTGCAGCCATGCCTTCAGGGGCATGGATGGGGTGATTTACAGCCTGAGCTGGTTTAGGGGCTGGCTGATGGAGACCATCTCCTGCAGAGCGGGGAGCAGAGAGAAGGGAGCTGCAACCTCCCACAGGGGCAGAAAAATGCTCACTCTGATGATGCTCCAGTCTGGACTTCATGTCTTAGGGGTCTTTCCCAACCTAAGGGATTCTATGTATCTGTGTTCCCAAGCCCATACAGTGAGACATTTAAACACCACCCACCACACCTGTACAGCAACATCCACACATGCCAGAAAACTCTGGAAACTTGGAGCAACTCTCCTACATGGTCTAAAACCTACTGGTGCCTCCCAGGCGTCCTGAAGTCATTTGAAGTTGGAAGTAATGCTATTTCAAAGGGCTCCCCATATACTATCAGAAAACAGATATGCAAGAACACATAGATTTAAATGAGGAAAGGGGCCGTGGATCTTTTAGATTTAAATGAAGAATTGTACCATGTGTGATAATTACAGCCTTTGCAGGCAACAAATGCTTCAGTCAAGTTCGCGCTCCTTTAATTAAGAGAGCTGTATCTCCTTCCACAGTTACATACCCTCATCTAAATAATGAACTTCCAAAGCACATGACCTGATAAATACTGCCTCTGGATTACACATTCAGTATCTTCAATAAACAAGGCTATACTTGCAACTACTAACTAGTTATGAATAGCAGTTTAAAATAACAAAGCAGCCATTCAAATGCAAAGTTAAAACGGCATTTCAAGTGCTAAAATTGTTTGAAATTGTCACTAATGGGAGCCATTCTGCTCCAGCCAGCAGCCTGTTGTCACAGAGCCGGACACCCCAGAGACTCCTACCTCTCCATCATACTGAGCTCAACTCGGCCCTTGGGTTCAAGCTAATTGGAGCAGGCGATGGACGGCCAGAGCACGACCTCCTCGGCTTTGTTTAGGGAGGAAGCTCTTCTCATTAGATAGCTGGATGGGTCTGCACATTGCTGGGAGACAAATATACGGACTTTCACTTGTAGGTCAGCAGTTCAGATCTGATGGGGATGAGTAATGACAAGCTAATTGATCTCAGATGGCCGTTTGGTGGTCTCTGCAAAATGAATTTGGTGATCTGGGTTCACATCTCAGGGGATGAGCATCCATGTCGTAGAAAACCGGCACTGCAGAACCCCTCTGCAAGGGCAAGGGCTGGAAGGAGATATGAAAAACACCTTTTTTCTTATTCTTAGAGGGAGTCCCTTGGCAGCACGGCTGCAGCACACTGACAGCTGGAGTCGAGGAGGTGGCTCTTTCTGAGAAACTCCACAGCAGCTCTGAAGAGCTGGGCTGTGTTTCCTCAGCCGGCTCCTCTGCTCCCAGCGGAGGAGCCAAAGGTCTGCTAACAGCCCCTCTGTGTGCTGGGGAACTTGATGCCCATGCCTAATTGGAGAAATGCTGACGATGTTCTCTTCTAATCAGAAACTACCATTTGCATTCTGGCTTTCTAATAATATATCCCCTGTCCTTCCAGAAAACGAGTTAAAACATGACCCTTTGCAATTCATCTTCTGGCTAAAATTAGTGATTTTTAGCGGCAATGCATTTCTTAAATTGTGTCCAGTGGGGCAGAAAGAGCCTGAAAAACTCTTTCTCTCAGGAGGGTCATTTATTCTGACAGCAATGCTAAAGCATTTATCTTTCTGTCACAGCTCTGGCCCTCAGAAGAATTTCTAGATACAGTATTGCTTTTTTTATTTCTTTTGTTTAAACATTATTAATTGCCTCCCCAGCCCTCTTCACTGAAAACAATTGTCTAGGGTCAGACTTGAGGGCTGTTGTTTCCATTCCTGCTATGCACAAAGGACGGCTCCATCACAGAGCCTTGCTGGAGGAGCTGCAAACGGACTGATCCTGCTCTCCCACTGCTTCATCCTGGACTCGCTGTTTTAATACCGAAGTTGCTCAGCAGGTTTGCTCCCGATTTGCAGGGGCAGGCAAACCTCAGCCTCTCCAACAGCATCGACCTAAGGCAAGAGGGGTGCTTCTCGAAAGGGCTCCAGAGTGTCGGCACATCCCCGTCTCGTAGCTGGACTCCTTGGAGGCAGCGGCTTCAGCAGGTAAATGGGGAGGATGTGTCTGACCCAGCGGGCATGGCCAGCCCCACAGGAGTTTCTGTTTGGCTTGTCCCCATGGGAAGCTGCCTTGGAAAACTGGTAAATACTCCAAGGAGGAAGTCTGCGCGGGTCGGTGGAGAGGTGAAGCACCGGCTTTGTTCTGCGTCCCAGACACAGCGCGTGGCCTCGGGCGAGCCCCGTGGCTCCCACCCAGCCGTGCAGGCAAGTGTGGGCAGCGGCTCTGCCCAGACACAGCCCTGGGGGCTAGGAAGGTCTGACCGGGCAGGCACAGGGATGGAGACACCCAGCACTGCTGCACCCGCAGCAGGATGAGACGGCACCGGCTGCCCTTCTCCCTCCTTTGCACCCTGAAACGTGAAGGATAGCGACCAGTTTGTTAGTGATGGGAAAATACACAGGGGTGCTTAGAGGGAAAGCACTGGAGGAGCACAAAGTGCTGTATTTGCATGTATAATGACCATGTTTGTTGCTCCCTCCTCTACTCCCCCTCACCTTTCCCTCCCTTCTTCTTCTGCCATAAATTAGGGAACAGGCAGGAGGTGCGCCGGTGCTCACCTGCTGGTAATTTGGTTGAGGCAGGGTGTAGCCGTGGCATGCAAATCCTCTTTGCTTCCTCTTCTGCCTCGAATGGGGCACCTTGGCACGCAGCACTGCTGGCGAGGCCGACAGTGGGGGGTTGCATGCCCAGTGCCCAGGCCACCACAATTCCTCATGGCTGACCCCAGGCGAGGCAAAGCTGGCCAGGGATGATCCTCCAGTGGCATGGAACCAATGTACCATTGCATCCTCCCCCATGGCAAGTGCAGTGGGGCTTCCCAACCGCTCTGCCCTTCTTGGAGGGTGCTGGCAGGATCTCACCATTCACAGAATGCTTTAAATTAGGACGAGGGCCTGATTGGGGCACAGCATGGAGCACTGAGGCCATTCCTCCTGGCACTTCCCAAGCCTCCTCACCTGCTTTTGGGGCACACAGGGATGAATGGGAGGACAGCCTCCCACTCAAGTCATGGGCAGCCCAGTTGACAGCCCACTTTCCCCAGGCAATCAGGAGTGCCATGGTCCCTCTGTGCATGCTTAATCCTGTGCCAGCTTTGGGTGGGATTTACACAAGTAACAGCTTACTCCAAGTTAGAAAACCTTATGCTTTTTAGGAGGGTGCCAGCACAGCTGTCAGCAGGGTAAGGACTGGGCAGCAAAGTCTGGGCATCAGCACCAGCCCTGCAGATCTCATTGCAGTGGCTGCATATGGATGGGACTGGAACCCTTTTGAGGGATGCAGTGGACTACAAGGCCTGGGCAGAAGAGACCCAAGCTCCTGATGAGCAGCAGGCATGAAAAGTGATGCAGGGAACCATAATCACTCTCTAGATCTCTCTAGATCTACTAGATCCTTACCCTCCTGCTGCTGTGGTGGTGGTTGTATTCAAATCAAGGTTTGATGTCAAAAATAGCCGTGGCTAATACCTCTTGGTCCTCCTCCATCCTTTCAGCCCATCTGTTTCATCCAGCAGTGACCACATCCCTCCCTATGCCCTGTGGCCAGGGGTCTAAACGAAGACCCTACCCTGCAGTGCTGCATCCTCCTCCCAGGTCATGTCAGCTATATGCAGCTGGTGCCTTTCTCTTTCCAGCATGCAAAGGGCAAGTTGGATTAACTCTCAAGCAGCCTGGCAAGGAAATATTCCATTTGTTTGCCCTCAGCCATCTCAAACAAGCCCTTCTGTAGCAGTGGCTGCTCGCTACCCCTGTCCCAAATCATCAGCTGCAGTGAGCAGCAGCACACCCATCTGCAGGGTGTAGGATGTTTGGTAGGAAAGAGCACATAGGTGTGTGCTCTTTACTCTCCTGCCTCACTGTGGAACACCCAGCCTTCCTGCAAGGCCACGCTCTCTCATCTCAGCACCTCTGCTGAGCTCACGGCGCGGTGGCTGCACATGACTTGCCACATGAAGAGGGTGAAGCACGCCTGGTCCTCCTCCACGGCAGGAGGGGAATGTGAAGAGGTGTTTGATAAGCCATGGGGTTTTGTGACTCTCAAAGCCCCCACGAATCTCAGCTGAGAATCTGCCAGTGCATTTGCTTTGGTGTTGGGTTCAGGACCTAAAGCTTTGACACCATCCTTTTCATGAAGTATCTTGTATCCCTTCACCAAAGCTGCTCCCTCAAAGCTCATGGTTCAGCACCAGGTCACACCAGCGTGGGAAGAGCTGCCCTCTGGATTAAAAGCCTTTTTACACACACGAGCACATGCACTTACATTTGTGCTTTCAGACCCTGCTCACCCTGCAATCAAACAGCACATTTCTAAAACTCCACAGGGTAAAGGTGCTTTTGATTCCTATTACCGCAGGCCTGGTTCCTAGGGTATATCACCGTGTCCCGCAGCCATAGGGAGGAGGAGGAGAGAAGATCCAGCCAGCAGGAATTGTGCAGCAAGATTGATTTATTTAATTATTTTACAAACTCTTTTATAGACTTTTTTCTTCATAGTCTAATTGGACAACGGACCAGCCACCCCTTGGTGGTGATCGGCTAAAATCCTAAAACATTCATTATCAAAATATTTTCTACTATACCATAAACAAGACTTTTCAAGGTTGCAGGTGGCTTGGTTGTTTGCATTCCCTGCCACCTCTTCTGCGTGAGAGAAAAGTCTCTCACAGACTTACAAAATAGCAAGAAAATCCTTGCTAGCAGCATTTTTGTATCTACAGATTCCTAATGAAGTCTCTACACAGAGACCCCCAGAGACTCCTTAGACCACTCTGTGTTTACTTCCAGACTTCTGGAATAGGACAATCCTCCCTCCAAGATCCATAAGTGAGTTCTGCAGTTGATGAGAACGCAGCTCCCCCTTCCCACAGGGACCCTGTGCCCAAGCCCACCACACAGCTGGGTGGAAAGGCAGGGCCCCTGAGGGGACATCCCTGGGGCTGCACATTCCTCCGGAATGAATTCTAGAGTTCATTTTCCTTTTGAGTAAAGGAAGTTCTGGGTTTGGTACAAGGGAAGTAGGTACCCATGTGAACAGGGTTAGCTTCGTGTTGGAAGGAAAGCCATTGGCTGGAAAACACCTATAGTACAAGAACCAGTTTTAATATTTTCTATGCTGCACATTTTTTTCGTAGTAAGGCTGGGGATACATTTTTCATGCGTTGTAGAGAGGCAGATTTTGAGAGTTGATGTTTGGAGACATTGAAATCTTAATGATTCTCTAGTGAAGGTGGGGAACTCTGTGCAATAAGAGCTTGAGCCCACTGAAGGGAGAGAGAGCAAGGCTGTCCTTGCACCTCCCAGGAGGTTCAGAACTGGTGCTCATTGGAGCTAATTGGGCAGCTCACACTCGTTTTGGACAATGAGCAGCAACTCTCTGATAGCTCGTGGGCTGGGTCTGGGCTGTCAAATGTTACAGAGGACCCACTGTTAGTCTGGTGCCCTGTTTCCCCCAAGAGATACAGGGTACAGGGGAGGGAGGAAAAGACTGTATGGGTCTGCGATGTTTTCCGACCACTTTTCCTGCCTGGCCAAATGAAAAGAGTTCATTTCTAAACGATAACATGTGGCAAATGATCCCGACTACAGATGGGAAGAGCCCAGCACAATTTTGCACAGGACATAAGCCTTCTCCAGGTGTTTCCCAGCACTGGAAATATCACCTTCAGATCAAAAAAGTAACCTTGCAGCTGAACACAACAGCTGATTTATGTCATGGAAAAGCTAGAGCTGCTCATCAAAAACAAACTTAAAAATAACATTGTGGTTGATGTTCTCACAGATCATAAATATGCCCACTCACTCCACAGTTGGGGGGGATTTTTCCTTGGAGGGGAGGGGGGAAGCAGAGCAAACCAGGATTGTGAGCTCTTTATTTGTGTTAAATGAAAGGAAGAAAAACCCACCCAGCAGCTCTGCATCTGGAACTGCCTGGGCTTCATTACTGGAGGAGGAATCACCTCTGCCCTTTGCTCCAGCATCCTCCTGCCAGGCTTCCAGTGCTGCCTGCCTTTGCAGGCTCTCAGCCAGCCCCGCAGCCTCTCACTTGCACATTATTCACCCAAGCTCTCCCAGAGCAGGCAAACCATGCTGGCTGTGCCTGTGCACCACAGCATGCCCTGGTTTCTGGCTGGGTTTTACCCTCAGATAAAAATCGATTGCTGTTTTATATCAGAAATCCCCATGGCTGCAGCTCTCCACCTTCCCACAGGCAAAAATAAATCACTCTTTAACCCTCCCCACACATGCACAGATGTTTCACACAACAAGGACTAAGCCAGGGAGGAGGCAAGCTGTGTTTGGCCACCAGCACGTGCGGCCATGGGGCCCTGGCTCCTAAACCCCTTGGCACTTCGGCTGCTAACACACAGCAACACCCTGACCTTGGTGGGCAGCTGATTGCAGCGGCTTCTAGTTTAAAGTAGAACAGGAACTGCCTTGTTCAGTGCTGGAGAGGAACAAATTAAGGTAAGAACTCCTGCGTATCATGTCAGGACATTACGTGCTCACAAGCATACATCAACAGAGGTCCCTGGGGGAATCCGAGGGTGCACGTACCAGCTTTGCCAGCCTGGTAGAGGATCTCAGAAGAAACATAAAAATCCACGTGTGTGACTTGGAAGAAGAGACTCAGTTGCATCACAGCCCAGACCAGCTATGTCTTGTGAAACCGAGCCATGATTAAAACAACAGACGTGTTTTGGTTATTTTTTTAAAATTTTTTTTAACGTGCTTTAGATCTCTCATTGAGGAAAGCTGGGAGATGACTCACCTGTGGCTTCCAGACCTAGGGAAAAAAAAGGAAAAAAAAGAGAAAACAACCCTGAAAAAAAACCCCAAACCATTTTCTAACCAAATGTTTGAATGCATTTGTTTTCAGCGTGCCCATGGGCAGGCTGCGAGACCAGCCCTGCAAAGCCTGCCCGCTGCCTCACGCAGCTCAGCTCAAATTTTGAGTAATCCCCACAGGCTGTTTGATGTGGTTGAGCCTGGCAAGAACCGGGGTCGATACAGGTGAACGGCTGCACTCTCGCTTTCTTCACCATCTATACAAACTTGCCACCATCTGATGAGCAAGACCTGGGCGTCCTGCTGCCACACACTGGAGTAACATGGCCCTCCCCACCACAAGCCTCAGGCAAGTCAGGGTCTGCCCTGGGAAGTCTCCATAGAGGAGATGTAGCTCTTGATGCTGTTTACTGGGAGCTCCTTTGGCAAATACATGAGTAAACCTGTCTAATTGTTGGTTGCAAAGTTCCCCAAGCATCATTTAAACTTAGCCCATACGGACCCCGGGCTCCACCTCTGCCTGGGCATGTCCCTGCCTGCTCCCGTCTTCCCTGTGCAGGGGGGGACACACAGGGCACTCCCAGAACAGAGTGGCCAGAGATGGGCTGCGTGAGAATTAACATGGAAAGAGAGAGGAGAAAAAAGCTTGGATACTTCAAAAGCCTCTGAAACTCTGAACATCTCATACCAGCAGTCGAATAGAAGGTTGTAGGAATTACCTCCAGTAATAGGTTGGTCTTGGCTTTGACATTGCATTTAGCCCCAAGCTCTGTATTAAGCAGGCCAAAGCCCACAGAAGCTCTCTTAATGGATTATTGCTTAATAAAGCAACCCAATATATTTTCTCTATAGATTTTGGCATTCTCAGCATCGGCCCACGCTCCTGGAGAGTGCTGGGGGTTTGAGGTGAGCCCTTCTATGAGCAGCTGAGGAGGCCAGTCCTGCACTTACACCCCCACTTCCCCACAGTGGAAGTTGGGTTTTTTGGTGTCTAAGTGGGTTGTATAAGAAAAGGAGGGTGGAAAGGAGAGGAAATCGAAGCTCTGAGGGATGGAAGTGGACTCTGCATCTCACAACAAGAACAGTGTTTGATCCATCACCAGAAAGCAACTTTGGAGAAGGAAGGCAAGGGCCTTCCTTCATACTCAAAGACTGGGGGTAAAAATCAATGTATAAACCCTCCAAACTACCTGGAGGGTTTTGCAGAGGGAGGAGATGCTGTTCAGGGCCAGGAATTGGAGAAGAGCAGCAACCCCAGCAGGCTAGCACACAGGGGGAACGATTGGCAAGCAAGTGGGATGCTTCACCAGTTGAACACTTCTTGAGACGTAACCATCCTTCTTTTCCAGACAAGAAAAAATACCTCAGAAGCTCTTCCCCGCCTCCAAGCCTGTGCCTTTGCTTGCTGGATCTATATCAGAAGACTGTAGTACTCACCCAGGGGTTTTTATTTAGCGTCCCTGCCTTTGTGCCAGCAGACCTTGCATGGCAGGTTCAGTCACTTTCCATGGGGCCTTAAGAATTCAATTTTGCTTTTAAATTTGCTGCCTCTAGGCAAGATGTAGCAAGTTTTTATGTGCATGGTGCCTCTTTGTCTGCGTAGTGGTCTCATTCCTAATGAGGAGAAGGAAAACAAAAATTCTATCTCTCTAAAGGATGCTATTGTGTGAAATTAAGTAAACAGGGGAGCTGGGGCGGGATTCGCCCAGACCCACACGCTGTGAGCGGCAGGGCTGGCCGGAGCGGAGCCTGGGTTTCAGTTCCCCTTTTCCAGCAGCATCGCTTGCCAGGCCCAGCTTTCATAAGAGTTTATTTTCAGAGTTACTCCCTCAGAGCAGAGAGGAGCAGGAACACTCCAGCCCCGCATCCCACTCCCAGCACCATCCACCTTCCCTGCGGGGAGGTTTTGGCTTGAGCTCCCCTACTCATTTCTCTCTTTACTGCTGCCAGAGACCCAGCCAGCGATAAATAGCAGCGGGTGCCTTTTAATTAACATCCTCATTTCAAGGCAACATATTATTTTCATTAAAATCAATAAATAGTCTCTGCTTGGACCTTTTCGTATGCCTTATATTGAAAGCAAATCAAACCCTACCCCTGGCATCTGGATCCCATACTTCCTCCACAGGATGCTTTGCTGCAGAGGCTGCACCTGAGCAGGCTCAAGTCACGGGATGGGGATTTCCCAGTAGGAAAGGCAGCAGCAGGTCAGATGTTTTGGGGGGTGCTTCTCCTTGCATGAGGAAGTTATTATTTCATATACCACAGAGGACAGAGCTAAGGGAGCATTGGACTGCAACATCCCTGGCAGTGTCCCATCCTGGACCGCATCCCTTCTTGCCTCAGGTGGACCTTTCTGCCCTGGGGCAGCTCTGGACTCATCTGCATGACAGCAAGTGACCCTTTCCTTCTAAAACTGAGTGCTGTGAAATTAGGCAGGCTGACCCGAGCTAGCCAGGCCTAAACCTGCAGTACTTTGCTATCTGGGCTGAAGAAGCAGTTTAAGTGAAAAATCACCCCACAAAAAGCAGGGATGAGGGCGCTGTGTTGGTGAGAGGTGGGTCCCGGCGTGCCAGGCTGGACATGGGGGACTGCACGTGGTGCAGGGCTGCATGTGAGCAGGGCAGTGCACAAGGGCACAGGGGTGTGCAGGTATGGATGGCAGCTCTCCCTTGCAAAGCAGGAAAAAGGCTGAGCAGCCTCTCTGTCCCAGAGCAGCCAGCCAGCACAGCTCATCTCTCCCATGTGCTCCCAGTATGTTCCCAGCACCATGTCCCCAGTGCAATCTCGGCACACCCGCCAGGGCACAAAGCGGCCTGCTTTCACTGGCCATTCTTCAATCCCTTTTCCCCCACACTAAAGTCTACTTCCACACACAAAGCCTCAGTTTGTCCTTGAAGCTCCCTGAAGAAGCACTGCTGTCCTTTCCTACAGGCAAGGGACCAAAGCACCACGCAGAGAGATTTCCCCCACTGAGATGGGCACCACACTGGGAGGTTTCCCGCTACCACACAGCAAACAGACTGCCCCAGGCAGTCTGAACCCTATCACTCCCATCTCCTCTCCAGGTCACCCCGACCCCCAAGCTCATCCTTGCCTGCTCCTGTGTGCCGGAGAGAGATGCCTTTGCTGCAGTGGCTTTGGCAACGTCTTTTATCACGACGACTTTTCCAGGAGAGCTGGTGAATGAGATGTTTGTCTCCTTGCTCTTCACAGTTTATCCAGCCAGGTTTATTCTCAGGGAGTGGCTGGGGTTTGTGCCGCCCCAGCCCAGAAGCTAGCTTGAAGGGATCCAGTTCCCAGGGACAAAATAAATCCATTAGTTGAACATGATCCCTGTGCAATGCAGCACCCTTGGACTCCACCCAGCACAGAATTTTCCTCCAGTTTGAGGCTTTATTGCAAATCTGTGACAAAGTCTGGATTTGTCAGATTATTAATATTAATTTTGACTCCAGTATCAAACATAACCCAAACACAGAACCCACCCCAAGCTGATCTACCAGGCAATCTCCAAGCCCTGCCACGCCAGGCACATGTTGATTTAATGAGGGGGCCACAATGGTTTGACATGAGTTGCTCAGGCATTTTGTGGAGGGGGATAAATAAATGCAGGGCACCCACTGACTGTCACCAGGTGACTGCTGTAGGACCTCAGGGTCAAGGCATCCTTCCAGACCACCTGAAAGTCTCACGGAGCTGCTCTGTTAAGGGCTTGTAAATAGCAAAGCGGCTGTCCCTTGCTCCTTGCTGCTGTCCCTTTTGGCAAGCATGTTTCTAGGAGTGCTGATAGCCTTGTTTTGCCCTCAATGGGTCTCATAGCTTTGAGAAAGAAGGTCTCCCAGAACTTGCCTTGTGTTACAGAACAAACTTGAGCATGTGAGAGCTTATTTTGCCTTTGGTTTCATATTTTGATCAAAGCAAATCTTCAGAGGCCTCCAGACCCTGGCAGCTGGGGATGGCAGTTCACCACAATGCTCAGAAACTCAACCGGCCATCAAGTCCAGAGAGTTCCTACAGAGCTGTGTCCTCCCACAGCCAGGACATCCCTGCACCCAGCACCCCCTACTGCCAGCACCAACTGCAAGGAGGGAAATTTAGTTGCTTTTCACTGAGGAGCTCAACAAAATGAATATTTATAAAATGCACTCACTCCATTCATGGCCCCAGCAGCAGCCGGCTGCCTGCCGAGGAGGGAATGTGTTGTAATGACCTCGTTTTCTAGCTTGGATTGAAGCCAAATGGTCACCTGCACATAGAAATAATGATCACAGGACAATCTGGTGCCCCTTAAAAACTCCCAGCTCAAATCCAAGCCCAGGAGAGCCCGGCATGCAGACGTGACCCAAGGGGCAGTCAGGCGTGCAGACTGCAGCCGTGCCGGAGGCTGACGGCTGAGCCCTGCAGCGATAAAACCCGACTTGCTGGCGGTTTCTTGGCTGGGCTTCTCTTGAGCAAGGAGCGTCTGAAGTGGGGTTTCTCACTGTGCTATTGTCCCTTGAAAGCCGCCATCCAGCTTTAGTCCATGGATGCTGCCTCGCCGAGGCAGGCAGCCCTGGCATCCAGCCCGCAGGGATCTCTGAGCCCTGCCATCCCAGCCCTGCCTGCTTCCCGCTCCTGCACAGGGATGGGGAGCGAGACATCTTCTGCAGCAGCAAACTGAAATGTATCTGATGTTCAAAACAACGTCTGGAGTTCATTAGAGCAGCAATCCGCAGATTGGGAATCGGGCACTTCTGAGGGATCACACAAAGGCGCTTCATGGGGGTGTGAGCTCGCGTCGGCGCGTTTTCTTCACGGCCCAAATTATTACAGGATCCAGATGTGCTCAAAGGCGCATCTGCAGCGTGCGTAAGCCCGTAGGCTCCCCAGCCCTTTCCTGACCCTGCTGATGCCATTCCTGCCTGCCGTGCTGCCCAGCACACGAGCCTTCCCCTGCCTGAGCCCTGCAGAAAGGCAACAGGACCTGAGGACGCATCATCTCAAGAGTGAACACTTTTATAAGAAGGGATAATACTCAAACCAGGCTTAAAGTTAAACCTGTGCTTGAATGTCTTGTGGCTACGTAGCAGCCCTGGGCTTGTGGCAGATGGGCTGGTTTCCTGCCTGGCTGCACCCACTGCAGGGCTTAATTGAATTACAGCAATTAAGGGACATCAGTGTTGCTGCTTTTCGTAGCTTCAAGCTCAATCCTTCAGCGGGGCAACGGAACACCGGTTCCTCCCCAGCAAAACCCCATAGTCTGGTTTGCAGAAGCACCAGTCTATGCAGAATCCCTGCAAGCTGCTGAGCAGCCCTGAAGACCCTTTCAATAGAAAGGGGGGACAGCTTCCCCTCCATGCAGGGTTGCACTTCTCCTCCCATCCTCAGCAAAATTCCCTGACCACTCCATCTGCCCACAGGCTCGAGTCCTTGTGCACCTAATGATGCTTGCGTAACACGGGCCGAACACGTCCCTTCCTTGTCAACAGGTTAAGCCTTGAGAAATTTAGTGATGTTGGAAAAGAGCTGCTTGTGAACGGAGCCCCATTGGATTAGTCCAAACAAAACACATGTGATGGATTAAAAATAAAAATGCTATTAAATTCTTTCAGGATGTGAAATTTAACAAAAGGCCTGTTGTGCACAGGATGGAGGGGAAACGCCGGAGTTGGGACCGGGAACTCACTTAGCCAGGCAGTTTTGGAAGGACCACCTTGGATTTATTTTACCCCACTATAATTGGATTTTGCATGCAGGTTTTGTTAGTGGAGTGATCTATTAATGCCTCTGTCTTGTCTCCCCAGGTTCCCCTTGCCCCAGACTTCTGCAGTGGGCGCTCTGGGGCATCCAGGCTCCCAACCAGGGCAGGCTGGACGTGAAGGGCTGTGCCAGAAAGCAGAGCTCTCCCTCCCTGCCCAGGAAGCCGTGACCTTTCCCAGCAAGCAGAAACAAAACCCGACAAATTCCAGAAAGTTTCAAAATCACGACGGCAAAACCCCAGAGCATTGCCTGGGAGCGGAAAAGCCCTTTTCAGATCGACACTGGAAGCTTTTCGGCTCTGATTCCAGAATGCTTCGGTCCAAAAATCACTATATTTTTTTCTTTTTTTTTCCCCAAGGGGAAATCTGTGACTCCACCAAAGCCACATGTGGCACAAGGGTATTGTCAGCCATCACAGCTCAGAAAGCAGGATAGAGATGACCCATTGCTGCCCTGGCAGCACTTCTTGCTCCCCCAGGGCTGCTTTCTGCCCCTCTCGCTCTGTGCCCAGCTCACATAATCCCTGCTTCTTCTGCCAGCCGGCTGAGAGGAGCCTGCCAAGCTGGAAAAGGGCCTGGAGCCCTGGCCCACCGCAGCTAATGCAATATTTACTGCTGCGGAGCAGTGCTGGAAGCTGCTGAGAATGGGCTGCTTTGTGCGGGGCTGCTGCAGGAGGGTGGGGGTTCCCGGGGGTCCCCCCACCACCCTCCTGCTCAGGGCATCTGGGGTGAAACCAAAGCTTCCCGGGGCACAGTGGAGCTCAGACGTGAGCTGGACACGGGCTGTAGGACGTGCACATGAGAGTGTCAGTGTGTCCAAAGGCCTCTCCACAGGGCTCCAGGGCCATCTGGGGACACGGGGACAGTCTCATGGTGTGGGGCAGCCTGCTTACTCTCTTGCCAGGATGGCTGCTCAAATCCTTTCTTCTTGGAAAGATGGTAATAAAAAACGGAAAAGCAGCCTGAGTTTGTAGGATCTTGATTTGCAGGAGTGAGAAGCCATGGCGTGTGCCCTGCTGTGGGAGGGCCTGATAGGGAGATGCCCCCTCTGCATGCTAAGAGCCTTGCATGGGGACTCTTTTAGTTTATAAAGTGCAGCTTTTGTGCAACCTTCTGCTTTTTCATCAGAAAGAAAAAAAGCATTTTCCAACAGCAGCAGGCAGAGACCTGCAAACTGCACTCTTCATCTCAGGTAGCTGTATTTTATTGACTGGTTTTACTGAGAAATTGTCCACAGGTCTGAACTGGAGCTGCTCCAGTGACCTCTGTGGGTCACTACCGAGGATGCCTTTGGCCCCAAGAGCAAAAGCATCACAGTTTCATCAAGGATTCGGCAGCCATGGCTTTAAGTAGGGGAAGGTGCTGGGCTGAGCTCCTGGGAAAACCCAGGCTGGGAGAGCTGAGGTGCCCTGGGAGAACCTGGCTGGTAAGTGTGCTGTCTTTCCAAACTCGGCATGGTGGCCCTCTGAAAATCTTGCTCTGGGACGTATCTGAGGTCAGCCAGGGAGGCAATTGTGACATAGGAAATGCCGTTCCCCCACAGTGTCTCTGGGATGGGGAGAGTGCGTGATACAGGGGGCTGGACCCCTGAAGTGAGCTGCTCATGTGAGGGCTTTGAAAGTGATGGGATCATCTGCATCCTCACTGTGGGATGGCTGTACCCACCACTTCACCAGCTGCTTAGTGCTGAAGAGTTAAACTGAGATGAGAAGTACAGCTGGGTGATAGGGGCTGCTCAGCCTCCATCCATGCTCTTCTGTAGTCAGTAGCTGTTATTCCTCCTACAGCAGCCACCTGCTCTGCCCAGAGTAAGGCACCAGGCAGGGTATTAATTTGCAAAGTGATTAATAACTGAATTCTGCCTCTGTGTCCCAGGTTTGCAGCTGTGTTTGCCAGCCGGGCAGGCTGGCTGCTCCAGCCTTTCCTCTTACTCCTGCTACAGGTGGAAGGGAATGACTTCTCCAGCACGAGTCCATTTGGTGCTAAAAACAGGAAATCAGTTTTCTATCGATTGGCATTTCTCTTAACGTATTCTCGCAAGTGCTCATTAAATTTTCATTCAATTATCCCAGGCCACGTTGTATTTTTTTTCCCCCCAGCCTTTTCAGAAGGAATAGGCGATAATGGAGGCATCCATCCCTCCCGCGGAAGCAGGCTGTTCAAGCCGTTCAAGCTAATTTAATCAAGGAAAGGCAAATCTTAATAAAGGAGGAGGGAAGAGCAGTCCTCGTACCATCATGGCTGATGGTATAATGACCCGTCTCTGAAGAAGCAGCGCAGCCGAAGCTCTCCTGGTGCCATTAACGTTCAATATGTCAGAGCTGAAGGTACCAGTGAGAGGAAAACAACATCATTAAGCAGGACACTCTCATGTTGGAAGGGAAGGCGCATTTATATTCTGACAGAGGATTATCTAGGCAGCAATAATAATAGCAGGAGTAATAATAATAGTAATAAATCATTATCACTTGGCATTGCTGGCTGTAGTGGGACCCAAGGGTGTGAAATAGCTCTGGCAGAGTTAAAAGGGTGAGCGGTAGACAGGAGCATCAGCAGGAGAAAACAGGTTTACAGGGTGATCTGGGACAAGTCCCTGTCTGCTCCTGCCTCAGTTTACCCAGCTGCAAAGCCAGTTTGGATTTGCTCCTACTCTGCCAGGAAGAGCTTTTCCCTGCAGGAACACCACACTTGGTGCAGAGCCCCCAAGGACAGCCCAGCCTTTGCTCAGCCCTTTGCATGGGAGCAAGAGGGATGGTGCCAAATCCAGACCTTGTCTGAGCTTGAAGGTGAGCTTGTTCTTGGAGCCCTTTCAGATTTTCTCATAAAAGCTCAGGAGAACATTTGTCATAAGGTTTGTGACAACAGCTCGTCCATCTGCAACGCTGACAAACCCAGCCACTAGCCAAAATATATTCCAGATTTGGCTCCAAATGCGATGTGTTTGACCCGCCTCTGAGGGCCACACATTTCAGACAGACGTGTTGCTCCTCTGCGCAGCACCTTACCAGGGGTAATGTCTGTGTGGCACCGCTGTGCACGTCATTGCTCAGTGCGCGAGCGAGTGTTCAGTTTCGGGGAGATACGCTCGCTGTTATCGCTGCCTTGGGTCAGTCGGGCTCTTGGCAGAGATGGAGGCAGGAGAGAGCTGGGCTCTGGCTAATCTCCACAGCACGTCTGAGTGGTTACATGCGAGGGTGGGAGCCTCGCTGCATACGCCACTCTTTATCTGGGTTTCAAGACAGCCTTTGATAAAGAACCACAAGGCAGATGGTGGCGTCAGCTGAAAGGGATTGGGGATCAAGGTAGTGAAGGAAGACCTGGCTCCAAATCAAAAGGACCTTGGTGGCTGTGCTGAAGGGTTGACTCCTGCTTAAGATGGGATGGGGATGTTCCCTCCTCTTCAGAGCAGGGGAGCGGGAGGGGAGAGGGGAAGCAAGGCTGCAATATTGCTGTGCACCCTCCTTGCACATATTTTGCTGCACTCATTCCCTTTGCTCTGCCTCCTGCAAAGACCTAGCTTGCCTCCAGCAATGGATTGTACTGTCCAGCTGGTGCATGGAGAGAGGAATCCCATACATTCCATAGGCATGTGGTGCTGTCCCGTAGCATGTCTGACACCTCTGCAGCTCAACCACCCCCTTTGCCATTGCCCCAGGTGCACTCTTGGCAAATGTGAGCCTTGAAAGGAGGGAGGAGATTCAGAAACTCAGGATGTGCTCAAAGCAAGTAACTGTTTTAGCTGAAGTGCTGAGAGCTCTTTCTCTGAGTGCTTGCGGTAAGCTCCATTACCGCCGGGGCTCGGGACCTTCGGTGCTGTGCAGGCGGGGAGAACGCTCCTTAATGCCAGATTGGAGCTGTCTTTCGTAATGCAATTATTCCTCAATAATCTTGAAATGGAATACAATTAAGAAAGGAAGAGGGGGGAGAGTGTGCAGTGGTAGTTGGGATCTGTAATGCATGGGCTGTGCTGGCACTGCAGGGACGCTGGACGCAGCCCCTGGCCAGGGCCCCAGGCCGTGGGGCATCTTCTCCACACGGAGCCAGCTGAAGCCTTTACCTTAACAGTGAGGAGTAAAGAGGAGGGTTTGGGGTTCTTCTTTTCCCTTTCATCTTGAAAAATAATTAGGCTCCAAAGTGTTTCGGAAGAGGCTTGCAAGCTTTAAATCAAGCTTCTGAAGAGCCTGATCAAAGCAGCGGCATCTCCATCTGCGGAACTCCCCCGGGTTATGGAGCTGCGCTGTCGTCCCTGGATAACCCTTCCCGGCCAGAGGGATCTGAGGCCAGGATGCAAGGATCATAAAATCACAGAATAGTTTGGAAGGAACCTTAAAGGTCCTCTTGTTCTACTGCCCTGCCATGGACAGGGACACCTATTAGAAACATGGAGAATCCATCCATGGATGGAAGTATCCAAAAGTCCAACAAAGAGTTTCCTTCCTAGGACTGATTCTGAAGCCCCTGCTGGTCCATGTTTTCCCTATCTTGTACCCGTGTAGGCAGAAGGTTTATTTAAACTGATGATTAAATGCAGCCAGAGTTGGGGGCTGAAGGATGGAGGAGAGTCTGTGGGGCTCCACATCCCTGGGGATGGAGGGAGAGAACACCCCCAGACCCTTTCTGACTCTAAAGCTTTAGGACTTTCACTGGCAGGGGGAAACCATGGAGCTCTTTGACCATGGCTGGCTTTGCTTCACCCATCCTGGACAGACGCTCCCCCACTCCCAGACAGACACCCCCACGGACAGACAGCTCACCAGTTTCTGGGAAATCTTAGCCATGGAAAAAAAATTCCCAGTCCTCCGAGTGACTCATGGGGGAGATAATTGCCTGCACTGCTTGTTTTTCTTCCTACTTCTGCCTAAAGAAACCATCTCCAGTGCCTGGCACTGGGACACCACAACTTTCACCATTTCCCTTTGTTTTGTCTGAGTTATTCACTCTGGGAGGATGGGGTGTGGAGGGGGTTGTTTCTCCCACTGCCAGAGCCCCCCAGCAGCAGTGCAGGGCTGGGGATGTGCCTGGTTCCCGGAGGAGCCACCCCACTGTGCGAATTCAGTGGTGGCTCAAAAGGGTTGTGCTGGCAGACAAAATCTCTCCCTTCACCCCATCCAGTGATTTCATGAAACCTGGGGGAGCATGATCACCCCTGGGGCTGATTCTGGATTCCACTGGGCCCATAATTTGGGCTGAAGCTGGGGCAAGAGCCACAAGAGCTGCACACATCCCTCCCCAGGAAGGCACCAGCTTTCTTTCTCTCCAGGATTGAGGCTGGAGAAAGAAAACATAAGTTTTATAGGCAGCCCCGAGCTCAAATGTCCACCTCTCCTACCTCAGGGCTCCCAATGGAGGGCCCAGCCTGAGTGCCCCGGCCAGGCTGGGACTGTGGTACTCCAGCACCCACCGCAGCCCCAGGTCCTCCGAACACCCCCCCGCACCGTTATAAAAGCTTTGCTGAATCAGATCTAAACCAGGCCTGGAAATTCCTTTAGCATGAGCCGAGCTGGGGATTTCAAACCACATACAGCTATTTCATTGCAGTGCCTGTGCTTTCTTTTAAATATATATATATGTACTTTGATTGGGGTAGGGCGGGGGTTCTGCTGCTTTCCCAGCCCGTGGGTTTTGTAGAGTCCCGGTGCTGCTCGGCATTCCGGGGCCACCCCACTCCCATACTAAGACCTTTTGCCTTCTGGCTGCTGGCTCATTAATACAGCTCAATTAATGCTTACTTCCCTGGTGTCCGAAGGTATTGGATCCCCAGTCCCCTCTTGCCCTGCTCCGCTGTGGGCACAGTCCTACTGAAAACCAGGACTGTGTCCCATCTTTGGGGTTAAGAGGGGTTTTGTGGAGATTTTTGCTTTTCAGTCTTGGGGAGTACAGATTTCTTATGGGTCACTGGAGCAACACTGCTGCAGAACAGAGATACATAACCTTTGTCTTGGCTTTACCTCATGACTTATAGAACACATTTAAGCACATATCCTGGCTAAGTGATGGACATGGGCTTGGTCACCCCACAATCAATACCCTAATTCACAGGGGAAATCCTTCTAGTGCTGCCCCAGGGGCATGAACCAGCTCTGAAACCACGAGAGATGGAAACTGGGCAGGCAGGAGAGTTTTTCCAGGGTGGGATTAAGATGTAATCATTTCCATCAGAGCCTCTGCCTACCATGGCTGGGCAGGGCTCCTGTCCCACAGCCCTCCAGTCCCCTTCCCCTGCCCACCACCATGGAAAACACCTTCGCAGGGAGACGCTGGGAGCTTTTAATAGAAAATCAGAGGTTTAAATTGGCGCAGCAGAGGCTAAGGCAGTGTTTGGAGCCATGCTGTGCTGAAGTTTATTTAAGAAAAAAAAAAAAGAAAGAAAAAAGAATAATAATAATATTGAACATGCAAAGCAGAGTGAGGAAGAAGGGGGCTGTTCCAACAATGCTTCCCATCTGTGTTTGGGGAGACTGAGAGAACACTACTCCCAGGCTCAGAGTAGTGGGACATTTAAAGTTTAAATTGCATTTCTTTGCTGTTTGACTAGCAGAGGAAGTCTGGGTCTGGGGACCGGGCATGGCTTTAGAGGTGGCATTGCTGCCTGAGCTGGTGGCCCAGAGAATACCCAGCAAGACCACAGACTTGGGACCTCTTCTGGGATATTCTGTCACAGCTCTCCAGGGCAATGACTTAAAATATTTCCCTTCCTCCATGGGGGAAGGTGGCAGGGAGTCCCCAGAGCTCACATGGGCAGAATTTATCCCCTTCCCTAATTTCTAGACTGCCAGGCAGACTTCTTGTAGCAAAGGGCTTCTTTTGAAAAATTTCTCATTTCAACAATCACAAAAGAGAAGAGAAGAGAGAGAAAGGGGCTGAATTTGCTTTGCCAGCATGAGGATTCCCTGGTCAGGGCAGGTTGGAGGCTGGAGAAGCAGCAGGGACAGATGGGGCTGGGTACTGGGTGGGCTGGGCAGGGTGTCAAGCATCTGTGCTTCCATGGAGGGAAAAGACACTCCCAAGGGATTTCTTTTGGAAAGGGTACTATAATTACCTGGTTATAATTATTTCCTATGGCCCCTAGCAGCCCTGCCCTAGCTCAGTGCTAAAGACAGCATCCCCCCACTACGGACCTGGAGGTCTCCACCCCAAATATTTAACATCCAGCCTGCTACCACTTTTCTGGTAGCAAATTCCTTCCCAAATCCCCCCTGCAATTTGCGGCAGGCAAACCTTGTTTGAGTTTGAGGATTTAGCACATTTTTGCTGCACTGCTTTTTTGCAGGGAGGGCTTGGGGCTGTCCACACTGCATTTTGTGTGGTCCAGCCACCCCTGAGCGCAGCATCCCACACCCCACCTCACCAGGGGCACCCCAGCATCCATCCTGGCCAGCACCAGCAGCAGGAAGGCACGGGACCCCCACACCAAAGGACCATCCCTGCGCCCCGTTCCCTCTGCCTGTGCCCCTGCACATCTGGGGCTGCCACTGAAGCTCAAGGTCGTTGGGCTTTTATGTTGTTCTTTCTTTTTCCATTTTATGTGGTTTGTGGGCATATAATGGAAGGTGGATTCTGGATGGGTTTGTTCTCTTGCCAGCCTGAATTATTAATCCAGTCGGGCTTCTTTTCTCTTTTTCTCTTTTTCTCTTTTTCTCTTTTTTTCTTTTTCTCTTTTTTTTTTTTTTCCCCCTGTGGATTTTATTTTAGGCAACGGCAAAGTCACTGCCTGGCAAGGCTGGCCCTCGCACCGGCCTCCAATTGCATCGTTCACCGAAGCACAGCCGCACCCTGGCTCACGGCGGCAAGAAGCTGCTAGCCCTGGGAAGCATCCAGGTGTTTATCTGCTGGATAAATCTGCTGGAGGAGCCCGGGAGTGCCCTGTACCTCTGTCCTGTGAAATCTATAGCGTTTTGCTGGAAGAGGGGATTGAAGGGTGAATTAAAGCCTTCTCCTGCGAGGGGAGATGCTGCCCGTGCCAGAAGCGATGGGCACGCAGGGCCGGGTAGCCACCCTCACCGAAAGGCACGGCGCTGGGCGATGAGGGATTCAAAGCTTGGCCAAGGCGGAGCAGGACCAGAGCTGGTCCAGTTCCCCGCAGCAGCTTCATCAGCACCCTGAGCCATTCCCAGCTCCCCCAGGCAGGTCCCTATGGGGCATCCGAGCCCAGGATGTCCCCATCTCTTGCGAGCCGGAATGCGCTCGCTCCCCATCAGCCCCAGAGCAGAGTCACACACTCCGAGTCCGCCGGGGAGGGGACACTGTCCCAAAGTGAAGGGGCAGCCCTAGACGTCGTCCCCCGAGGGCAGCGTTGTGGGCCCCCCTCAAGCCCCGCGCCCTCGCCAGGAGGCGATTCCCGGCGGGAGGCGGGCACGGAGGCAGCGATGCGCCGCTGCTCCCCGGGACGCTGGCAGCCTTGGCACACGCCGCCGTGGCTTTGGGTGGCCCTGGCCCACCCAGCCGCACACGGGGCTGCTGCCTGCCCGCCAGACACAGCACTCTGCTTTAATTAGCAGGGTGGTTTAATGAACGGCAGCTTGGCTGCGACCGCGGAGCCTTCCTGGCTGAGCAGCCGCGGTTTGTTATGGCTGTATCTGCTTGTCCCCCTGCGCACCCTGCGTGCCCCCTCCTCTTCCTCGTGGGGAGCAGGGCACTTGGGATACAGTGGGGACCCAACACTTAGCACACACCAGAGAATCCACATCAGAGGGAATGGGTGGGAGCACCCCCGCAAGCAGGAGCAATGCCAAGGAGCTGGGGACGCCCGGCTTTGCCAGGTCTCTGCTAGAGGGCTCTGGGATTGCCGCTCCCCTTGAGAGATGCTTCCTTTGACACCAGCGGAGGGGTGATGGACGCCCCCAGGTTTGCCTCTCTCTGTCCCCGCCTGCTGCCCCATCCATGGGCAGGCATCGAGGCATCACGCAGCTGGCCTGGGTCTGGGAGCATTTATTTACACTGGCAAGACTGGGAGAGTGTTATTAAATTGAGCATCGCCAAACGGCCGCTGCGGAGGGGCGGATGCTCCCCGCCACCGCGGGGGCTGACATCACTATTCCCATCACACAGCGCTGGGCGAGCAGCCTCCGCCTCTGGAGTGGGAACGCGGCTTCCCGTGCGCACGGTGCTAACGAAGCCCCCAGGAGCCCAGCCAGCGTGAGAGCCTGCGGTGAAGAGACAAAAGCACTTGTTGAAAGGGGCAGCCAGGTGGGAGCAGCTCCGGCACGTCTCCGGCTCATCACGGCACGGCAGCGGGGCGCTCGGCTGTGCGGCACCGCCGGCACTTTGCCTCTTAATTGGTGACCCTCGGCTGGCGTCAGCAATTAGAGCCCCAGCCCTCCCCTCCGCTGGGACTCTCATTAACCACCTCTGGCTTTACCCCGCCGGGAGCTGGATCGCGGGAGGCTGGAGTGTAGTGACACGGTGCCGGCCATGAGCGCACCGCTCTGCCCACCCTGGCTGGAGAGGGAGAGTGTGACCAATTTGTAGCTGCACTAATTGGCCTCTGTTGCTGCCAAGTTGTGTTGACTGGAGAGTGGGGAGGTCAGCAGATACAGGGTCATCCTCCTCCTCCTTCCTGGAGCAGAGGGTGCCTGTCCCCAGGGGCTTCTGATTTGCTTTTACTCTCTTCCCCGAAGCAGGGTCTGTAGCAAGTAAGCTACCAAGGTGATACTTCACTGTCAGCTCCAGCTCCGGAAAGGGGAAGGATTCAGCAATCAGATGGGAAAAAATTTCCTCTCGCTGAGCGTTTGAGGCCAGATACTCACAGTTTTGGTTATACTGAAGCCTTTTTTATCCCTGTCCAGCTTAATGTTGTTTTCCATAACGTCTAGCTAAGCAGAATCAGGACACAACCTGTTAAAATCACCTTCTGAACTTGCCATTTTGTGAGACCTGAAAAAAGGGAAAGTCAGTAAAAACCACGAGTATGGACCCATTTCTGCACCCACCAGGCTGGGCAGCACAAACCAACCTCATCTACTGCCTATGGAGAGCTGGGGTTTTGCTGAAAAACAGAGACATTGGTGTAGAAACCTGGGCCTCCAGGTGGGCAGCAAGGGTCCAGCCCCGAAATTACGGCACTGATGCAGCAGGCTGGGAAAGCCTGGTGAAACACAGCACCCGTCTTTCCCCTCCATCCAGATATCAGATGACTCCCCTCTCTGAGATGAGATACCCAGCCCGCCGCGGGAAGCCATTGGCTGTCAAGGACAGATCCTGGTGGCGAACAGCATCTTTGATCTCGCCGTGGCTGTTACTAGCAAGGCTGCCCTGTGGGGTTGGCTGCGAACGTGGCGCAGCAGGCTCCCTGCTCCCAGCCTCAAATATCTGTCTGTTCCGCTCCGGCCACAAACCCTCCCCCGGACTAGAAAGAGGAAAATTACATGCTACGATTTGCAGATTTGGCAGAGATAAATCCCCCACGGAAGGCGCGGCTGGAGATGCCAAGGCCGATAGCGCCAGGCTGAGCGTGTCGTGGGAGCGCCCCGTCTCCCACCGGGCCCACTGCGCTGACACTGGGGCTGTCCTGCTCCCGGGGAGAAGCTGGGAAACTCCCTCCTGCCCCACTTGGAGGTGGCAGAGGGCCAGGCCGATCCCGTAAAACCCTGAGGGTGGATCACTCCACAGGCAAAATCATCTTGGATTAAACGTGGGAGAAAAAAGCAGAGCAGTTATGCAAAAAGGGTGGCCACTCGTGTAGTGAGAGAGTTTGGCCTCAACTTTCTGTGGGAGGGCAGCCAGGCTCAGCAGCACCTTGAAGCGGCAGAAGGGATGGAAAGTACAGCCAGCTCCCAGGAGACCATCAGCAGGGAGTGATGGGGTGGGTACCAGCCCATCCAGGACGATGCTGAGCGGGATGCTGGGCGGAAGGGCTGCTGGCTCTCGCAGGCTGTCCGCTGAAAGCTGAGAGGAGCCCAGGAAGAGGGGAAAAAAACCCTGACGTGTGCCATATTTCATAACACGAGATGTGAAACTTTAATGGGCTCTGCGATATCAAGGAGAACAGGAAGCCCAAACCTGTACGTGGTGCATGAAACCCAACAGCAACACGCGATACCATCGCACCCTCCTTCGCCCGCGGCGTCTGCCGGCGGCCCCCGAGGGCTGTCGCACCCGCCTGCAGAGCACCAGCTCCTTGCTTAGCTCCAAGACATGAGATACTGACCCGAAGAGCTGCGACAAAGAGGCAAACAGAGTTCTAAATAAAAAGTGATGATGCCCGAGGCCAGGCTCGGGCAGAGGGCGAGCTGGGAAAGCACTGCAGCACCCGGGGCTGGCAGGTGCGGCACTGTGAGTTGTGGCCAGGGCTGTATTTCCGCATTGCGAAGTTGAGCAGTAAATCCTGGACAGAGGATCTCACGGAGGCACCAAGGGACAGTCACTGACAAAATTTATGGCTCAAAGGCGGTAGAGACATGCCATAAATATAGGAGGTGTGCAGGAGAGCTGGACTCTGCACTTCCCGAGGGGAGGCTCATCCCCTTGCCCATCCTCTTCTCTCATTTTGGTTTGACAGTCAGTGTTCATTGTTGTTAAAATGCCCCACATTCTGAAAGGAACTGGTACCTGTCCCTGGCAGCATTGGGGATGGCCACGATGGGTAACAACTGCCTTGACTCACACCAGCAGCATCAGGAATAAAAGGGAGATGAGATTTGGGGTAGTGACATCCTCAAGCCCTCTCCCTGTCACCACCATCCAAGCTTTGCCACCCATGGTTGGGCTCTCCTGGGTAAACCCAGGGCTGCATCCCACAGGCTCACCCATCACTGACCTTCACCAAAACCAAACCTTGTGGCTGTTCCCACACCCTAAGGCCAGAAAAGATGATTTCACCTGTGCCAGCACTTACCCCAGTGAATAAATCTGTAGCAGTCACAACCTTTCTGCCAAGAGACACCAGCAGTGGCCAGTCAGGCTGTGATAGACAGTAATGTGAGAGCTGAATGTGCCAGCCCTTGATGGGTGGCATTGGGATGGCACTGGGATGGCATTGGGATGCAGGCTGACATGCAGGCTGCAAGCGCACTGGGATCTCATTGCACGTAGGGGAAAATGAGCATCTCAACTTCTGAACAGTGGCCAAGGAATTGGAGAACATTATCAGTGGGCTAAGGAAAGGGAAAGGTCTCCTGGGAGGATTAACCTGACATTTGATCCTACAGCAGTGATTACACTCCAGGTATCTATGGGCTTGGGTAGAGAATCCAAGAATGGGTTCAAAGGGACAAGGTGGAAAATCCTGTCAGAAATGTGAAAGAATAAAAGCTGCTGAGAGGGGAACTAAGCAACATTTATCCAGGAATTAAAAATAATAATGAAGAAATAAAGTTCTGCTGCTGACTTCACTTTGAGACTTTGCTCTGATCCAGGATTTATAAGCCACATATATTTCTCATTTGGGGAAGGATTTGCAGACCTGTGCCCTTACCCATCGCATGAGGCAGCTGTGGGTGGGTACCACACACCTGACTTTCCTGGGCACAGCTGATGCTTCCGCCTGGAACCCACATTGGGAGCAAAATCTGAGCCTGGGATGAGAAGTGATCCCATCCAACGGTGACAGTCACCACACTATGATGGGGCAGCTACAGCCGTGACCTTGAGCCAACAGCCTGTTGATAGGAAATCACAATTCCAAAAAGGAACGTGCTCCTCTAGCCCAGAATTCTGATGACGACATCAGAGCCTCAGTGAGCTCATCCCGGCAAAGACTTTTCTGTACAAAGGCAGAGGTTCTTTTCCAAGGTCTACATGTTCACAAGTCACAGTGAGGAAGAATAAAGCCATGAAAGAGATTCCAGGCGGGAATGCGGACCCAGCAGCGCTTCTGCTGCAGGGGCTGAGAGAGGCACACTGCTCCGGGATTGGCATCGATCTGCGGTAGGAGAGCAGCAGAACTCAGGTTCCCAAAATCCTAAGGATCACCCCTTGTCGGGCAAGTGAGAAAACCGCGGACAGAGCCCGGCTCAGCCCCGCGGGCGCAGCACCCACCGAGCACAGCCCTGGGGGAGGGGTTAATTAAGCACCTCCCAAATCAATTAACGCCCCGGGCCCGCTCGCGCCGCTGCTCCGCCGCGACCCCTGGCGGCCGCGCGGGGAACGGGCGGCTCGGGCGCGGCGGCCCCGGGCCCGTGAGCGGCGGCGCCTCGGACCGGGCCGCTCCGAACCCCGTCCGGCGGCGCCTCGGACCGGGCCGCTCCGAACCCCGTCCGGCGAGCCGTGAACGCCGCCAGCGTTCCTGCCGGGCTCTTAGAAAAGGTTTTCTGCCACGTCCATCAGCATTTAAAAGCTCTCCATTGGCTGGGCTACTCCTCGCTGAGTTGTAAATAATTTTTTCCAGCCCTGAATATTGTTTACTAACATCTTATTGGGGCCTTCTTTTCCAAAGAGGGATGTGGCTTGGACACAGATGGTGACAGCTCAGCCGGGGTTCTGGACCGTGTTCAATGGCTGATCAGACAGTCTTTGTAACTCATTTATCATATTCAGAGTGAAACTTTGCAGTTTAGAAACAAAACATTTTCTTCCCTTAGTCTCAATATTCCATTCACCGTTTTCTTATGTTCTATCCCAATTTCAGCCCCTAATCAGAACAGGGGTTCAGATCTGGGTTTAACACATGCACTGCTCATGTCTCAATATTTGCAGTCTTACACCTCAGCATCTGCTGGGATGGACCCAGACACCTCAGGAGAGGGAGACTCACCCCTGCTCTGCTGAGACCCCACCTGCAGTGCTGTGCCCAGCTCTGGGATCCCAGCATAAGGAGGACATGGATCTGCTGGACTGAGTCCAGAGGAAGCCACAAAGATGCTCTGAGGGATGGAGCACCTTTTCTGGAGACAGGCTGAGAGGCCTGGGGGTGTTCCCCTGGAGAAGAGAAGGCTCCAGGGACACCTTAGAGCCCCTTCCAGTACCTAAAGGGGCTCTGAGAGAGCTGGAGAGGGACTTTTGACAAGGCCATATAGTGACAGGGCAAGGAAGAATGGCTTCAAACTGACAGAGGGCAGGATTAGATCGGGTATTAGGAAGAAATTCTTCTCTGGGAGGGTGGTGAGGCACTGGCACAGGTTGGCCAGAGAAGCTGTGGCTGTCCCATTCCTGGAACTGTTCAAGGCCAGGCTGGACAGGGCTCTGAGCAACCTGGCCCATTGGAAGGTGTCCCTGCTCACGGCAGGGGGGTGGACTAGATCATCTCTAAGTTCTCTTCCAACCCGTTCTTCCAAAACATTCTAGAATTCTGTGATTCTATGCCATGCTCCCTCAGCCTCCTGGGATCCTGAGAAACCCCCAGAAGACAAGTTGTTTCTTTTGCTTGTGGAAAGCAGAGCCCAGATGCCCAAGCACACGAGCCCTGGCTGTTGGGGCGTCATCGGAGAAGTGGCAGTGCTGCAACGTGATGCTGGGAAATTATGCAGTCAACGGGGCTGCTCTAATGAGAAAATGAACCAGACATCATATGGTGCTGATTTAGTGCTCAAGTATGAAGAATAGGAGAAAGGGAGGAAAATAATGCCAAACCAACCTCAACCCCCCAGGAGTTTGTAAAGGCGCTTTGTGCAAACATGCTGCTTTTACCCCGAGGAGCAAACAGTGCTGCTCCCCGCGCCTGTTCTGGGCTGCAGTGAGTCTGGTTCCTGCAAATCAGAAACAAAGTCCCCAACTCTATTAAGAGCCACCTCTTGTGGCATCTTAAATGTCTGAGCAACTCAACGCCGCTTTGTAAAAGGCTGGCGAGAATGAAGGAAATGAAAGCGTCGTTCAGCATGATGCCATTCCGCTCTTCCCCACAAGAGCTATAACGATGCTTTTGTCATTTGTCATTGTCACCCAATCAGCTTCCAGAAGTGTGGGCCAGCATCACCCTCAGAAACTTTTGAAATCTTCATGCTTTTTTCTAAAAGTTGTGTGTTTGGGGTCCAGTGAGAGCTGGTCTTGCTGGAGGATGCAACAGACTGACCACCGTTCACCTCCTATGGCCACAAAAGCTAAACATCACTTGTAAGGAGTCTCAGGGCTGGTGTTTAAAGATAAAAATGAAGCCTCTTTTGGTTTCTTTTAGAAACCTGAGTGCCAGCTGTTAGCAAAGCAAGTGCACCCCACAGCCAGGCTCCAGGCTCTTAAACTGAGTAGGTTTCTTGAGCAATGCAACCCCAAATCTTCCCCATACCAGGGTGGCTCTGCCCTACCCGAGGCCATGACTGTAAGGAGCTGCAGGAGGCTCTGGGGTTTAATCAAACACCCATGTTTGCACTAAATTTTTTTTTTAAATCCACTCTATTAAAACTTTGACAAAATACAAGTCTCCCTTGAAATGCTCTGTGACCAAGGGTGTCCTGCTGTCCAGTCAGCCAGCTTGGGGAAAACACAGGAGTTCAGCTAAGGCCATCCTGTAAATTGAAGCTGATTTAGAAATCTGAGCCATCTGCAGCATGTGGAGTTTGAATCACCCACACTGAGTCCCCTCAGTGAAGGCAGAGGCAGACCTGTGTTTGGGGAAGACATAATTAGGAGAGATCCCAGATCATTAACTTCATTACTGCAGCTGTGATTAATAGCAGCAGCAGCAGTGTGGAGCATCACCAGGGAGGATGGATGCGGGATCCCAGCTCGCTGGTGATTTCCCAACTCCATGAGCTGCTCTCAGCAGCTGGTAAGGGAACTGAAATTAATTTCCAGCCACAGAGCCCCATGGCTTGGTCCCAGGGTTGCAGAGTCAATGGAGAGGTGCTGGGGATATGGCAGCTTTGGGCCTGGAGCTGTTGTGGCTGTGGACACCACAAGTCTGTCCTGCACCATCACCTGTGCCCTCCTGCTACCATAAAACCCCCTCGATTTGCCCCATAGATGGACATTATGATGCTTGGTTAGCGTAGAAGATGCTCCATCTAATATACATTTCTCCAGTAATGTCACAGTAATCTGCTGGGGATGTTTTTAACTCATTCCCTGGCTGTGCTGTGGTTGTTACACACTGACTCTTAGCTCCTGCTGCTCCAGCCATCATCAGCTGCTCCCTCTCCCCCTCCCCAGTTCACGTAGCTGACCGTACATCCTGGGGGAGTTTCTTCTTCAATAACTAAATTAACATGCCAGCAGCAAGTGCTTCTGAGCAATAGAAAAAGCCGGAGACGCCGCTCCTGCTGCTGGAGGAGGCGAGCGGCGGGGCCGGCGGCGCTCGGGCAGAGCCGGCTCCTCCTGCGAGATGCTGAAGGTGGCAGCATGTACCGGCAAAAGCGACCCGGCCAGCAGCAAACCTCTTCTCCCTGCGCGAAAAATAGCGACTTCAAAATTTATCTTGCTATAGGCCAGGAGCAAAAATAAATAAATCCCAAAGCTTGCCAATTCCAGTTATAAAGCCAGAGCACAGCCACGTATGCGCAGGTGTGTACATTTGTGTGGCACAGCAGGGCTGGTGCAGCTCAGTTATGCACACACAAGCCACATGCAGAGCTTGTGTTGATGTTCATCTTCCTAGGAAATACTTTGGATATTCTTTGGATATACTTCTTGCTTGGAGTGTTTCATTCAGACGACTTTCAGAGGCTTTGCTCTGCACCACACTGTGGTAGCTCCTGGTCAACCCAGCTGCTCCCTCCCCTGCACAAGACTTGAGGGCAGACATTTTGGGTGATGGGAGTCTCCCCAAAAGGGAGGCTAGGGAGAGCACCCTACATCCCAGTGGGCAGGCGGGCAGCCACAGACTCAATGCCACCAGGGAGCTGTGGCTGGCTGCACTCAGTGGGTGATGGGCTGATGGAGGGTGACAAGAAGAGCCATAAATCCATCTGCAAGGAAATCAGCAAGGAAATCAGGCACTCAGTGAAGTCATGATTGTATTCCTCCTGCCAGGCCAGTGGAAAAAGTCTGTGCTGCAAAATTTATGGTGAGTATGGTTTGGGCATGGAATTGGCTTTTTTTTTTTCCTCACAGCATTTAGTTCAAACCCAGGAGATTTGCTCTGTCAGATGGGGAGCGCTTCATTTCAGAAAGGATTGTTTTCAGTTCTGAGATGTTTAAAGACTTGTTTGGAGTTTTAAAGGGGAAGAAAAATAGAAGTGAAGGCACTTTGGAGAGTAGAAATGAAGAAAACAAAAAATAGTCTCTTCAGAAGCTTATTTCTAAATGCTCCAAAGCCAACACATTCACTTTTCTTTCTGTCATTCCCAGAACAAAGTGCCCTTGCTGTTGGTCAAATCCTTCAGGACTCAGGAATAGGAACGACCCAGCACGCCAATGGAAGCAGCAGCAAAGCTGTACAGATGCCCAGAGCATGGAAAAAATCAAATGAGCCTCACAAAAACATATGAGTGAAGCACCATTTCTGGTTTGACATGGCTGTGTCCGTGCCCAAATCCCAGCTCTTCCAAGTGCTGCAAAATCCTCAAGTATCCCAGCTATGGCAGCTCTGGGGCTCCTGGCACTCAGGACACCTCCCAGCCACCACATGCACAGGGAGAATACTTGCAGAGATTGAATTCCAAGAGATTAAACACCAGTCAACATAAGCTCACCCTAAAATCCAACTGCAGAGTGCAAAGATTTGGGAGAAGGAATCAAACCCGACCAAAAGCCAGCTCTAACCACCTCAACTGCAGTTTCTAGGTGACTCCAAATGCCTGGGCTTCAGCTCATTAAAGATGTTTCACCTGGCTTTCTCCAGGAGCAGGGATGGGGTGGGAAGCAAAGCCACCCCAGGCACAGCAAGTGCCGCAGGCTGGTGCGGGGTGGGTTTGGTGCTTGGCATGCAGGGCTGCAGCAGCAGGTCAGTGATTTCCCCTAAGGAGAGCTTGTCTTGCAATGCACAGTGCTGATTTCTTGTGGCTGTCACAGGCAAGGATGCCTTCTCAGGCCTGAGGAGGCAAAACCATGATGATGCAAAATCTGGATTCTGTAAAACTCATGTTCTGCGGTAGGGAGAGCCATGACCCAACAGGAGCTGATGGACAGAAAGGCTCTTAATTGCCAAAAGTTCCATTACAGCTGACATTCACTGTCCCCCCTGGATTAACACCTTCCACCCCTCTGGGGGCTGGCGCACCCTGGACAGTGGCCGTGCACAGGGGACAGCCCTGGCTGAGACTGGGCAAGGTGGGTCCCACCTGCATGTCTGTGCTCACTTACCTTACCAAAAATAAGGATGACTTTACCATTTTGTTCTGTTTATCCATCTGCTTGTAAGCTGGGTGGAGGGGAGGTTTCCTGGGAAGGCACTGCTCCTCCGTGGGCTGTGCAGCCCCACTGTGACTTCCCAGGGCACTGCTGCTGTCAACATCCCTGGTACTTTACCAGGGAGGACCAGAAACAGATCTGAGGGCAGCTCCACACTCACCCCAAATTCATCCATTTCATCTGTAAAAGGGTCTGCCACTTTCCAGCCTGGTCCTCCATCAGGAGATGCTTCTTCCACCTGATCTCCCCACTGCAGGGGTTGGAACAAGATGAGTTTTAAGGTCCCTTCCAGCCCAAACAATTCCAGGATTCTATTATTCCCTTGCTCCCAGGGCAGGTATAGGGCATTTATTTGATGTTATAATCACCTCGGTGATTGTGTGGCAATGATGGAGAAAGGGAGGAAGTTGGACTAAAGAAACTGGAAGCAAAGCAGTGATTTCCTGCAAAGGGATAGGACTCAGGCCGGAAGCAGAGGCATGGCCAAGGAAGGAACCTGGGGAGACCAGAGCATCCCCTCAGCACCCAGGGGTTCATAGCAAACAGGGAAAAGAGGGAAAGAAAAGCAGTGCATCTGGTAATTTCCCTGACACTGGCTGAGGATGAAGCCATCCTCCTAATTAATTGCAATTGTTTTTGGACAAAGCAGGAGGGAGGGAGGGAGAGCTGCCTCTGCTCACTGAAGTGGGAAGCAAGAGCCTCTGGATGGAAATGTGGTTGCTGAAGGAGCTGCAGCTGTGGCTCAGGTGCCACCATACCCCGGGGAAGGGGCGAGGGTTGGGAGACGGGAAGGAGCTGGCTGGCACTTCTCACCTCCCGGATGCTCCTGGCCAGGAGTGGCCAGCTCATTGTTCCCTGGATCTGGCCAGGGCCGCAGGATATCCTGGAGCAGTTGCCGGAACCAGTGTCTGCAGGGGTGGTGGGGAGGGACATAGGGACATTGGGGACCTGCCACCAGTGGGATACTTGGTTTTATTTCATCTTTTCTCTGAGAAAAATCACATACAGACAAGGATGCTGAGGTTGTGAGGACATCATAGTAATTCAGAGTGAAGCAGAAAAACTGGTTTAATTTGGTCTCATCTGTTGGAAAGTTAAAACCCAGGGGGTTATAGTGACCTGTAACCTTATGTGGGTGTCGGGTGAAGGGGCTGGCTGGAAAAACCGCAGCCAGCAAGCAGCCGGCTGGAGGGAGGGGAAGTTTCCCAAGGTCTGATAAGCCCCGGGGACACGACACTCCGGCTCTATCTGCCTGACTGGGTCCGGCTGGCGCCTGCTGTACCTCGGCAAGGCCACCCGCCCCTGCTGGTGCCACCGGCCCTCCAGCCCCTGGAGGGTTTTCTTCAGCACCCCTGAGTGCATGGCAGCACCGGCAGCCCTTGGGATGGAGATGGACCCGACCTCGCCACGTGTTCACCTTGGCTCCTCGCCGCTCTCCCAGTACTGAGTCGCTAAAAATAATTCAGAGGCAGCAAAGAGAATGCAACGAGCACCCGAGCCTTCACAGCTTTGCTTTGCAGTGCTTGGGCATTTTGGCAGATGGGGCTGAATGGGCTGACGTGGCCACACTCCTGTCCCAAGGGGCCCTGGAAGCTGGTGAGGGATCCGCCTTTCCTCGTCCACCCTGCAATTAGGGAGAGAAAACTCCACTGAGATGCCAGACCCAGGCTGATTTCCTCCCATCTGCTTTCCCAGCAATGAGAGACGGTGGACAGTGATGGAGCTGATCCTGCCACCAACTCACCCAGTGGCCTTGGCCACATCCCTGCACCTCCACTGCCCACACAAGCCAGGGAATGCCTTGGCTCATGCTGGCAGGTGGGGATCCCTGCAAGTGCCGCCCCTGCCGCCTGCCTGTTTTCCTTTGGGGTTTTTTGTGGGTTTGGGTGTTTTATCAAGGCTCAAGCAGCAGGTGGGAGGGGGAGGACAGGAAGCCTTTGCTGTGTCTTCATGCCAGTACCCACAATCTGGGAGCACAGCTCATGCCTGCCCGTGTCCAGTGTGGTCCCCACCAGCTCCTGCTCTGGGAGGTGTCACAGCTCTGCTGAAACATGGGATAACATTCCTTGGGTTTTCCTCTGCCTCTAACAGCAGCTGATTGAAACTGCTGAGACATCTCAAATACTCAAAATGTCCCAGCAAGCACTAGAAATACATTTTTTTTATCCTATCTGGGTGATTACTTGGCTGTTCATGTATTATATTTGCACCCCAAATATATGCACTGGGGATCTTATGGAAGAGCAGCAACCAGGATGAGTTTCTCCAAACCATGAGCCAAGAAAAACCATTAGGAAAGAAGTTTTTTTGGGGTAAATGGAGATATAAAAAGTATGGTATGAGAAAAGGGCAACTGAATTGGGTAAAATGTTTAAATTTGGATCCTGAATTGCTTCTTTAAATTGCACTGGGGTACATTTGGTGAGGAAATGTCAGTACAGAGAAAGTGTAAAATCCTTCTGAGACAACCAGTGCGAAAGAGTCTGACTTGGGAAAGACATTTTGTTGGGGTTTTTTTTCCCTCCTAAAAGATGTGATGAACAAAACTGAACCCACAGAGTGATTGACTTGACATGACTCTGCTTATTTCCGTGTGAGAAAAAACAGAAACTCCGCGATGCCGTGATTCGATAACGCTGCCCAGTGCCGGCACAGCTCCCGTGCCACTCGTCACCAGCTCACCCAGCTCCATTCGGCCCCGAGCATCTCCAGCAACCATGGGACAGACCAGCAGCTCCTCCTGGGATGTCTGTCCTGCTGCTTGCCCGGCTCAACCTCTCCTGCAATGTGGCATCAGCCACAGGCTCCTGCCAGCGGTAAGGGGGATAATACCCAGCTTTTAAGGGATGAAGCGCGTTGGGCAGGGGAGCTGGTCCCGGCTGCCGGAGCGATTCCTCGTCAGCATCTGTCAGGGAAGATTAATGCCTAAGTAGGTTGTGGGCTGGCTTCCAGCAGCATTTTTAATAATCAGATGCTCTGCACTGTTCGAGCAACTCGTGGAAATGAAGTTGCCTCATTACCAAAAAGAAATAAATATGTTGACATGAAGTAACTCATTTGCTGGGGATGTTCAAGCTGGTGACAACCCCAATTCACGCCTGGGGGGCTGACACTCCCCAAACCCTCTCCTGGGCTGCAGCATTGTCCATCCTGGCCCAAGGGCATGAGGAGAGATGTGTAACCAGCACAGCCTCTGCAAAATATGTAAATAAGGCCCCAAGCTAGCACTTGCAAGGTCTTTCAGATTGAAAAAAGAGCAAATTCCTGGCCCCAGGGAAGAGGTCTGGCTGGGTATGGGGTTTGGGAGCCCACGTGCCTGGATCATGCCTCAGAGTACGGCCATGGTTGTGGTAGCATCATGGTCCTTGAATGTCTCCTTGAGCCTTGTCAGCAATGCCACCAATTGGCAGCATTTGGGATACGGTAGAAAATGGCTCTTTTTCATCTGCTGGCACTCAATGCCAGACTACTGCGTGATGTCACCGTAAGACCCTTGTTGCTCTGAAGTTTGCACTTCATTTTCCACTACCTGCAGAGAAAAGTAGCCAGTTTTGGAGGAAATTACAGATATATTAACATGCAGTCCGCTCACAGATCATAAATCCTAATCCTGCCGGACGCTGTACTGCTGGCAGTGCGAGTCAGGGGAGCAGTGGCCAGGACCATGTGCACCCAGCCATGGGGACCAAGGGGGCTTGGACATGTCCTGAAGCTTCACTGGGGTTGGAGACCCTGAGCAGCTGCCAAACCATCCACATCCTCCTGGAGGCTCGCTTGGCACCAGCCCAGCATTAAATGGGAGCTTAACCATCCAGAGAGGCTGGGCAGGATATTAATAGAGGCAAAGCGGAACCGCCGCTTACGGGTCCCGAAATAGGCTGCTGAGATGAGGGGATGCCCGAATGGGGCTGCCCTTGTCAGGGAGCTCCCCAAAAGGATGGTGACGGCAGGCGATGTCTGGAGCTGGGATTTGTTGGGAGCACCCATGGGCACAGGGCAGCACTGGGCCCCATCCCTGTCTTGGGGCAGTGGCAGCCAACAAGCACCAACCTTTCACCGCTGCAGTGAAAACACATTTCTCCTCCCTGGCATTACACAAAGGCTCTGCGGGCGCCCCAGGCTGACCCCCATAAGAGGATTACCAGGCTATTAGTGGATTGGGACAGTGGGGAGGATGTTTGGAAAAATTTGCTCTCCTACTCCTCAGAAAGGAATGCTCACAGAGTCATGGGTGAACCCAAAGCTCCTCATCTCTGTCCCCACCCCTCTCAGCCAAAGGCCACCTGCAGAGATGAGGACAACTGCAGGGCAAAGGCCTCCTGTCTGGCCGCAGTTGGCACTTGGAGTCCTCCACGGGCTCACAGAGATTGGTTGCTGGGGTTGAGTTTTGCATTGGCCATGCCCAAGCCCCCACATGCTTGTCTCCTGGCCAGTGCTAGCCACTACCATGGGACATTGCCAACTCACCAGGAAAGCTCCTTCCCCTGGAGCTGGAGAGATGCAAAAGACTTACATTTATTTAACCTGAAAACGTAGCGGGGTGGAAAGAAATCTGGGAGTGGTATCGACAGCGAAATCCCATTATTGGCCATGAAATATTCATGTGCTGTAACTGTGTGGGAAGGGCAGGGCCGGTGTCCCTGCAGCCTCTGCCACAGGTCCTGGACAGGCACCCTCCCCTCTGAGGCAGCACCAGCAGCTCAGCAGATCCCCATTTTGTGTGCCAGGATACAGAAGGAATCCCTCCTCATGCTCCTGGGGACCAGCCCCCTGCCAACACGCCCTGCTGTGGTGCTTATCAGGCTGACAGGAGCCAAGTGTGCCTAAATGCACTCCACAGTGTTTATAATTCAAGGCACAGCTCGAAGCTGCGGTGCCGCTGAACTTGCCCTGTGCAATGCCCTTCACAATCCTTCCCCCATGCAAATCCCATCCAGACCCTTAAATCCCCACATTGACTTGATATTTGGCATCATTTGGGGATATTTTCACACCAGTTCCAGAGGGAAAATTCCAGGTTAATTTATCTTTGGCTCAGTGCTGTTCCTGTCACTGGTTCCCATTGCTTTCTGCCACACTAAGAAGGCAAAACTGGAGCTGCAAAGTTGAAGAACCTGCTGAAAATGTCTTGCTGGTGAAAAGCCCTTGAGAAGGCTAGGGATGCCCCAGAGCAGGTCTTCATTATGGATCCAATTAATTGTCTGTTGTTGTTGGAGCTGGAGGGGGCTCCAAGGGAGTGAGACCTTGGCTGTGAGACCACAGAAATGGGGTACCCCATCACCCAGCCAGCTGCTGCCCTAAACATGGGGTGCTGTGAGGTTTGAGAGGTGCTGCCTATTCTGGTGGCATTTATCACATCTCACCAAGCTGTGCCCCAGATCGAGGCTCAGGTACATCTCCATTCCTCTTCTTAGCCAAGAGGGGTGGAGATGTACCGAGTACAACGAGATTCTGTGCTGTCAAAACATCCTTTGGGACCAATATGACCCAGGTACAAGCCCAAAGAGGGGATGTTTCACCCCAAAAGCAGCTCCATCATCTCAGCACATCCTAAGAGCTGCTCCACATGCACATTCATGTGTTAATTCAGCACCCAGCTAATTACCTCCAGCAATAAGGAAACCCTGTGTTTGTAGTGAGTATCTGCTTTAAAATGATGTTTTACACAACATAAAAGGATTATTTTATAATTAGCTGTCTTCTAAACCCTGGCCTATTGAAATTAGGATATTAAACCATACACCGTTCTCTGCTTTTTAAATATCATCTGGAAGTTGATTAGTTTTGCATTACTAAAGAGGAACCCATTGAAATATTTAATCATCATGAGACCTTTCTCATAGAAATGTTAACATTTGATTTTTAAAATTTTTTTCCCCAGTAATTACTCTAGCTTTGCTTACACCAAAAAAAGATTGTTGAAGCAATTTCCCCACAACGAAAGGATCAAAATAGTGCTGTGCTTAACACCTGGAGCATCCTTCTGTGCTTGCTGCCTGGCACAGCTCCAGACAGGAGTCTGTGCTGCTGCTGCTGCAAGCCTAGCCACCACCCTTAGGACAGGGGGAGACTTTCCTTTCCCAAGGGGTTGATCCTGGCTCCCAGAGGAGCAGGTGGGAACAGAGCAGGTGAGACCAGGCAATATGTCCCAGATTTTACACAGAAGGAGAGATTTTAGCATAGACAGAGCTGAACTGCAAACCATGACAGCAGGATGCTCAGATGCTCCCGGGGCAAGGACCTGGACAGCTGGAGCCTCACTCTTGGACACACGGAACAGCGTGGGGATGTGGGACACCCCTGCTCACAAAAAGGGACAATGGGAGCTTCTGGTATGTTAAATGCAAAAGGAGACGCTTTGGAGGGGGGTGGTTTACTGCCTTTAAAATCACATAGAATTGCACACGGGCATAAAGGGCTGAACACTCATCACATGTGGGTGCCAAACTGCACCACTCTCACAGCGGGATTGGAGCAGGGGACGAAGGGCTAGACATCCTCATCCCTTCTGGTCTCAAATGTAAAGCAAAGGGGCAAAGCCTGAGCCAGGAGGTCCAGGACCCCTGGGAGGAGCAGGATCTGACCCTCACCAGGGTCTGCCTCCGGTATGGGGAGCAGCCGTTTCCGCTCGGCTTGACTGGCCATATCCGCACCAATGCTGGGAATAAACCAGCTGGATTTAGACACACTTTAAATTCATCTCCTGCTCCATGCCAGTCATTGGAAATGATACATTTGTTGTGAAATGAAGCCAAGAGAGTAGTATTGAGAGCGCTTTTTTCAACATGCCTTAAATAACAAGAACATTTATTTTATAGGCGATAAAATTCTTACACATTTTGGTCAAATAATGAGGATAACATTTCTGCCTTCAGGAAGACACTCCTAACATCAGCAAAGGGGAAATGCACATTTCAATTTATAATTTCAAGTTACAAATTTGCATGCAAATGTATATTTAGAAATTTGAAAGAGCTAAATCATACATTTTTGGCAGGCTTTTACTTGCAAAAGAAATTTCCAGCATGGATATAGCTTTGTACTAAATTCCATTATGTTGCTTAGAAGAAAAATATAAAAGCTATGGAAAAGCAAAGGAGCTCTGCAAAATGCAGCCAGGTGTTGTTCCTGAGACATGTTCTAATCCTGCAGCTGCACCAGTCAGACCTGGGAGTGTTCCCTGCCAGAAAAGTGGTCCAAATTTGACATTTGTGGATTACTTTTGCAGCCTGTGCATGTTGCATTTGCCCCTTGGTTTGAGGGTAATTTAATTTTACTTTCAGGCAGTTTAGGGGATTGAGTGGTGCTGGTGAATGTAGTGATGCTGGGACCATGGGGAGATAGGTTCATCTCCTCTCCCTGCCCAGTGCGAGATGGGGTTTTGTGTGAATGCCACACTGAAATGACCTGAAATATTTTGGGTTTTGTAATATTCCCTTCTAAGCAATATTGGGAGAATTTTCCTAATGTTTGACCTAAAAGACCTCAAAAACATCTGTCCTCATCAGAGCTGTATTTATTTTCCCCATGGAAAGCATTGCCTGCATGACCCAAACCCACAGAGCCTAAAACCTCCCTTTTCAGTAAAAAGCCACCTTAACCAGTAATGACACATATTCCTACCCCACCACTGCAAGGAAAACTCTCCTCCAAGCAGTGGCTCACTTTAAACTAATTTCAAATATGCCTTTAAAATTATTTCCCTCATTTAAGTACATACTTGTTTCTACTTGCAGTAATCTCCTCTGAGATATTCATGGCTGGTTTATTGAATGACTTCTGTGCACATGGAAAATCATCCATTACCTGTGGAGAGCTTGGTGCTTCATTCACCATCATCATTTTGCTGATATTTTGACTTAACATCACCACCCAGCACCCACAGGGCTCGGGAGGGCACTGGCAGGAGTTTCCCCACACTCATGAATGTCATTTGTTTCAAAAAATGGAGGATTTGGGTTGAAAAAGGAAGGCTGTGGGTCTGGAACCCATGGCAGTGGAGTTTGTCCCCAAGCCCTGTCTGTCCCTGCCCATGCCATGGACATGCTGGCACTGTCCTCCTGCCTGGATTCTTCCTTGCTCTGGGGATGGGGAGTTTCTGTGGCTCAGGGTACACCATGTGAAGAATCCCCCCAAAAGGAAAAATAATCAGGAATTAGAAGGAAGAGTGTTGCTAGGGAACAGAATGTGATTGCTCAGCTCCTTTTTTCCCTAAAGAAGTCCAAGAGAAATCCCTGAATTTCAGATCATGTGCAAAGAGGTGCTTGGCTGGTGGCTCGTGAGCCTCTGTGCTGGCTCGTTGGGGATGTCAGGATCTGGCAGAGCCACCCACCACATGGATAGTGATGAAGGATGGAGAAGATGATGGAGGATGGGAAGGATGACGATAGAGAATGGAGAAGGAGATGATGGAGAATGGGAAGGATGATGAGGGATGGGAAAGGCAGTGACGAAGAATGGAGAGGACCTAACTAGAGAGAGCAAAGTTGAGTTGGGAAACAACCAAGGGCTGTGGCTGGGGCCACTCATTTGACCCAGAAGGAAGCTGGGTAAGCTTTAACACAGTCTCGCACTAGCAGACATTATTTATGAGCCTCCAGCATTCCTGTGTCATTAGGCCTGAAAAAGGCATAAAATATAAATGATGGTAACGAGAATCAAAGGGCTGAGAACTCTCCTGGCTACCAGGGAGGGATGTACTACATTCTCCTGACCAGTGACTGCCACTTTTCCCCCAAACATCCTGGGGTTGCTGCCAGGGCCAGGAGCACTGTGTGCCCCCACTGCAGCCACCCTGGCCCCAGACTTTGTTGGACTCCCCAGCACAGATCCCCCATTCTTGTGCAGGGTTCTCTTCCTCATGGAGCTCAAACACAAGTGCATGGCACACGTGATCTCAGAGCCCTGAAATGAATCTTAACCCACATTGTCTTCCAGCTCAGGACACAACTGGCTTCTGTCACTAAATATAACTCTGACTTTTCCTATTATTTTTTTCTGAAAATATTTCAAATATTTTTCAGAGCAAAGACCCAGAGATGCTATTTTCATCTCCCCAGGGGGCTGAGGAGCTAGCTTGTTTTCCGCCCACCAAAACAGCCGTGATATTACATGGATATTTCACTTCTTTACAGGGTGCTTCCCACCAGGATCTACAAGAAGCCAGGGAAGGAAGCTCCCTGGTGCTGCCCTGTGCCTGGGCTAACACATTTCAGACCTTACAAAGTGGCTGGTGCACTCTTTTTCCCTTCTTCCCTACAAAGGATTTGATTTTCTAAAACTTCCTATTTCTTTAGCACTGCCAGTTGCTGAGCTGATGGGCTCATCTTTCCAAGAGACACCGAACTGAAGGGAGTGTAAAACACACAGCCAGGATAACAGGATTGTTGCTGGCACTGCAAAATGCCACCTGGATCCCTCTGTGTGCAAAGTCAGACAAGGATTACAGTATTTCCCAGATTAAGCCATTTTAAAGAATTTGACAGCATAGGGGATGCTGGCAACAGCCACTGCTGGGATTCAGCTCACCATCACCCAGCACTGCCAGGAAAGGCAGAAATCTTGGATGCTCTGCTTTAATGCAAAGACATTTATCCATGATCCCCATGGGGTTATTCATCTCAGAGAAGGCATGAAGGCTTCAGCTCCAGGAAAAGGGTGGAAGGCAGGGAAGAGGATGGACACGAAAGCAGAAAGCTGATCTGGTTGATTTTGGGAGAAGAGCCCTGATCAAGCAGAGCACCGCTGCTCCCCCACTCTACCCTTGCACTGTCAGGGATGTGAAGGATGCTCCTTGCTGCCAAACCAGAGTGACAGTGCACAGAGCCCAGCTCCCAGGCTCCCAGATGCTGCATTAAGCATGAGCAGACAATTCCCACCAGTTGCTGCTCATCCTTCAGCAAGTTTTAACAATTTAGGGGCCAAATTAAACCCCTTCAAACTGGAGGATTTTAACAGGTTTTCAAACAAAATTCCCTCTGCCCTAAGACTCTCAGGCAGAGTCATGGGCTACACCCAGCTACTGTCTTTTACATTTCTCTGGCATTCAGGGCTCGGCTCATTTGTCCACAGTAAAAGCCATTTTGTTGGAGAGGTGCCTTATCACAGCTGAGCCCCATCGGGTGGATGCTCAGAGGGGAATCTGACATCTGGCTAAGGCCCAAGGACTCTAAAGAAGCTTTTAGTCTAAAACTCTACATAATCCTGTGATAACATAACCTGAACTTGTTCTCTGAGTCACCCTTTTGCTACCAAATCAACCCAAACTTCAGTAATGACCTTTAAGCCCCCTCAACCAGCTCAGTGCTGGGAAAACAAGGGAATGTTTGTACATACCCAGAGCTGCAATTTAATCCTGCCTGCCTGGGGGAAGAGTGCAAGGGACTGGCTTTTCTCGGGAAAATATAAACCAGTTCCTCCTTCCTTTGGCATTCCTTTTCTAAATTAGAAATTGGACAAGCTCAGCATCTGGGGAGGACAGTGCTGGGGAGGATCCTGTGTCCAGATCCCAGACCTGATACAGTGGCATCCTTCAGGCCTTTCCACCCAACTTCAAACCACCACAGTCTTCCTCAGAACCAGACCTGAGCTTTCCCACATCTCAGCCTCTGCCCCAAAATTTGTGGTCTACGGATAGCCTTTGGCGTCAGCAGGGTGCAGGACCAGATTCCTCTGAGCTATAGCAACTCTTCCTTTCCTCCTGTTACAGCCACTTCACTTGGTTTTTCCAGCCCTTCTTCAGCCCCAGTGCCCATCAGACCCTGCCTCCCTCCCTGTGCCAGGCACCTGCCCATTCCAGCTCTGGCTTAGCCCTGCCAGGGGATTAGGATTACACACACTGTCAGGCAAAAACATTCCTGGGAAGAAAGCACTTAGTGTTGTATGGGGTTTTTTTTCTTAAGTAGGCAAATATCCCTGTTGAGTGAAATATGAATATCCATCTTCAGGGTCAGGATGGGATTTGGTGCTGTAAATCTCTCTTTGGGCCAGCTCGCTCCATGAGGTTTAACCTGGGGTGACCCAGGCTGGAGCACAACATCCCTATCTCAGGTGGGCATGAGGCAGATGGACACATCCATCCCACTCATCCATTCTGTCCCTCCCAAAAAGCAAAGGGACTGAAGGGAAAGGAAAAATGTTCTGTGAAACCCAACTGCTCAGCATCAACAACATCCCAGGTCAGTAGCCACGCCAGGAATGGCCTGGGCTATTGCAGAGGGTAATCCATGGAAATTGGGAAGAGACAGTTCCACGAGAGACCTTAAAGCAGCTTCCAGTACCTGAAGGGGCTCCAACAAAGCTGGAAGGGGACGGGACTGACAGGGCACGGAGTGACAGGACAAGGGAGAACGGCTTCAAACTGACAGAGAGCAAGCTTACATGGGATATTAGGATGAAATTCTTCCTTGTGAGGGTGGTGAGGCACTGGCACAGTTTGCCCAGACAAGTTGTGGATCCCCCATCCCTGCAAGTGTTCAATGCCAGGATGGATGGGGCTTTGAGCAACCTGGTCTAGAAGGAAGGTCTGGAAGGTATCCCTGCCCAAGGCAGGGGCTTGGAACAAGATGTTCTTTAAGGTTGCTTCCAACCCAAACCATTCTATTGTTCTATGATTCCATGAAATGATTCCTGTCAGGATGATTGGAAGGTCAGTATATATATATATCCAGGTCAAGATTTATTCACAGGATATTTAAATGTGCTGATTTTTCAGAATCCCAAAGGGAAAAACCAACCAAGCAGTGATGTAGCATAAATAATACAATAAAACAATAATAACAATGAATATACTGATATAGGCAAAGAGCAGGGAACAGCAAGGCTCTATGGCCTCAGCAGGAGACCCCAGCACATCAGCCCAACTGGTTTCGTGAGTCCAACTATAACCCAGCATCAGGCATGAGTCTTCCCTGGAGCCAGCAAAAAGCAATAACCACCCAAATCCCAGCAGAGGTGCTGATAGGGAGGTACATTCTCATGTCATAAAAATACTCTGCAAATAATTGCTTTTCTTCATTTGCTGACATTTAATGATGGGAAGCCAGAACAAAAATTCATTTCAGGGTGAGACAATGTGACACTCGGTTCTCAGTTTTTCCACTCAAGTGAAATAAAAAATCCCTGTAGGTGGAGCAAAACAATTCATTCCACACTCCGGACATTTTGTTTGGTTTTAATATTTAATTGAGGTGAGGTAATTTTGTGACCAAAGGTCAGTTCAAAGCCAACATTTGCAATGTTCCACTTGGAAAACGGTGAAACAAAAGGCTTTGACACTTCAGAAAGGCTTGTTACTGGTTTTCCTGTCACTCTGTGCTAAAGCATCAGTGTGAGAATCCCCCATGCCAGGACTGCCTCCTCCTGCTCTTCCGAATGGCAGGAGAGGCCAAGGCAGCTCCCACTGGAGGTGCCAGCCTTGCCTGGATCCACTTGGTACCTTAGCTCTCATGCAGAAGCAGGTTTACACCATATTAAGCCTCCCAAAATGCAGCTTTGATCCCCAAAGCCCAGTTGCTGGCATCTGAGCCCTTCAGTAACATCCATGGGGAGAGATAACTCCAAACCACAGGGAAAAAATAATTGTAACCCTTATTTTCAATGTAGTCCCCAAGATATCTTCCTCGGTGACTTCTGTATTTTAATTTGACAGGCTGATGATGTGAAGAACATCTCCACTCCCACCATGCTGGCTACTCCCTGCCTCTGCCTCTTTCCCTGTATGCTGGAATCAGTGGTGCCCCTTCCCAGTTCAGAACAGAGCATGATGCTTCATGATGATGTTTTTGAACCTATTCTTATTTAAACCCAGGGATTTTCCCCTCAGGAGGTTTTTGTTCTGAACCAAGCTCTCAAACTGAGTGTGCCCTGTGAGGGACCAAGTCAGACCGGTCTTCACAATCATGTAAGAGGGCAGTGTGTGAGGGCAACATCCCTGCGTGGCTCCAAGGCTTGTTGGGATGCTCCAGGGCTGGGCTGGCCATCAGCTCCATGCAGCACCCCGCCCTTCAGTGGTGTCCAGCTGCCTCTGCTGTGTCCGTCCTCCCACTGTCTGACACAGTCTCCTTTCCATCATATATCCAGTTGCCTAAAGTATCCACTCACCGGAAAAAAGATGATATTTTAGAGGTAATTAATATCCAGGGAATATATATCTCTGCTTCCTATGCTTGTACATTTGTAATGTGAGTCTCTCCACTCACTCTTTTCCCTCCTCTGCAATGCCCTCTGGGGAGAGCTGAGCTGCAGGGGATGGAGGGTGCCTTCCCCCTCTGAGCCCAGCCCTGTGGTTTAGACCCCACAGGCCCTCCTGGGTCCATCCTTGCTGGGAAAGGACTGACCTCAAAATCAGCTGAAGGCCATGGGCAGCATCCCAGGGAGAGCTGCCATTCACCTCCCTCTGGCTCGGCTTTTCTTGGGGATCTGTGCCCTTGCTTTAAATCTGAAAGGCATTGTGAGGGCTGGGCCAGGATTGGCTGAGAAACCCCAAAATGGTGGGAGATTGTGTTTCCATTTAATGGGCCACGCAGTTCTGCTTTACCTCCAAAGACAAAACACGGTTCTGCTTTCTCCACAGGCGATGCCAGGGAGATGCCTGGGCACCATGTGTCACTCACACTCCCTTGAACCAAGTGCATCTCCCACCACCCATTTCATTACTCCTCATCTGCTTTGAGCAGGGTGTTTGGGCAGAGGGCTCATCTAACATCACCAGTGCCACATGCTGTGCATGGCCTAGAATGATTTTCCACCCTGAACTCAAAGAAACTCACCAGGAGGTAGTACAGGCAGAGCCAGCTCCATCTGCAAGCACCTATATCTATGTCACATTCCTCAACCCCATCCCCCATCCAACTGTCAGACACACAAGTTTGTGTTTGCAGCTGATGGAAACCTGGACACAGAAACTACAGCCCAGGAGCAATGGTAGGCTGGAAGTCAGGCCAGCAAAGGCTGACCAGGTCAAAACCCTCCCAGCATCCCCAGGTGGAGGCAGAAGGAACACAGTTCTGCTGCTCATCTCCATTTAATATGAGAGCTACACTGCGGTCAGTTTTCACAAAACAAGCAAGGCCTGTTCCAACCAAGCCAACAATGAGGGCACTCAGCTGGGACAGAGGGAAATGCTGTGGAGGTGCTTCTGAAGTAGGGAGCAGAGCATGAAGATGAGCTCTGTTCTGCAGCTGAATGCATTGCCAAGCTGGGTCCAGTTATTGGTCCTAGCCCAGGCCTGGGGGAGATCCCGGGAAAGGCAGCACTGCTGAGCAAAGCACATGGACACGGACAGGGCTTCTCCGTCCCCACACAGCCTGGCCAGCCCAGTGGTGTGTGACACCAGTGCTCCCATCCTCACCGGTGGAAGTGCTGCCTCTGCACCGACAGGTAATTTAACACTAACACAGCCCATCTACTCCCTGTTATGACCTTGAAGAGCATCCTCAGCTGGCGCCCTCGTTCATTGCAGACACTGGCAGGTGTTGGAGCTGGTACCACTCCCTGCAGGCAGGTTTCCAATGGGAATCAGCAATCCTGGGCATTAGGAGGATCAAGTTCCAGGAAACAGAGCAAGGGGGATGTACAGCCTGCAGGGCCAGGAGAAGCCCGAGTTTGGAAGGAAGGGTGGGGAAGCAGAAAGGTCCCTGGTCTGGGTGTCACAATGCCTGGGTCCTCCTCCTTATGGTTTGCTTTCTGGTTTTAGGACGTGATGCACCCATTGTAGCGTGACTGTGTGCTGCTCTCTGGCCATCCAGGACAGCCATAGGCTCAGCTCAGCTGATTCACAGTGCCTCAAAGTCAGATTTCTACTCCCAAGCCCTATGGTCCCTTGTAAAGTGTGCAGCCAGAAGGGAGCCCCAGGCAATGAAAGGTACATTAGCCACCCTAGCACACCTCTGCATTTGGATGAGATGATTCACACTGCTTCCCTCCTGGGATGATAAAATAAGCCCAGAGTGACTCATCCCAGCTGTGGCCCCAGCTTTCAGCTGTGGGCATGGAGGGGCATGGTCCCTTTGGGCCAAATCTTGCTTCCCTCTCTCTTGCACCATTCCAAGCTGCCTCCTGCGAGAGCAGCTCTGCCACAACACCTTGCGGCAGAAATGGGGCACGAGAAATCCCCTCCGTCCTGCTTGGAGCTGCCTCCATCTCTTGGACCACACTGTCCTGGGCAGCTCAGAGCCATAGGGGTTGGGACAGTGCCTCTCCAAGAGGTGGATGTCCCACCTGCACTGGGGCCAAGGGAAACATCCAGGACATGGGTTTTACTGCCTGATCCAGACAGGATTAATCTGGCAGCATCTGACCTGGAGATGCTGCTCTCCATTGGCCATGCAGGGAAAACTGCAATGCAATTTAACGAAATATTAAAACCCAAGCAGACCTTAGAGGATGGCAAAACAGAGACACCCTAAAACCCCAGGAATGGCCTTGTTTCTCCTTCTTGATACCCCAGAGAGGCTGTCTCAGCCCCATTCCAATCTCAGCCAGGGCCTGAGAACCCCAGGTATGTGTCGGGGCTTCCCTTCACTTCTCAAAGCATGCCCTCACTGCTCCTCTGGAGCCTCGTGGGACACCCCTGCAATTCCCCAGCACGTCCCAGATGAAGAAAAATTTGCAGTGATAACCCCCTCCCTCCAGGGCAGCAGCAAAGGCAGCACAGCACCCAGAGCACCCCCAAGGGCAGCACGACCCATGTGCTCCACAGGGGCTCATCCTAAAGCAGGTCCACGTGTCCCCTCTGCCCTACAATCCCCCCTGTGCCACTGAAGCAGGGACCAGAGGTCACCCTGCAGTCCACTCTGCATCACTGGTGGCTCCTCTGTGGAAGTACATCTTGTGCTGAGTTTCCATGGAAACCAGCATCGCACACATGCCAGCGTGGCCGGGCAGCTCCCAACCCTGGGAGATGCCGCTGTCAATCTCTGTGGGTGCATTTACCTCCCTCCCTGGCTCTGGCATCACTCCTTGTGGTATTTCCTGGCCAGGGGCAGCAGTGAGGAGCAGTGGGGCAGGGAGAAACGCCTCTGCTCGGTACTGCAGAGGACCCTGGGGGCACACAGCTCATGCCTTCAGCATGCCTTGCTCTCTGCAGGCTGCGGTTGCAGGTGGCACATGAAAATGTCCAGCTCCTGGCCTGGGGTGGTGCAAGAGATGCATTCCTGGCAGAGGAATGAGATCCACACACAAGGCTTTTCCTTATTGTAGCTTGCTGCCTCTGGCACTCAAATTTCTGACAAATAATCACAGCCCTGCTATCCTTGCCCAACCCTTCTCTTCACTATTGACATCTTAAGCACAGCTCCCTGCTGCTTGTCCCAGGCTGCTCTTTAATGGCATCACTGCAGAGTCTCCACTGCATGAGGAGGGACACGCTCCCAGCAGTTCGGGGGATGCTGTGCCGGCTCTCCTCCATCTAGCACTGCAGGAGGGATTGGATTCCTTTGTGGAGCCAGGCTACTGGAGGAGCAAGGGTGTGTTCCCAGGGTGCCAGGCTTGTGGTGGTGTGCAGAGCTCTTTTTATCACCATCCAGCTTGTCTCCTCCAGGATCTGGAAGCTCTATAGTTCCCCAGTGCTATTAAACCCTTCATGAAACAGAAATTCTGACAATTATGCAGTTTATCAAAATAATCACTCTTCTTCATGTTTCAAGACACATCACTCTGGCCACTCTCCTTCACATCTCCTCCACTATTCACAAATACCTCTGCAAATGCAGAATCAGCCCCCTTCCCCAGGCTATGACACCTGCCAGACAAAAACTACCAATGAAAAGGGAATTCTTGCCCTTGCCCCTTGCTAGCAGTGATGCAAACCCCACTCACAGCTGGCAGATGCTTATCCAGTTCCCACTAAGGGAGCAAAAAGACAAGCACTGTACTGGTAAAAAGCACTGTTCCCCAAAAAAGGAGGAAAGATAATCACAGCCCACAGCCAACAGCCACCTGGAGCTGCAGTCATCCTTCCTTGGCAGTGATCTGTGGCAGAGATCTGTGGCAGAGTTAGTATCCATGTCAGTGTTGATAAGGACTTTTAAACCCTCTTGAAAATCACAAAACCACAGAATGGTTGGGGTTGGAAGGAACCTTGAAGCTCATCTCATTCCAATCCCCTTGTCATGGGCAGGGACAACTTCCCCTGGAGCAGGTTGCCCAAAGCCCCATCCAACCTGGCCTTGAACACTTCCAGGGATAGGGTATCCACAGCTTCTCCACTAAGTATCCTATGGGTATTCCCTGGGTAGGAGTTGTGCATAGGGAAAACATCTGAATTCAAAAAAGGGCATGGAAAAGAAAGCCAGAATGCTTTCCAAAAGGGGATATTGTTTCCAGCTAGATCCAGCTGTGGAGGTGATTTCATCTTCAATTGAAATCACAAGGTAGAGGCTGCAGGAAAGTGTCACTCTTAGATGATGCTGAACACATTTACACCTGATACAAGGCAGATAATTTTTATTTGGTTTGCCAGTTTCTTGTCTAGCGAAGGAATTTGGAGACACCTCTACTCCTGATATACAACATTTCATACCCCTGGGTGTTCCCACATCACATCCTATTATTCTAAGGGGCAGCACCACCTGGAATGTGCTGAGGTCAGCAGGACTTGCCCCATGTGGGCATGGCTGCTTCACAAACCCCAGCACCCTGCTGGTTAAGCAGGTGCTTATCCCTCGGCATGTGGCTAATACTATCGACTGCAATAAAACCTGGACAAGTCCCCTTCTTAAGCATGCAGTCAAGTGCTGGTTTCCTCCAACAGGATCTTGAAAATACTCTGTTTACAAAGACAGAAGTTGACTTTAAATTTTTTAAGGCAGCCTTGAACTTTACAAGCTCCTATAATCCGGCCCTTTCGCGTTGCTTCACTGCTGTCTTTGCTTTCTGGTTGCGTATGATGCAGTAAGGATGCCACGTCCTTGTCCCCACAAATACTGAACCTTGTATTTATCTCCCGAAAATTGCTATGCAATGCAAATAACTCCATTTCCAAGAGTGCCGGATGGAGGGAGCACATTTTCAATGCGCAGGGCAGAGGATTAGGAACAGCCTTCAACGTTCGCAACAGCTCTGTGCCAAGTGGGAATAAAAGTTTCGTACCAAATTAGAAACACGGCTCCCATTCCTGCCTGTAGATTTGTGGTCTGTGAATACAGCTAAAATGAATTTTACAAAAAAGGCAACTTGGCAAGCACTCACTCCCTTTGAATGAATTTGCTTTGACCGACCGCACGAGGTTTCCACTTTTGTAGCCTCGCCAAAATAACGCTCCGTGCATGGTCAGGGAGGCCAAGTCCCAGGGGCAGCAGGGGAGCCCCTGCACCACAGGAAAGATGCAGCCCCTGGAGAAAAAGTGGATACTGTGGTTTGCTGGTGTGTACAAACTGCCTGGGCATGCTCAGCTGGCTGTGCATTGGGGACCATGCTGCACACCGGTGTTTTCTGGCGTTCCCTGCCTCTCCCTTGAGAGTCCATCCATATCTGTAAGCTCTTCTGGTTTATACATGGATGGCTGACTCCATTTCTGAAGTAGTGGGATGCTAATCTATAATCAATGCTCTGGAAACCCAATGCTCTGGGATCTTATCTTAATGCACTGATTGCAATATACTCCTGAATGATTCCTCTATTTGAACAGCGCTAGTCAAAACATTTCACGTCTTGAATTTCATCAGGTGGATATCACTAATGAACTTACTTCTGCATTTTGCATAGTTCAAAAATTGTTAGCTTAAGGGTGAAGGGAATCAGAATGTCTTCCCTGCAACCTGCAGAGACAGAAAAGGGAAGAGCTCTGCCAAATAAATGATTAATTACTGAGCCTTCTCCCAACCTAGGTGCTTGTGTTAACATCTGAAGAAGCCATCTCCACATGTGACTTCTACAATTGCAGGGTGAGAGCAGTCAGTGATGTCCTGCCGGAGAAAGCAATTCCTTGGGGCTGGCACAGTCCAGGGAAGTTGTCCCCTCTTGCTGGGGACACCCTCAGTGTCACCAGTTTTGAGGGAAGCAGCACCTGTCCTTAACCTTAAGTAAAAATCCCCCCTTCCAAAAGACACCCTGAAAGCCAGAAACCCCAATCTCATGCCAAGTTAAAGAGATAGGAAAGAGAAACAAATAAGCATTCTGTCTCTCTGCAGGGTAAATATATGTATTATTGACACCAGCAAGATGCCAAAGTCTACTGATGGACTACGTGTGTTGTTGAAAGGGTAATTATCCCATCGAGTTTCCAGCTCTTGATGACGCAGAGGATAAACAGAAGTTTCCTGTTCAGAGCTTCATAAACACCCTGAGCAGATAAACACTCATAAGCGAGGGGTTTGGGATGGGGAGGGGATGGGCAGCAATCCTCTTTTATGAGAAATGAGATTGGAAAATGGTAATCTTCTAAATGGGCATGGCTGGTGGGCTGATAAACAGAGCTCCTGGTTATTACAGTGATGAGCTCCATAGAAAAAGTGTAATCCCAGCCCAACTGTTCAGGAGATCGCTCTTCCCCCCTCTCCCAAATCATCACATTAGGCTGATAGGAGAAAATAAATGAGATTTTTTCGTGCCAGGTTGTATAACGCCATTGAACAGAAGCATCCAGCTTTGCACTTTCATCTGGGGACATCAATGACTTCCTGCCCTGGATCAGGGAGAAGAGCCTCAATCTCCCTGCATGCAGCTCATGTCCTCTGGTCCCTGCTTTTACTGAGACTCTGCTGGGTCTGGCTCCACCTCCTCCACCAAGCAGCAGTGACCACAGCTCTTTCTTCTTCTGGCGTCCATTTCCAGCCAGCAGCTGAGGCTGGGGCAGCTGCACACTCAGGGCTGGGCACTGCTTCCTTCCTGCCTCCCACCAGCAGCATTGCCACCCGACCAGCCTCTCCAAGAGGACCAACAGCCCTGCTCACGTCAGTGTACAGAGGGAGAGGCATCAGGGGAAGCCCAAAACACAGCTCAAGGATGAAAATCCACAGGTTAGAGGGTGTTTTTTTCACAGTTCCTTTAGAAGGACTGCAGAGGAAGGCTTTGCATCCTGGTGCATACAGAAACCCTCTCCTCACTGCCAAAACTGCAGGCTGGGGCCAAATTAAAGACAAAGGACAAAATGCCATTTGATGTATCTATGTTTAGTTTTAAAAAGTTGGGGGTGGGGGGAAAGAAGGCCACGTAAAAGCCGTCAGCAGCATGACAGAGACAGGATAATGACTACCCGGAAAGCCATAGGAACATCGCAGACCCACAGCACCAGCCACATCAAAGAAATCTAAACAGTCCCAAGTTACATCAGCCAAGCAGCAAATCAAAGCAAAGGGACAAGCTCCCGGTTCTGGGAACACAGTCACAGATTTTCCTCCAACCCTTTGCAAACAAAGAGCTTTCTGCAGTTTGTTGGGAAGCTCATAGGGTTTGTGCTAATGCGAGTGGAGTCAGAGGGATGGCAAGCGAAGGGCAAACGCAGGCACTTCGGGGAAGTTAGTTTTTAGGAAATAGTTTTAAACACAGAGAATAACAAACAGACCTCAGACATTTGTGGCATTTTTTTTTGGATGTATTGCATGAAATGGAAAACTACAACAACAAGCAGTATATACAGTAACAATAAACAGTGCAAGAATACCACAAAAAGAGGATTATAATTTCAAATTGGTGTGCCCTGCATACGCAGTGCTTCCAGTGCTGGGGAGCAGAGCTGCCCTTATTTCTGCTGTCTGCAAGGCTGAGGATAAAAGATGTCAAACTACAGATAAAACTGAGTGTGCAGGGATAATGATAAGGTAAAAAGATGAAAAGGAGGTTTCATACAGCTAAACCCATGATTCACATTCACGCATCAGGCTCTAAAAATAATTCCAAAAATGGGGTTTGAAAAAAAAAATTGCTTTTTCTTTTTTTTCCTGTACCCCACCTGAACAACTCTCCACTTTGGAGTTGGCTGTGGGATGGATGTGGGTATTTAGGTCCCTGATTTACATCCAAGCAACAGGAAGATGGGATGGTTTTGAGGTTCCCTGTGCCAGAACTGGGTCTGGCTGAGCTCGGGCTCCTGGCTGGAAGAGCATGATGCAGGGCCATCATCTGCTCAGGGGGTAATCAAACACTCAGGAAGGTGGAAGGAGTGGGCAGGACTCACTCTGGACTTCAGAAAAGCTTTTGATGCCTCAGCAGATGAAAGCCTTGCTACAGGGGTAGTAAAATGGATTGGAAAAGCGCAATTCTTGGAAAGATAAAAAAGCTGAAAACGGGAGTGAGGATATCAAAGGCTATGGGGATCGCACAGGCTTCTGCATGCCAGCAGAACATCTCTGCCATGGGTCTGTGGGCTGCAGGACTGCGCTGGCTCCTTTGGAAATCAGCAGGCACAGTAGCAATGAAGTTGGCAGCACGGGTTTGTAACTATGAGAAAAACCTCAACAGGGCTCCAAACCCTGAAAAACAGCATCTGAGGGCTTCAGGGATGTTGTGCGCCACATAAAAAGCCTCAGCATCCTTTTTTTCTCCCCTCCCCTGCTTTGCCCAGGAGTATCAATCCCTGCTCCCTCCACCTCGAGCAGAGTATGCCCAGGGGCACCAGGAGATGTCCCTTGCTGGGAGCCAGGAACAGGGAGTGACCCCACAGAGCCCAGTTCCCCAAAGGACTGCCAGGCATTCTTACTAAGATCAACAAGTTTCAACCCACCAGTTTGACGTAACTCAAACATTGTTTGGCTGGTTGGGGTAGGGGAGGGGGTGGGTTTAGAGAAAAAAAAATAACGTATTCTCCATGCATTTAATTGGTTGAGAAAAGGAAAATTCCACATTTTGTGTCCTTGCCGATCTTTTCCACCAGTTTTGAGCCTGCCTCAAGCCCAGCGCAGCACCAACACCAGCCGAGGCCCAGCCCGTGCACGCAGCTGCCCCATGGCCAGCGCCGGGAAGAGCAGCCTCAGCTCCTAAAATAAACCTCCCCCATCCCGCCCCTCCCTGAGGCTGGGAAGAGGCCCTGAGGACTCTGGTTTGCTCTCTCCCATTCCTGCTCTTCCTCACATTGGGTCCATGTGAGGACACGGGAGGCGATGCTCCTGGCTGCTCCATAAGGGCTCCGTAAGAGCCGGCCCAGCTCCGAGTGCTGTGCCGTGGGGTGAGCAGCCGCGGAGCTCAGCTGCTGCTCCTGTCCTGCTCCTTCAATGCTTTTAAAAAGCATCTAGCATGAGGAATTATCTATTTCAAGGATGCTTCATGCAAAAAAAATAAGCCCTTGAAAGCTTGCTCAGTACATGGGGTTGTGTTGGAGGCTTTCACACAGATGCTGAAACCTTCCCTCCTGTTTATGTGGGGGTGAATTGCTGTGAGGACAGCTGGGGAGCCTGAGGTAGGTCTGTGTGTCTGCACCACCCAGCACACCGGGCTGTTGTACTACTGTTCTTTCAAATCAGACATGGGAATCATTCCTTCTTCCACTGTTCTGGGGAAAATACACCAATTTTAACATATTCTAATTTGGGGGGATTTTGGACTAAGCCCTGGCTGTGCACAGTGCTGTATAAAAATGAAAGGAAGAAGGTGATTTTGCCTCTTGCTACTGGGATACAAAATGGAAGCAGAATATGGACAGGAACTGCATGGGACCAAATCTCCTAATTTAGAACAAGAAATAGAGGTTTTGCTCCTGCTGGGATGTGGCAGACAGCAAGCTAGGGCTCAAATCCCCTCATATCCCCTCATATCATGCAGGAACTCACAGTTTCAGGGGCTGAGCAAAGCCCAGAACAAGCAACAGTCCTTCCTTCACAGGGTGTACCAATAACAATACCCAGGGCTTCCTTCCCAAGGGAGCTGGGATGCTTCACTAATTGAGAATTTCAAGGATCTCTGAAATCCGCAGCTGGAAGGTGCTCTAGAAATACAGGGCCATTTTATTTTTAGAATGGATGTACAATAAAATCTCTCGCTTATTTTCTGAAAAGGGCTTTCTTGCAGTCTGGAAAGGCCAGCTGGGCTACCTTAGTGAAACTGCAGTGCAGCTGGAGGAGGAGGAGGGGTAAGTGAGAAAACACAGAAAAGCAAACCCAAGGTGAGATGAAAAAAGGAGGATTTTGTTTTAAATAAGAAAAATTATAATAAAATGCTGGAAAATACCATAAACCAGAAACCTGAAAAAACCTGAGTAAACCTGGATTAGTGAAGCATTTTTTGCCAGGTGAGTGACAGCAGGAGGAGCTGAACCTCCCTGAGCATCCCTGCACTACACAGCACATGCACTGGCATCGCTGCAGCAGGCACAGCCATGCTGAGCTACTGCCAAGCAGTTTGCCAGCCCTTGCTGTGAGCAGCTGAGTTAGGGGGGCTTTGCTGAAGATGGGTCTTGAAATGAGACAGGTCTTGTGATCAGAAGAGGCATCTTACAGGGATAAAACGGGCATCCGGGTGCAGGTGGAATGGGAGAGATGCAGCTCTGTCCTGGATGGAGGGGTTATCCCAAGCGTTGCTTGGACCCAACCTTCACCCCATCCTCCACAAGGCCATGTGCTTCCCTGGAAGCTCTGCTACCTCCAAGAGCCGCTAGGAATTAATACTTATCCAAATAATCCACTTCTGCTCCTCATTACCACTGACCAATTGCATTCTCTTTCCAGGGTATAATTCAGCTCTGGTTTATTCAAAGAGGGCTGAAAGGAAGCAACACAAAGAAGAAACACAAATGGGCTGCACAAATGAGAACTGTTTGGCCTTGGGAAAGGTACAATTCCTTTAGCAGATGGGACTGAATGACTGTTGGGACATATTTGAATGGAACTAAAACTATTTTCTGTAAACCTGAGGTTAAGCAAAGCTTAGGTGCCGAACAATGAGCCAGACTGAGTTCTGCATAAAACCTCTACCAGCTGGATCAAGCCAGATTGCATCCATCATTCATTTAGCACTTTTCAAGTAATCTGTGTTTATCTCTCCATTTTCATAAGACACAAAAGCCTTTGAAGAACATTTTCTCCTAAACACCCATTTCTACATAATCAGAGCCAAAGAACAGGGAGCTGTCAAAGTGAGACACTTTGGTCAGGGCATCCAAGCAGGCTTATCCCAGACATTGCCACAACTTAGTTTGTCATCTGAGGATTAGTTTCAGAAGGCAGTGGTGGATTTTGAGTGCCCAGCAGTTCTAAGGATTGGAAGAGGAGAGGCAGGGAGGGAGCATCTCTCCCCTCCTCTGTAGCATTACTTCTCCTTAGAAATGGCTGCTGGGGCAGGATGGGGAAGGGGATGTGCAGAAAATGGGGATGAACTGGCACTTGGGAGCAGAAGCTTTCATCCCCCAGCAAGGGGATCCCTCCCTCACCGGTGCTGGACCGGGGAGGAAGGAAGCATGGCCAAACAATGAACTCCAGGAAGTGGCAGCAGCCAAAAGCGAGGCCCTGAGTCAGCAAACCAAGGGGCTGAAACCTGAGTTCCCCTCGTGTTGCTGCCCAGTGCTGAGCTGGGGGAGGGTCCTCACAGGAGATGTGCCCTCTGCATCCCCCATGAGGGAAAAGGTCCTGCACATCACCCTGAGGGACCAGATCCCACCCTCAGACATAGGGCAAGTGGGGCATGCTGTGTCCTCAGGGCTGGGGTTTTAGCTCTGAGGCAGATGGGAAGAAAATGGCTTTTTAATACAGCCAGGGCTGAGCAAGTTGGTACAGAAATAAATGTCTTCTTGGCTCTTATGTCAGCGTTTTCCTCCTGTCCTGGTTTTCCATCCATGCAGCCTTCAGTGGTCCACTGAGCTGCACAAACACTATCTCCCTCCAGGAGTTTGGGAAAGTTCTTTTTTTTTCATGTTCTTTTGGCTGCCAGAGTGTGCAGGAGAGCCCTGTGCTGGGACACAGCACTGGGACCTGGTCCTCTGCCAAACACAGCACACAGCACACATCCCACCCTGACCCACGTGCTGAGTGGGAACCAACCATAAACATAAATAAATGATAAATTACTACTAAACTATCACTGAATTATGCCTTTTCCCTCTCTTCTTGTGCTTGGTCCATGCTCAGTTACTAAGTGATCTGGTAGGTGGCCTCATGTAACCAACAGATGAGCATTCTGCTCTTTATTGACTGCCTTAAATGTTACTCCATTGCATCATATCACCCCATGTGCTGGGAACCGTGTGGTGTTCCCAGGCTCCTGGGTTACAACATCCCCTCCTTGAGGGCTGCAGGATGGCCAGAGAACCCCTGGGTGCTGCTGGAGCACCCACTGCAGGGGGACAGAAGGGGGGTTTGGAGTGTGGGAGGATGAGACAAGACGGGGAGAAAACCACTTCACATCACTCATCTGCTGCCACTGAGCTGCAGTGCAGGAGCACCCACCCTCTGACAGCTTGCTGGGAGGAGAGAAAAGCCAAGATCATGTGCTGCCAGCCAACACCCTCTTTCCTCTGTAAGGCAGCTTACAAAAGCCATTTGCTATATTAATATGACAGCCCAGTCTCGCTCCTGTGCACCTTTTCCACACCCCTGCCCCGAAAGGCAGAGGTTGGGTCTAGATGAACTCTGCCTTCAGGGAGCTTCTCCTCCCCTGGCACTGCACAGCCCTGCTCATCCCGGGCTGTGGCTTATGGGGCACAGCCAATCCTGCTATGCCCATTCCAGTGCCCACCACTGGGCCCCTGAATTGTTTAGCTCCAACAGGCAGCAGAAGTATTTTTCTATTCTGTGAATTGTCCCAGTGGATTAATGTAACCGATTCCTCTGCTTTCCCGGACAGGATTTCCAGGAGGAAGGAAGTCTCATTCTCAGTGAGAGTAATGAAGCACCTCCCCAGCAGAGGCACAAAGTGGCAGTTCACATGCTGAAGCATCACGCCAGCTCCATGTCAGCAGAGTTGCCTTCCTAGCTCCCTCCAGCCACCCACCCACTGCCCACATTAAGAGCTTTGACAAAACAGGCCAGGCCCCCACGGAGACACAACAGCCTTGGTGCCAAGCGATGACCATGCCTGGTTGGGACAGTGTGAAGTTAATGCCTCCCCCACGGAGAACTTCCTCACCACCTTCCAACACGAAGCATGTCCTCAGCTCACCCCCAGCACTGACAGACACAGGGCTGAAATGCAGTATTAATTACAGTGGTGAGCAACGAGGTCCTAAAGCAGCTTCTTCCTTACAGTGATCTAAAAAAGTCAGAGACAGGAGAGGCTGGAAGAAGACAGTGCTAAGGAGATGTGGATTCAGGAGACCTGCAAGCAAAATACAGCTGCAGCTTAGAGGCTGCAAGAGAAAATGTAGGGCAATAAATTTATAGAGTCAAAGCAACTTGAACATTGATCAAAAGTACACAGAAAGCAGCAGGGAGATGGGGAAATAACAGAAACTTTAATTCAGGATCCTACCTGCCAGTGGAGTAAATATTAATAGAATAAGTTGGAGAAGGGGGAGGCCTCCTTGACAAAGCAATAGCAAAAACACTGAGATTGATTTCCCATCAAACAATGTTTGACAAAGTAAAACAATTAAGGGCTGCGAAACAAAACCTAATTTTAGGAGGGTGATAGGCAGGATAAATGGATTTCCAAAGAACCAACAATCAAAGCTTTTGAGCTCACTTCAAGCCCACCAATGCTGGCTTGAATTAAAGTTCCCAGCATGACACCAGGCTGTGCCCTTCAAGCACTCTCTGTCCCAAGAGCTTCTCCTGCTGTTCCACAATCAACAAAACAAGTTTTTACCCTCAAGGCTTTGTAGGCCCATAAAACTTGGACCCATCTACAGAATTCACTTGCCCTCCATATAATGAGCCACTTTCACACATTGATACTACCCTCACGTCCCTTCCCACAGTGCCCACATGGGCCACTGGAAACTATTCACCACCAGTTCCTCTGGCAGAGGAAGAACCTACAAATGCTGCTTCTTAGCTGAGACACATATCATACATATATTCTCAAGAAAATAATTGCCCCCATCATATAAGTCTGAGGACTGTCACTCCTCCAGTTACCTTGGCCGGTTTTTGTCCAATTTACACAAGGAGATATGTACAATTTGGTCTGAAGGCACCACTGAACATGGCACTGGATGTTTCTCTTTCAGAGAAGCTCATTGCCCATTAAACATTTCCTCCCGTTGATTCCCTGTGAGGCTGAGACAGGAAACTGGGAGGTTTCTGCCTGGTTGTGTGGTTGATGATGCATCCTGTGAGGGACTCCATGGGACTTTTACTGCCATCAGTAACACTGGAAGTGGTGAGTTCATGCAGTGCCCCAGGCCAACATTTCACTCCATCAGAGGCCAGCTATTGCTTGGTATTTTCAGTTTCTCAAGGTCAGGTAAATCACCAGTCTTCCACTGCCAGGAGGAGACCCCTCCTCTCCGTACCCCTGATGGTCCTTCAGTGAGCCTTCATCACTTCACCGCCCACCCCATCCAAACCTTGCTGAGCAGGCTCTGCTGCACCACGCACCACAAGAGGAGCTCATCAAAGCAGCCTTTTAATTGCTAGAGTAACAACATGGATGTACAAAAATGCCAGAGAAATTTGCATGACTAATTAAATAATTAAACACAGCCTGACAACTGAGGAACACAATCACGCATCTGAAAATCAAAACCACCTCTTAAGCACTGGAAGAAAGAAGGGATTCACTGCCCTGCATGTCCTGTCAACAAGAATTGCTGATGGGTTGTGCTTTTTTGATTAGAGACCAAGCAGAACCAACAGCACCCCCATTCTCTGATGAAGCCTTTGATCTCTGTCCAAAGAGTTGCTGAATCCTGAGCTCAAGCAAGCGGCTGCAGTGGAAAAGCAGCACTGAATCTGACCATGCTGCTGATGCTGCTGTAGCAGGGACTGAGTGCTGCAGGCAGCTCTGTGAAGACCTCTGGGTAAGGTCTGCTAGCCCAGCCTTCCAGCGCTGGAGAGGCTGCAAACCATGATGCTGGTCAGCCTTGGAGTGCTGGGAACCTGGTCTGGGAAAGGTCACACTTGTGTCTCAGCTCCCACATGCCTCTCAAATTTAACCCCAGCCTTCAGCAAAAAGCCAATCTCACTCCCTCCAGCCACATGTATCAGACTCAAAGGGTTAAAAAGTGTTGCTTTCCAGCAAGGAGAATGCAAACTATCCCACCTCCTTGCTTTTTCCAGCAAACATATAAAACCCATTTACAATATGAATATGGAGATGGTCAGAATTTCATGGCCTAAAGGTGAATTTGAAAAGATTAATCCTCTATTACAATTCAAGCTTTGATTTCGTAACCTCAGAGAGCAGATTCCCTAAGACTCTACTGGGCTGTGGCAGGATGCCTGAGTTGACAACACTGTGACCTGACAGAAGCCAGAATCTGACATACTTTAATTCTTCAAGAAAAAAACAGCATCAACATGGGTTTGAGGAAGGAGGAAGATGAGATGGGAAATCCAGCCCTAATGGAAAGGCCTGGGATGTTGCCAATATTTTACATTCTTCGTGACACAGTTTGCTGCTGGCTCCATTGCCTGATGTGATTAGTCCAAGAAAAAATTGGCCACCGCGTTCCCATCCCAGTGCTGTCCAGATGGTTCTTGCCTCCCTCTCTGCCCACAGCCAGAATCCCTGCAGTCACCAGAAGCGCTGCAAGCCCCCAGGGACCCATCCAGGAAGTGCATTATTCCTTTCCCTTGCATTTGGTGATATTATCTGGAAAAGCACTGGCACGATTTCAGTCCAGATCTTATTGACACAGAGACCAAGGGGGGAAAAAACATTCCTAGAGGAAATGAGAAGGTCTAACATGTAGTTTAGTTCCAGAGTAGACCTCCTAAATGCTTGCACATCACAGCACAGCCTATCTAGCCACTTAAAGAGCAAAGAAATTCCTCCCCATCCCCAGCTCCTCACAAACCTGGCACCAGGTTCATAGAAACTTTTTTCTGAGTCAACATGGTCAAACTAGTGTAAAGCCTCTGCACAACCAACCTTGCATATGTTTCCACCATGGTTATGCAAAGTGATTAGTGATAAACCTATAAAAATCTGGGGTGTGAACCAAAATAGTTGGATGAGCCCATCCTTGGGCTGCACTGGAGCAGCTGTACTGTGCACACCAAATGCAGAGCAGCTCATTACCATTGAAAGCTGAGAACCAAACCACAAAACCACACTGATTTCTCCCAAACCGTCTTCCCTGGGCTGGCTGAGGAATGCCAAGTGCCAGCGCTGAGCCCACTGTGCTGCTCTGGGGACTGGAGTTTCCATGGACAGGGTGATCCAAAGCAAGAATAGATCCTCCAAATGGCAGCACTGCTATAAACAGGGACGCTGTCTTGGCTTGCCTCTTTGCTAGCTGTACAAATAATTTCTGGGCAGCAGAAGCGTAATAGACAAGAAGCACATGAGAGGATATATTTCTCTAATTTACTCAAGTCACTGAGATGCACCAGGGCAATTTTTAAAAACTGCTCACCGCTTGGGAGGTTAAACTCTGTCAGTTTCTAAAAAATTTATTATTTCTAGCTGTAATTACAAATCTGAGTAAGAGACTATCTAGAAAAGCAGATCCATTTAGCCTCTGTAGCAGAAGTGTACTGGGGACTCAGAGCACATACTGGGGACCCAGAGGAACCGTGCTACTGTATCATCCATAATTCAGACTTTCCCCAGATATCCAAGCTCACAAGTCAAAAAATGCAAAAAAAGCATCCAGAATCCAGCCCAGAGAAACAAATTTCCTTCATCTGTACAGCCTGGCACAACAAGAATTCTTGTTTGCTGAATACTTGTGAAAAACAGTGCTCATTTTTTGTGTCTCTGAGAAATTTCATTAATTTGGCCTCAGAAGTCCATGTTGCAAAAAGCAGGACCCTTTCAGGCAGCCAGAATTCCCTGACACAGGCTCAAGCAATACCCTGAGTTCAGCCTTTATTACATCATTTTTTTGATTTGCAAAGCTGGTAAACACAGACCCATCTCCAAGCTCCTGCATAGCTTAACCATTTGTCATATCAGTAATGTGGGAGCTGGGATGGGCTAAGGGTACAGGGACACGTAGAGAAGAGTTACAGCCACAAAGGTGACGACTGTTATGTTAACAATTAGCATCTGTTGCCATTAGAGCTTGTAAGGCAGATCCAAGCAGGGAGGAAAATGCTGTGCCAGCATCTCCATTGGGTTTGCAGCTGGTCAGTGGGACTCTCCAGCTTCCCACCACCTGCAGGGAATAGTGAAAGCTCTTGGAGCCATTGAAAATTGTAAGTTCAGAGCAGGGCCTGCACATCTGGCAACAGAAGGTCCATCCTTTTCCTTGCCAAATGAATCCCAGAGACTTTGCTTAGACCTTTTGCACAAACCTGTTTTGGACAAGAGAGAAAAAGACCACACCACAATGAAACCTCATGTTTCTTGTACTGGAAAAGCCCTTTATTCCCAAAGCACAGAGCTAAACACAGCCTGCACTGGCTCCTGAAGTAAACCTCCCTCAGTTGATTCATCAAGTGATGAAGCACACTTGCTGCCTGAGGGATTTCCAGCACTGGAAGTTACTCACCCCGCCTGCGAGATGGACTCCACGACACAGCTGTGCTCCTGCCACTTCAGGGGATGGTGTTTTTCCCCTGCACCTTGAAAAACTCTGTCCTGCCACCACCTCACACAGCTCAGGAGCTGAGCTGGGCAGAGGTTTTTGCAGGGGCCCAGGTACATGCTAGCCACATCACCCTGCTGTCTGACTAAACAGAGATGAGTAGCAACACTCCTGTCATGGCCCTCTCTGGTGTTTCAACAAACACATAATGAATATCTCACTGACTCTTGGAAAAAATGCTCTGGAGTCACCTTCACTAACTGCAATCTTTTTCCATCTTGGTGGTCCCCTGACAACCAGGATTGCAGCTCCAGCTGTGAAGGTGCTGTTCCCCTGCAGCCAGCCCTGTCCCCACCACCTCTTCCCTCTGCCAGCGGAGCAGCGCCAGGCGGGAGGTTTGCAGAGAAACCAGGAGTTCCAAAGCGTAATCCCGAACAGATGGCAGCTGTAGCCGTGCAGCCTCAGAAGGGCACTATTAAAAGTAAATAGCAACAAATGTTTTGGTGTGTAATGCGTTGAAATCTTGATCTCACACAGAGCTTATTTTCTTTTTTTTCCTCTCCCAGCAGTGGCAAATGGCTGAGGACAAATGCTGCTGAAAAGAATGAAGAAAGAAAAAACCTCAATCAATTAAATGTTTTAGAAACAATTGTGTTTCAAAATCAACAAGAAGAATTCATGAAAATCAATCCTAATTCAAGAGGGCTGTACTGATTTGTTCATCTTTCCCTTTCCCTGCCTAAGCAACCAAAGCAATAAAAATGATAGCTCCATCTCAGGCAAGGAAGCAATTGAAACTTCAAAAACGTTCAACATCAGCTGATGAAGCTTGATGCAGTCTCCATGGCCTGAAAGCTAAATATTCTGCAAGAGAAGCAATGTACCAGGCAGATGAGTGGGAGTTTCAGATAACTCCTACCCCTTCAGCTTGTTTCTCTCAATAAAGCCAAGCAAACCAAGGTAAGACTGTCCTGTCACAGGGGAAAAGCAAAACTGCATCAGCAAAGGCACTGCACAGACAGGAGCTGCCTCAGTTGCTCTTCACCAGTAGGAAACAACTGCTCTCCTCTCATATGGTGCCCACTCAGGGCCACCACCACAGGGACATCAACAGGGCAAATCTGGCAAAAAAAATTAGGACTTGCAATGCACATCCTGATGCGCCTTCCTGAAATGCTACAGCCACTGGGACACAGGCAGCGTGCCACAAACCTGAAGCTCTTCATCTCATCATACCAAGTGGTCCCAGAAAAAACACGTCTTGAGAAACCCAAAGAGGAAGGATTGGGCACCTCCTGCTCCCTAGATCTGGCCCCAAAGTAGTGTCACATGAAAAAAGCATTTTTCAGGCTGTCACACTGGCATGGAGGGTGTCTGGGGGATCACTACCAGGTGTGTTGATATTGCCCCAAATAATGACAATTTTTCCAGAATCTCCCACTCAAACGTAGTGTGGGGGAACACATCCCCCTGCCAGGATCTGCCCTGCTCTAAGCTGAAGTCATGTAAGCATAATTCTTGCAGCACCCAGCCTTGTGCAAATAAACAGTGTCCAACCACCTTCAGAGAGCTTCCTGGCAGTGCAGAGAGCAAGCAAACCCAGAGCAGGGCACTCGTATCCACAGGCTCACATCATCTCACCTTGGCACCACCAACAGTAACTACTGAGTTTTGTCTTGAGACAAGCAAACACAGACTCAAGTGTGGGTTTAAAGGTATTTGGAAGATAAAAGCTTCCTAGTTAGCAAGGACACGCTCCCAAAGGAGGGTTTCTCTTTAACAGGCACCGACAGCACCCTGTGTCATTGCAAGGCAAGATCTGAAATAGTTACTCACAGAGGAGATTGTTTATCTGTGACTCACAGACATCTTCCCAGCTACCCCCATGCTCTCTAAAAGGGAGCAGGAATTTGAGCAAGAAAAAAAACTGGGAATAGCAGTGTGGAATGAAATGAGGAAAGACAGTTAAGAGAGAAGGAGAAAAAATCTGGAGACAAAACATCACAGGAAGAAAAGAGGAAATGTAAAATATGGTCTGGAGAAGGATCTCAGACACCTGAGATTTTTACAGGTTCAGATCTTCTTCAGATAAGGTTTTATCACTTCTTTCTATAAAGTAAGGAATTTTGTTAGACTTCCATCTGCCCCATACAATCCCAAAAGTTGTTCAGACACACTCCATCATTCTTCCTATGTGTCTAGTGGAACCAGATGGAGATTTTAGGAGGGAGACAGTAGGGACCTACATGTCCTGCTATGGTCATAACCCAAGGAACTTAGATACCACTTGATAACTCTGTATATACTTAAGGATTCAGTGCCCTGTTCTTCTGTTCCCTGCAATGCTCCCTGTTACTGCAACCTGAGCAAATGCTTGAAGACTTGGGATGTATTTCTCCATAGCACTGCAAAAGAAATTGTGAAAATGATTTTCAGAGAAAAGAGCAGCCCCTTTTGAGATGGCATCCAGGATTTGGGGTTCTCTTTGTGACCCCCTGGTAGTAATGCACAGCCTAATTTCCATATTGTCTTATATTCCACAGGAAAACACACTGCAGTTTCACTGCAGAGACCAGGACCCAAGAGTAAGACATGGGGCTGAAGTTCCTACAAGGAAAGAGAAAAACAGGCAGAGATTTGTGCTTTACCAGCCCCTGCCTTGGACCAGCCCAGCAACACAAGCATGTGTTTGCGCTGCTGTTCAGTGCTGCCATCACCCAGCAACCACGGAAGCCACTTGCTCATCACAGAAGGCTCAGGATGGTGACCAACTATCCCATGGCAGGGTGGCCTCCTGGGCTGCTCCTGGAGTGGTGTGATCAAGGGGTGCATCACTGTGCAGCCTCACCATGACTTGGTCATTCCCAAAATCCTCTGGCTCGCCTGGGCACACAGGAATGGAGGGTGAGCCCAGCAACCCACTCACCCAGCAGCACAGCCACACTGAAAGCAGATTTTTCTTTCCTCAAATATATCCATTATATCTCTTCATTTAGCTGGGATTCACTGAGACTCATTTGCTGTAGACTTGGTTAAGAGATTAAAACTGTATTTATTCCTGAGCCAGCCAGCCAGTATGACCCATTTGCTATAATGGATAGAGGAAATACATGACCTCACTACTTTTTTATGTCAAAACTGCCCAGGATATATCCTCAGTTCCTTCCTGAGCTTTGGTTTGATTATTTTGTAATCATATGCTAAAGTAGACAGGGCTGATGGGGGGGGGGGGGGCGGGGCCACATTTTATTTGCTTGATAACACTTGTGGTGCTGAGCTGCCAGAGACCCCTCCTGAACCATCCTCCTCCTGCCAGGAGTACAGGTCCATTCCCGTACGTGCCTCTGGTGTTCAGCTCGTGCAGGTCAGGGCTGTCCTGGGACAGAAGAGATCTACGGCTGTCACATGAACCTCCAAACCCTCTACAACCACTGATTATCATCAGGAAGAAAAAATAACTGCTAAGACCCTTACTTTCTGCTGTAGAGAAAACACATTTTAATTCTACCTTGGAATCAGCCTGTTGAAGGCAATGGACTTACATACAGCCAGAATTTTCTCTCTTCCAAACAACTTCCAGCTTTGCATACAGGTTAAATCCTGCCACATTCATCTTCAGTACTTAAAAAACCCTTCCCATTGACCTGTTTTGTTCTTCATATCAAGCAAGGAAAAGGAGAGAGGGTAGAAAGAAATATCATTCTTATATGTATGCTAATGGATTATCTACCTTTTCCAAAGATTTTTAAAAAAATCATGAGGATATTAATAACTTATATTTACATATCTGTTCATCCCAAAAAAGAACAACTATAGCCAATAGCTATAGCAATATAGCCAAACTATAGGACTACCTGCTGAAAGGTGGAAGAGGACAGGTGGTTAATAATTTAATGTAATTGTTTTCCAGCAGTAAAGGAGGTGAAGATAATACAACATTTCATGAATTCAACAAAGCAAGAGCCAGCCAGCTTAATATCCACATGAACTATTGATGCAGGTTGCCAGAGATCCCACCCCAGCACCCAAATCTCCTGGACACAATTCTGTTAGGAGATCAGGGAACTCATGCAGTGCATTTGAAAAAACCCTTCTTCAGCCACAGAATAAGCATTTTCAGCCAATTTTCAGATCTTCTGGTCCAGGCAACAGTCAAATATATCTCAGACAAGTTGGACTACTACAGAAATTGAATTCTTCATGCTGTGACAATGCATTTTTCAACACCTTAGTCATTAATGTAGAACTCTCTTGAGCTGGCCAGACGCTTGGTTTCTGACATCACTGAAATCACGGGGAGTTTCACTGCTGCCTGGTGAAACCCAGAGAAACAGCCAACAGCAGCTCCTAGGGACACATCCCCCCTCTTGGTAAGTTTTACGATACTTGGTGGCCACAGCCACACTCAGTAGGTAAGAATGGCCACACCATGGCAGACTGATGAGCTGCCCAGCCTCCCTGACTCTCTCCAAGGCTGGTGGAGGCTGCGCTAGGAGGGATACGAGCACAGCAGCCTCTCCTCCTGCACTCATGCTCCTGACAGTCTGTCACCCGGGGACAGCTTTAGCCAGAGGCAGTAATTTTCTGTATTTAATAACCTTTGATGGATCTTTTCTACAGGACTTTTTCCTTCTGCTTTTTGAACCTGGATCAGGTTTAGCATCCAGCCAATATTTTGATATTGAGTGCACTGATACTCCAAATACGGATCTTCAGGTACTGTTTCATTCTTGCCTGAGATGTCATTTCCCCCAACATGACCTTCTCAGAATACCACTGCCTGTTTTGCACGTGCAGAATTTGTTCTCCCACATCCCCTCCCTATGAAAGCAAGTCCTTGTCTCAGGGCATTGTGAGGGATACTCGCGAAGGTTAGCTTCAGCCAAGGACAGCCAGTCTGTGGGCTCTCTTCAAAATCAGAGGTGAGAGATGATTCCTGTTATTCATCCTCCAGAGGAGTGTCTCTTTTCCTCCACTGATTACAGCCTCTGTCAGCTAAAGCCAGCCTTTGTGAATCACATCAGTACTTAGAATCAGGAAGCACTGCATAACATTGAAACAACACTTGGTAGAGCTGATGCTTCTTTTAAATATTTTAATAGATATTTCTAATAGAAAAGCAATGATAATTCTGTTTTAAAAAATCGAGAGGTTTCTGCAGAGAAAAAGTGCAGGAGTTGTAGGTAACTAATGGTATATTTGTACTTGGAGTTAGCTTCTGAGAGCTGTGAATCTTATAAGTATACACTGATATTTTCAGGGACTGAATTAGCATTCCTCAATAAGATCACTCATCAGGACTAATTGTGTGAATGAGAGCTGCAAGGTTTCTGGATAGCATTTATACAAAACCAGGAATGTTCCTGAAGTGCTGTAAATGGAGCCACTTTAATTGTCTATCCAAGTCTTGCATCTGATGACAGTAGCTGAATGAAATGACACTTGTGTGCAATCAGTAGCATGTCTGAGCTTGAATGCGCAATGCAGAAGGTTAAGCTCAGTTTCACCAAGACCAAGCAATGACTGATTTTCCTACACAAAGTAATCAAGACTTTGACTCTAACCAGCACTCCTGGATTGTGGCTGGAACAATTTAATTCCTACTAAATCATCACCTTTGATGTTGTGGAAACAGAAGTAGTAAAGGGCTGACGGATCCTTGTTGTCATTAAGCTCCAAGCCAAGGTCGGCTACCCTGTCTCATTTTTGGCACCATTTCACCCTTCCCTGAAGGGCAACATCGCATGGCTTCAGTTTTGTGGCTTTTCAAGGTTACTGGTGCACCTGCTGAATCAGCCATGCTATTATATACTTCCTACTGTGGAATGTGGATAGATGTCAGCTTCTTCCCCACTTACAGTTCTGTTCCATTTAGGTTCTTCTATCACCATAGAAGTAGAAATATCTGCACTACCATACAAGTAGAAATTGGATCAGATGAAGGGGCAGAAAACAGCCCATCATTATGCAAACCTAAACCTAACAGTGAAAAGACCCATGAGGGAAACTGTACTGATTTCCTCTCAATGACCAGCAGCAAAAGAGTTAATCACTTCACTTACGATTTTTTTTTGTAGGCCTACAAGACTTTTAGCCACCATGTGTCCCTGAACCACTAGAAAATGGAAAACATTGACACTGCAAAGACTCCTTAGAGCTGGGAGTTGAAAGTCATTACAGAAAAGAGAGAGAAGCTTACACTACATCAAGGGTTATTGACAAGTTCTTTCTCACTTTGAGAAACCATCACTTGGGGCTCTCTGATGATTTAGGTAATCTCCTATTTCAGGCCACACAATAAACATCTTCTTAAAATAAGCAGTAGAAGCCTTTAATTTTATATTAAAAAGACTTTATTGGGCAGAAACTGATGTGGATCCTCAGGAAATCGTTGGTTTGAAGCACAGTACTGAGCAGTGCTTTCATTCAGCTGCTGTCTTCTGGGACTGGTAGACAGCCCCAGGACCTCCTCCAGCCCTGGTACATGCAGTTCTCAGCTTCCTCTGCAGATCTTCTCTCTGGCATTTGTTACTTTCCCCAGAATACATCCTGTTCTCCTCTCTGTGGCATGACAGACCTGAACAGAAAACTTTCTAAGGTTAGTTCCAAGTACTTTGAAGACAGGCTGTTGTATCTCTCTGCCATGCAAATGTGTTAACCCCATGAGCCATAGCCCAAAAACTTCACCCAGTTCCAAGACAGGAGCTGGTGACTCCAGTCAGTGACTCCCAGGTACTGTAGTTATCATCGCCCACCCAGAGAGGCATGAAAAACTAACAACAGAAGTAGCTTTTTCAGCATTTCTCTAGACTCCATCAGGCTGTCCAAATTACTTCTTGACACCAATTATACTTATTGACAGGTCACTTTTTTTTTTTACTCTTGGTGTCTCATTCTTTTTTTATAGCCAATTTTCTACACAATAAATCCACCCCAGACCATCTCTTCCCTTAATACTCATCTTTACTTCTCTAAATCGCTAGTCAAATTCTAAGGTGCTACTTCATTTGATTTGCTGGAGTAGAACATATTTGTGGGGTATGGAGTAAGAGTGAAGTACGGATATCTGCAATTTAACCCAGTATCTGTGCATTTAATTAATCCTTCCTGCATCAACCATTTAACCTTTATGGGCGTTCTTATTGCCTCTCATTGTATTGATTTCTGTCCATTTCTCCAATTTAGTGAGATCATGCAGTATTTTAAACCTGTCTTCCACTGCATAACTAGGTTTAGCTGGTGGGTAATTGACATCAATTTAAAGAATGAAAAATTAAGCTGAATATCCGGGGAAAACTTCCTAATGGTGAGATCTGCTAGAATGCATCGCTATCTCTCCGTGGGATTGGTGGCCGTTCCATTAGCACGTACATTAAAACTGTACTGAAGGAATATAAGATTATAGATTGGACAGAACAATCCCGAAGCAGCAGGGGAAAGACAAGCTGCAAAGCTCTGCAGCTTTCCTCCTACAGTCACATCATTCTGGGCTTGCCCCACTCCCTCCTCATCCCACCCACCAGTTCTCTGAGGATGTGCTGATCCCGCAATATCAACTAATTACGGGGATGGATCCCATGTGGTATTCCCTCCAATACTATTGCAACCTCAGTTGTGGTGGTGGGAGTGTCATGGTAGCTATGAGACTTTTTCAAAGTCCACAGAATAGTTTTCTCACCCCTCTTTACTACCTCCTGGCTATGGGAACAAACTTTTCAGTAAGATCTGTTGCCATAAGAAAAGGAGTAATGGTTATACACCAGAAGAGGGTAGATTTAAATTAGATATAAGGAAGAAATGTTTGATTTTGAAGGGGGTGAGACATTGTAGGTTCCCAGAGAGGTGGTGAATGCTCCATTCCTGGAAACATTCAAGGCAAGACTGGGGAAGGCTCTGAGCAACACAGTCTAGTTGAAATTGTCCCTGCTCACTGAGGAGGGGTTGGACTAGATGGCTTTGAAAGGTCCCTTCCACTCCAAACATTCTGCAATTCTAGGAAGAAAGCCAGAGCACTCTACAAACCCTTGAGCTGGGTAGCAGAGCCCAGGATGGTGATGTGCTGGAGGGTTCATCTCTCCCCAGTCTGGAAGTCCCCAGAACAGGACGAGACAGGCGAGATCATAAAGTTGTAATTTACCCCGCAACATCACTTTGGCACAGTCTTTTTCAAAGGCATCCATCAGTCCTGTTACCACCCTTCACTTCTTAAAGAAGACTATCTGATTAACTTTTCTAGCACAATGGTTGAAAACTGATTGCAGAAAGAAGCTGGGTTTTGCTGAGGCACAGATCAGATACAGGAGAATAAAGACTTCAGTTTAAAATACACTGCTGACTCTTAGGTTTGGAAGAGAGAGCAGAAACAAGTAGGTTCTTTATGCACCTTGATGAAATAGTTTAACTGCAGGAACAGCCAGAAAGTTCTTCCTCTCCACCTTTAATGGAGAGGTTCTCTCATTTACAAGGGGAAAAAAAAGAAGCCTATTTTCATCTGAAGTTGTTACTACCAGCAACCACTTTTTATTAAAAGAGGACTTCTGTCAGCTCTTGAAAAAGGGAAACATCTTTTTCAGCAACAAAACCCTATATATTTATCTCAAAAGCCAAGTAGGCTGGAATGCATTTTGTTTGGTGGAGGAGGTAGTCTTTTTTCTTTCAGGTTCTTGAAATTCATCTGCCATGAATAAGCAGATTTTTTTAAAAAATGAAATTTCCCTCTAAGAAAATTTCAAAAGAAACATTTCCTACAGCTCTGCTCAGTTAGCAGCAGCAAAAAAAATGGCTCAGAAATGGTTCAATTTCACAGCTGCTCCCCTGAATTTTTCTGAGAGCTAAGAGAGTAAGGAAAAAACTTGCCAATTTCTGATTTTCCCTTAAGAAAGAAATTAGCAGATTATTGTGTAGGAATGGGGATGTTCATGGGACAAAGGGCTGAGTGCAGACTCCACACTGGTCAAGAAGAAGAGAAATAATTTTCTCCATGGCAGGAAGCTTGGGCTACAAATTTGTCAGATAACGAGTAGCCAGAGGCTGATACGAAAGACTAATTCTCTTAGTAAAGCCCTTGGAGAGTTTCCCAATATGAGTCCAAGGCTGGCAAGCTGTTGGAGGAGACGGGAAGAAAATGCAGCCATCTCATGAGGACACCGTCTTTGGATTTCTTCATTGTGTTTTTCCTATACAGCACTCTTCATAATTCCCTCTGGCTAGAACCATTGAAATGAAACTTATTGATTGAAATTCTGATCTTATTGATTTTACACATGAGATTTGTGTGAATATGAAAGAGCAGGAACTGCTCTATAGCCGCACCCATCTCCATTTATTCCCTGCTGAACACATGCTGTAGGCTTGCTTGTCCATCTCAGCTCCCTGAGCTTCCAGAAATAAATTACCCAAAATTCAAATATACCGCATCTATTAGCTCACAAATGTGTGGTAAATATTACTGGTCCTTGAATAGACTGAGTTACCTTTTACTTTCTTTTGTCTGCTCTCCTTTCATATCCCCTCTTTACCTCGTTAACCGCATGTCCTGTTTTTCCCTTTCATTTCAGAGGTGAGGAGGGAAAATGGGAAGAACATGTTCTGAGAGGAAGAAGGGATGGGAAACTGGGAGGAGATGATGGTTGCCTGGAAGGAAGAACATGACAGCTTAAAATGCTCTAAGTGCTATTAGAAATGGTATTTCTACCCCTAAAGAAAGGGTCTTGGCTGTGGGAACTGGTGAACTCAGGACAGCAGGTAAAATGATCACAGGGGGCAGCGATCAGAGGTTCCAAGTGGAAAACCAACACAGTATAAGCACATGGTCACCCACACCCAACAGCAGGAACAGCAGCCCCCTGCCTTCCCCGAGCTTTGTGGGGCAGTCCTGCATTTCCTGCCCACAGCACAGGGATGTTCCTGTCAAGCCTCCTGTAGTTGGGTGCTTTTTGGCAGAGAGGTGGAGTGGCTTTCAGAGGCAAAATCCGCAGCCTCAGCATTCACATCTACTTCCGAACAACCAAACCTCCCTTTGCAGATTTCTTGTTTACTGAAATGGTGAGTGTCCTTTCCACGGATCAGGTAGCAATCCTTTATTATCTTCATTTTAGTTTGATGCATTTTACTTCGCTGTGCTCAACACTTCCTTCTTTCCTCTCTAGATCTTTTTATAGCTAGATTATCAATCATACATATCAATCAATGTTATGGATTAAAGTTGAGTATATTGCGACTTGTCTGGGCCTGTAGGAAAGCATTTTAAACAAAGTTCTATTTATTTTATTTTCCCCACTGACATTTATTTTCTTCTCTCTTTTCCAACCTTCTGAAATGGCAAAGCCTGCCAGGAAAATTGTGGGATTTTAACTCACTAGAATTCTTAAATCACTGTTAGATGTCATGGAATGGTTATGAAAAGAAGGCAGGTCATCTGGTGAGATCTGTGACCACACTGCAACACAAAAACCCAAACCATCTGTTAATTACGCTGATGGAAAACATAATCCAACATGGTGGTGAAACCTGATGCTTTGCATAGAGCATGTAAACGATTCATGTTGCAAGTGTTGATCAAAGAGCTCCCAAAGGGCTCCTCCTCGCAGGTCAGGTCACAAACAGGGCACTGTGGAGCGGGGGCAGGCACAGGGTGTGGGTGCAGCAGCTGTGGGGAACCCTCAAGGCACGTGGGGAGCCAGGGCCTCCACAGCGCATGGGGCAGGGCCCAGGGGAGCCGAGTGCCCACGTCCACACAGTGCTGTCCCATCCCCAAGCACTGAGGCGCTCAACCCTGCTCTGCTGGCCCAGACCACAGAATCAAGGAATGTCCTGAGTTGGATGGGACCCACAAGGAACATCGAGCCCAGCTCCTGGCCCTGAACAGGACATCCTTGAGAGTTACACCACGAGCCGGAGAGCCTTGACGAAATGCTTCTTGAACTCTGTCAGTCTTAGTGCTGTGATCACTGCCCTGGGCACCCTGTTTCAGTGCTCAAGCACATGATGGGTGAAGAACCTTTTCCTAATATCCAACCTAATTCCCCCGGCACAACTCCAGCCGTTCCCTCGTGTCCTGTCACAGCAAGCAAGTGCTGCCCCTCCACTGCCCCTCCTGAGGAAGCTGCAGCCCACGACGAGCTCTGCCCTCAATCTCTTCTCCACGCTGAACAAGCCAAGCGCCCTCAGCCGCTCCTCGTACGGCTTGCCCTCTAGACCCTCCACCAAGGCAGACCCCAGCTCTGAGTCACTGGGAAAAGGAGACAGCAGCCCGAGCCACGGCCTCTCCCGTCTGGGGACAGGCGCCAGAGCCCGGGGCAAGGGACGGGCACCGGGACCGCGACCTCCGTCCGTGCCGTGTGGCGGTACCCTGCCGCAGGCAGCGGGAGCGGGCCGGGGGCCGGGTGGGGCCGCCCCGAGCATGCGCGAGCCGCGCGCGTCACGGGCGCGGGCGAGGCCGGCGGGAGCGCGCAGCTCGGCGCGCCCCCGCGCTCCCTCCTCCCGCCCGCTCGCCCGCCGCCGCTCCCGCGCCTCCATTCGGCTCCGCCGCCGCCCGCCGAGGAGGGGACAGCGACAGCCGGGAGCACGGGAGAGGGACGGACCCTCCCCTGCCGCCAACCCGCTTCCTCCTCCTTCTCCTCCACCTCCTCCCCCGCCTCCGCCTCCCGGCCGGGAAGAGCTCGCCGTGCCCGCAGCAGCCCCGCTGGATGCACTGAGCGCTCGGGCGCGGGGAGAGAGGGGCAGGAGGGAGCCGGGAGCCCCGCCGCGGAGGCGCTGCGCTACCCGGAGCCTCACGGCCATTTGCTGTAATTCTTTTATTGCCCCCCGGCCGCCTCCTCCTCTCTGCCCGCGGGAGCCAGCCGAGGCGGCGGGGGCTGCATCCCCCCTCCCCCCCCTTTTTTTTTTTTAATTTTTTTTTAAAATTTTCATCGCCGCCATGGGATGTACCCTGAGTGCTGAGGAAAGAGCCGCCCTGGAGCGGAGCAAGGCCATCGAGAAGAACCTGAAGGAGGACGGGATCAGCGCGGCCAAAGACGTGAAACTCCTCCTGCTCGGTGAGAACCCGCCGGTCGCCCCCCATTGCCCCCCTCCTCCTCCTCCTTCCCCGCGCTTATCCCACCTCATCTCTTTTCCAACAGGAGCCGGAGAGTCGGGAAAAAGCACCATCGTGAAGCAAATGAAGTAAGTCCCGCAGGTGGGGGGGCGAGCGAGCGGCGGTGCGGGGCGGGAGAGCGGGGCGGGGGCTCGCGGAGGTGAGCGAGGGCCGCGGGCGCCATGTTTACCTGAGGGGACCGCGCAGGCACAGCGCGGCGGGGCCGCCGCCGCTCCCGGCGCTGTCCAGGGCCCGCTGGTGCTGAAGCGTCGCCCCGCGGCCTCGCCCCCGGCGGCGGTGGGGGGAGGCCGGCAGCCCACCTTCCCCCTCCGCGCAGATGTCCCCGTGAAGCGAACCGCTGTCAGTTAAGCTTAATGTCGGGGTGTTATCTGCCGGCTCTGCGGATTTAAACCAAGGCTCCCTATCACTGAAAGCCCCTTTTATTGAGCTTCTATCTTCTCCTTTTAATTAATGAACGACGAGCTTGGCCGCTCATCTCATTCAAACCTCTCCTGCTCTGGGATCCGGGTCTCCCTATGGTACTCGGCGCCGCTCCTCGCTGGGGCTTCCCACACCCTCTTCCTGTGTTTAATTAGATGTAACCGTGCAATAAACAGCAGTGAAAAGCCCCACTGCAAGGTCTCTTCCAAGCATCCCCGTGGCTGGTGTAAATGCACCCCGTAGGAAAGCAGGCGCAGGGAAGGCTAATAGGGGTGGAGGTACACCCGTGGTGCGACTATTCTCCCCCCCACTCCTTTTTTTTTTTTTTTAAATTAAAATACAATGAAATACCCCGTCCTCCCACCGCTATAAACATGACGGGCTGGTTGGAGGCGGGCGCCATCACGGAACAAGCCTGGGCGCTGGTTCAGGGTCTGGATTTCAGCTGGGAGCGGTTGCCGCTTTGCGATGCTGGTGGTTGCAGAGGGATCCGCGGCTGGGAGGGGCCCCCCCGGGACCGGGGTTGCTTAGCGAGGGGCAGAGGCTGAGAGATGGGTGTGGATGGGACGCGGGGAGCGGGGTGCGGGTCCTGGCGCAGGAATCCGGGGCTGCGCGGGCCGACGGGCGGGTCCCGGCGCGGCGTTCAGGCGGTTCGCGCTGGACAGCGCCCGGCGGGGGCTCGCACCGGCGGCGGCGGGGCCCCTCCGGCACCGCGCGGCTCCTCCCGGCGGCGGCCGCGCCGCGCTCGGCTGCCTCCGGAGGGGCCGGAGAGAAGCCTAAGGGGCTCCGGAATAACCAAAGGGGCACGCGCCCCTCGCAAGCTGCTACCCTGAGCTCTCGTAGCCGCCCCCGGTGTGCGAGTATGCGTGTGTGATTGTGCGTGTATGTGAGTGTGCGTGCGCGTGTGTGTGAGTGTGGGTGTGCATGTGCGTGCACCACGGGGGCAGATTTGGGCCTTCAGCCCAGCTCCCCTCCAGGCAGGGTGGTTTAGCGGGTGACCCGGATATATCTGTATCAACTCTGTGGCCGCTGTGTCCACCCCACAGGGGTTCAATGAAACCATCATCCCCGCCTGAGGCAGTGCTTTTCCCAAGGCGCTGCGGGGCTGGGAGGTCTCGCTGCGGGGAGACTCGCCTCCAGTGCACAGTAGTGTCCGTGGCTTTCCCCATCGACGTTTGTGTACCTTATTCTGTAAAGGATCTGAGCATCCCCTTTCACTGTTTGAAAGGGGATTTTCCCACCTTTCACCTCACAGTTTGGTTTGGGGCTGGGCTGGGGTGGGGTTGGTTTGCTCTTGTTTGTGTGCAAAAGGTGGATCAGGAGACATGTCACTGCAGATGAACACCAATAAATTATTTAATCTCTAGGAATTGCTTCTGCAGAAGCATGCTGGAATGGTGGGCGATGGGTTTTGGTTGAAGGGAGAGTCTGTAGGTCTCACAACAGCAGAGCGCACACACAGAGCCCACAGGCAGGAGGGCAGGCAGTGACTACACTGTCTACACAATTAGCATGCAATCACTCTTGTTTTCCAAAGAGCAGAGCTCTTGTTTTTTGAAGCAAATCACATCAAGATAATAACCTGTTTGCTGGACTAGATTGGTATATTGAGGTCTGAAATAGACCCTGTTTTGTGTGTGTGTGTGTATATATATACACACACATTTCATTAAAAAGAGACAAAGTAAGGCATGCTGGGCTTGCAGCTTTGTACCTGATATGAAAATGTCAAGGAAGCTGCCATGGTGGATGGGCTTATAGTGCTGGAAACTGGGAGGCATCCGTGAGTGTGGAAACTCCAGTGAAGTGTGCGGAGGCTGGGGTGGGGACAGCGGTGTTGCTATGAGCACGGCAGCAGCATCTGGAGAGAGCCGCGCAGCCGCGGGTGCCGGGGAGAGTGATGTGCAGGGAACAATGTGGGGAAACTAACATTGCTGAAAATTAATTTAAATATAATGTGGGCATTAGCATTTCACCTGGTCAAGCTCCATTAGACAGGCTTGCTGAGAACCTAATGAATTCTTAATAAAGATTAAATCGCATGTTCATTAGACTTTGATGAAAGAGACTGCTATTTTTTTTTTAATACTGTATTATTGGTGTGCTTCTAGATAATAAATCTCATCCTCTTGAATGGCTAAAGCAGCTTCACACTTGGATATTGCCTTGAAAACAAGCACAGGAATCTACAGACAGACTGGAGAATGCTAAGACAAAGGAACAGAGAGCAGACATTGTTACATAGGACTAGAAGAGGTTACACACTGCCCAGTTAATCCTTGAATGTTAGGTAGCAGGAGAAGAAGTAGAAATTACAGTAATTTGCCAGTGTAGCCAGAATGGAGATAAGGATTTGTAAATTTTATTCAGGATGTTTTAGTAAAATATTTGGATACCTTTTAGCTGGTGATCAGGGGGTTATTGAACAAAAAAAGAGGTACTGGTGATTGACAGAGAGGTGGAACTGGAGTCTGGAATGTACATCTCAAACAGTGGCACCACAGGCTAGGAATGATACTTTTCTTAGCACCCATGGTTGTTTTGACACCCTTAACCCTTGCACATCTCCACCTTGGCTGATGAATTTTGCTGTATTTTTTCACAGCCAGTCCTGCAGTCCAGGTACTTTCACCCATGCCTCAAAATGAAGGGTCAGAGCCAAGCTAGTCAGAGGAACAGTCCTGAAAGGCATGGCTGTGCCATGCAAACCAATGAGACTCCAGAGTGTGCCATAGCATTCAGAATCAGGCTGTGACCAGATTCTGTTTTCACTCAGCTTAAAAAACCATCTGTAACCAAGCAAATCTGGGGCTTTCCTTTAAAATCCAAGCTAGAAGGTTAGAGTTACCGGACAAGAGAAATTTATCTTCTACTCACACCACCCTATCTCAGTAAATTCACAATGATGTAGGAGTGCAATGAATGTTAACACTTTTTAGATGTTGTATATTCAAATAAATGTCGAGCACATGCAGAATTTGGAACTTACAATCTTCTTTTCTGGAATACCTGGACTGTAGCATGAAGTCGAGACTGATGTTATTTTAGGATATTTTTGTGGGGACTTAAAACTCTGGTGAATGTGCTTGTTCATCAAAAGCCCCAGCCTAGCAGCACACCGAGCATATCTCCATCTCTTACTGCTTAGCAAGACATTTAAATCTCCATGCAACGGTCCAGTGGTGAGCAGGGTTGGACTGCTCGGGTGGGGACACCATCCACTGCCATCAGTGGCTTCCAGGGAATTCAGTGTTTAATCGTGCCTACACAGAGAGGCTGAGTTAGCTGGCATGGCTTCAAAAACAAGGTCCTGCCACCTACTCAGCAGCCACTGTTCTGAATGGTGAGCCAGGGCAATATTTCACCTTCCCAAACGAGGGGTTAGTGATAGGTGTGGCATTCCAGAGGAGACATGGCTTCCCCTGCACACAGGAAAAATCTCAGGGCTTGGGATTTGGTTTTGGATTTTGCCTTTGCAGAAGCAGCAGCTTCTGTCCCCTGCGGAGCTGAGCGTAGAGAGCTGGGTCCGGCTCCTTTTCACAAGATGCCGGAGCTTTCCAGCCCTGCATGTCCTCCAGAGCAGCTGTGTGTCACTTCACCAGCAGTGCTGGCAGTAACTCAGTTGATAAGTTTCTGTGCTGTGCCATTTTTCACAAAATGTTTTTATGTTAAGTATGAGAAGGATGGAAATGTACAATCAGGAGAAAAATACACTAGTGTACAGTGCTTCTCTTGAAATATCTACTATCTTCTCCCCAGCAGCCATCAGTCCCAACAGCCGGCTGATAGATTGTTCTGACCTTTTTTAAAAAGCCCCTCAAAACAGCCCCAGGTTCTACTTGCTCTGTGTAACCAAATTACTTATAATCTAATGAACTTCTTCAGTGAGAAGCAGTCCCCGCCCACAGGTTTTACAGCAATTTGATGCCAAATGCCATCGAAATGAAACGATGTGTTGTGAACACCCACTTGAGTGCTCTTTGCTGCATGTCTGTGTCTCAAATCCGTAGTGATTTCACACTTGCAGTCCCTTCCCCCAGGAATATTTCACCCCACAGGGGCTTGCAGCACGGAGTTGCTTCGCCTCTGCAGCATCTTTCTGGGGACAAGACTGGAAACTGCATCTTCCTGGTCTGTTCCACTCCCCAGCACAGCTCTTCTGCCCTGTGGCATTGGGTGCAGAGCCCCACTTGGCTCTGCTTCTGTCTGGGAACTGTTTGATTGTGGTGTGAGCTGGCAACCCAGAGGCACAAACCTCACTAGAGCACCAGGTCAGGCTGAGCCATCCTCATCCTTACTTGTCTCCTGCTCTGTTTCCAGGATTTCTTTGACTTAAGACTCAAAGTAGGGCAGTGACAGGCTGCACCTGGGCAGTATTTGAACTGGATTTCAATAAGCAGGGGAAAGAGCTGCAGCCTTCCCAATGAAGTTGTTTCATTCTCCCAAGACCTGCCCCAGTGCACTCTGCCCTGGGTGTGGATTTGGCACCATGCACGTGGCACATGGACCCCAGCAGGGAGGAGCCTCTAGTGGAGCTGTTTTGGCAGTGAAACCTGCAGTGAAACCAGTAGAAAACTGCCTGCTGGGGCAGCTCTGGGGTGTCAGGATGGCAGCTGGGCAGTGCATTACCTGCCCTGAGGAAGGCAGGGTCTCCTGCCAGGGTGTCAAGAGAATATCCCAGTGGAGGCTGCTGTAGGAGGGGGCTCTCTCCTCACTGCAACTTTTTTCCCCACCTTCACAGATGCTTTCTTGCATCCCTGGATGCTGTGGGTGCCATGTTTCACACTCTGCAGTGGCACAGCACAGGGAGATTGCCCCTGAACCAGTCAAGAATAAGAGCTGGGAACAGAGGAAAGTGAGGCTGTTCATTTTGGCTTGTAGTTGCAAAGGGTAATCATATTTTCAGCATTTATTTCCTTCCTCTTGGATTTTTAATTGTGCCAAAACATTAACAACCATAGTTCCTTCTTTTATATTTAAGGTTCTTGTTATTAGACTGAGAGAGATTTCAGAGAAAAGCAGTAACAATATTAGGAGGCAAGATGGAATACATTTTGAGTTTGTGTTTTTTCTTTTTCCTTGACAGTTCTTAATTTGTTTCTTGTTTTAGGGACTCATAAAAGTAAAAATATCTTTCAGTGACAACAGTGAACTGCATAGCTTCTCCTCTTCCAACCCAGTTTTAAAACCTTAAAAGAAATTTGCCTGTCATATTCTGACATGACACATCTAGTTCTGTTGGAAATGTTTTAGCAATCTAATGAGATGAAAGCAGTTGTTCCAATGAGCTCAGAAGAAAGAGACAAATCTGCTGCACAATTGTAACTGGGGATCTGTTTTGTTTTATGACTTGGCTAACCCAGAAGTTGTAAGAGACATTAGATTGACAAATGAATTAGATAATAAATGAGAAAAGGTTGTGGTTTTCCTCTTCAGCCTGTCCTTTCCCATTTGTCTGGCATACAACTTCATACCTGATTTGAGTTCTTCAGGGTGCTTACCTGGGGAACACAGGGAAGATAATCAAAATGGGTGAAGAATGAAAAAGAGACAAGTAATGAAGGGCAAGGCACTGTGTTGGGTCTTCTGTCTGGTCTGGACAAGAGAAAGAGTGAAATGAAGAAGTGCTTCACTGATGGCCAAGGCAGGAGCAGGTTGGTGGAGAGTAAGAGCCAGGCAGTCAGGAGTGTCTCGCACACTCGTAATTACCTAGTTTTCTTCAGTTCGCTTTCAGAGTTACAGCCTGTCTTTGCAAGCATCAAGCTCCCTTGGTTTCTCCTGGATCTGCAGGATACAAAATCACAACTGAGCATTGAAGCTGGCAGATATACAGCCAGAAAGGCTGATGCCAGTGCAGGGTCCAAGAGCTCGATTTTGCAAACTCCTGCTCAGGTAGCAAGGAAGGCAAAAAGCTTTTCCGACAAGGCAGCAGCCGTACACAGTGCACAGAAGGACCCATCCTCTACGCTCTGAAGTCTGTGGTTACACCCTGAGTGCAACTGAGTGTGGAAGATGGGATTTGGTCCTTTATTTATTACATTGGTTTAAAGAGGAGCTCCAGCAGGTGAGAATTGCCAAAATCTCAAATTCAGGTGGCCAGGGTGTTTAGGAGTCTAGTCACTTTTCCTGGTGCTATTGCAAATCTCCTCATATCTGTGGGTTTGTGTAGAGCCTGAAATTACTTCTGTGGAGCCTGGACTCGCATGATGACTGGATAAGCTCTGTTTTCAGGTGGTCTTTGCTTAGGCATGTATTTTGTTTTTGAAAGAAAACTTCCAGCTCTCCTCACTTCAGAGAAAAGTTAAAAACCAAATTACCTTATTCTAGCATGAGGACTCAAGAACTGGGAGCAAAATAAAAAACATCCCAAGTGAAGGTGAGGAAACCAAATACATCTCAATTGCTTGGTTACTTTTGAAGCCTGATTCCTTTTTTGCATTGGCGATATTGAAACCAGCAACCTCACTTATTTCAAATCAATTTGAATGCTGCTGACCCCAGATCCTCTCTTTGAGCTCACTGGACTTTGGGCCAAGATGATGTCTGTTCAATCTGCAGGTTTTAAGAGAGGTGATGAATTTCAAATGTTTGTGTGACACTTGGTGGGATCCTGGATATTGCTAAGTTTCATTCACAAAACCAAAACCAGGAAACAAAAAGATCTGGAAAGCATCGGCACATTAAACCTACAGCCATTTTTCTTGCCTTAATTTTTTTTTTTCTTTTGTTCTTAGAGGGAAGTACTAATGGTTTATGCCATGTTTTTTCTAATGCTGAAGAAATGTTGTGCCTAATGTAAAAATCCCCCTAAACTGTTAATTGAATCATTCTCATTTTAAGACCATTCAGGCAAATGACAGATGTAAGGGAGGTTGGAGGATTACAGTCCTGGTTATAAGATACTCTTAGGAATCTGCCTAAAATCAGAAGATTCAAAAGGCTGAAAAATGTTACCAAGTAACACAAAGCAAGGGAACTGATGGTTTTCTAGTGCTGAACAAAAAGGAGAAAAAAGTATTTTAATTCAAAACTTAATCATTGTGTACTTATTGCAATATTAGAATAAAACTCTTGATGGAGGCACTTCTTAACTTACCATTAAAAATGCTTACTCTCCCCAGCTTTCACGTTAATTGAGAAAGAACTGAGGAGTGCTCTCGGAAGGGAGCCCAGGAAACTGTGTAGTAAGCTGACATCATGCCTGTTTTCAAATTGCTAATCAATAACATTTTTGACATTGAAAGGGAAGGACTGGCAGAGCTGAAATTACTTCGTTTTTCTTAATTCTTGGGCATGTCCTGCTTTGCCTGGTCTCCAAAAATGGTTTCAGTTCATCAGCACACCTTTTATCTGAGTATAAAATCTGTAAGTTTAAAACAAAGGAGCTGGAATACACCAGCTTGAGAGGGAGACAAGAGGGATGGGTAACACAGGGTCCTCCTGCAATATGAAGAGTTTGGGCCATGGCTGTTAATAACCCTCCTCTCCCCATCAGGCCCATCTGTGGGGTCTTGTGTCCTCAGGAGCCAAAGACAATTTATCATCTGTTCTGTTTGTTACAGGATAACTTTTGCAATCTTTCAGCAGAAATTCTGCTGGTTCATGTTGCAGGAGTTGCTTTTGGGAAAAGGTTGGGAGATGCTGATCCTAGTAAGTGCTTTGAGGTGTAAGTCACTGATCTCTTGACTGACTGTTTAGGACTGTGGTGTTCCAGGAAAATCGGGAGCAGGTTTCAGAAGAAGCACGATCCAATGCTGGAAGGAAATACAGGGTTTGGGAACAAGGAAAGGGATTTTCTTCTCCTTGGCACATGTCAGGCTACTCAGCATAGGAATGGGGAGATCCGTGTTTCCATTGGGAGACCATGAGTGATGTCTTCAGTTGAGTGGCTCAGCAGCCTTTCACTTGTCCAAGAGAAAATATCGTCTTTAGAGAATTCATGACCCTAGTCTTACACCTTGGCAGGGAGGCTGGCAATGGACATTTCACCTCTGTGCATGTCCCTCCTCTGAAACATAACCCCCACCAAGCGCTTAAAACAGTCTGCAAGGCAGTGCAGTGACTCAACATGCTTTGAGATTCCAGCAACTTCAGACTTGTATTAAATGCTCTTGTCTACAAGAGCATAATCAACAGCAACTTGTACACACCATAACAGTCTGGTACAAGACTTGGAGTATTTCTGCATCAGCTGGAAATCATTACACAAGGGAATGAGATGAGAATGGGCCTCTATTGATGAAAATATCACTTAAATGATAAATTGTATACTACCTCCTGGCAGAATTTGGTGGTTTATCCTCACTCTCTTAGAGCTGTTTGAGTTAGTAGCTCCACTTTTAAAGCATTAAATAAAAGTGCATAGGAAAGGCTGAGTGCACAAAATGGATGTTAAGCAGAATCATCTAGGTAACAAATGAGAAGTTTTATAGGTGGATTTCTGGAGCTGAGGTGTATGCTCTCTCACAGTGATATAGAGATGTTTCCTCACTGCCAGGACAGTGCTCCTTATTTATTACAGCTGGACCTTGCTATAATCCAGCTCCTGCCTTTACAGCAAAGGTGGTAGAGTATCTAATTTTGCTGTCTCTCCATGAAGTAGTCCCATGGATATATTTCTGGAGGAATTTTGCATGGTACTGGTGCATAGCATCTCTGAGTCTCTCCAAAATTCGTGGTGAGATCTTCAAATTACTTCCAGGACACCACAACGTGGATCTGCATGCCCTAATTTGAGATTGCAATAACTAAGACTATGTGAATTTGTCATCCTCTCCTGTGCTTCTAAATGGTTGGCATGACACAGCACGTGCTCCTCCACAGCATGAAGGTTTCTGCTCAGTTTCATCCACAGGAGGGAAATACCATCCTCATAATGAGTTTTAAACGTAACACAATCAGCTTGGCTTCTTAAGTAGTGCAGAACTGAGTATTTGATTCAGTATATTTTGGGAATCTGTTTTTATTTACTCAGAGCCTCTTTACATCTATAAGCAGAGCAAAAGGATGTTACAGCAGGGGTGTTTACAGGGTGGTTTAGCTTGCTGCAAATAAACCAGCTCTTTCCACTGGCCAAAGAGAGCTCTTACTACAGGGCCCTTGGCAGAATAAGAAATTAGTCACTCGTTGGCAGGCTGGTGCACTGACGCCCAGGCCATAGATGCTCCTTCCCAAGGTTAGGTGGGGACCCCATCTCACCTCCTCTAAGTTCAAAAATGGGCAGAGTTTTATCATTGGAATATGTGTACCCCCAGCACTACACTACACCACAGACACTACAGAGCCTTTATCATCACATTTTGTCAGTAACACCAGCACAAATCACTGGGATGAAAGAAAATTGCCTTGATGAACATACACCTCAGAAAGTTATCATAGTGTTCATTAATCGCCAGTCACTCTTTGGTGATTATTTAGCCAAATTGGAAAAAATTTTCTACATGAATGAGAAGATGTTTACTTAATAAAGCAGAAAGCTCCTAGAAGCATGCCCTTGTTTTCCTCAATTTAGCGGTACAATAAGTTTATATCCTCCTGCTTTTACAGCTCAGGAAAAAAGCCACGGTGCTCTATCAACTTGTTGCTGTTGGTTTCTGTCCAGCCAATTCTTCAGCAGGAAACCTGATGCTGCTCAATGTGTGCATTTAATATGTTTAAATGGTACATACATGAGCTGATGGTCATGGTTTGTTATCTGCATCTCTCTGCATGCCCTGAGCCCTTGTGAAACACTGGTAAGGAGGAACAGGAGAGTGCAGTGCCAAATCCCAGCTCCAGGGTTGGCATTTCTCCAGCACTGACTGATGGCATCAGGGTCATGTTAGAAAAGAGGAAGGGCCCCCAATACCTTCATCCTGGCAACAGCCTTGTGCTTAATAAGGACTCCCCTGGAAGCATGTTGCTGGGACCAGCCAGATCTTATGTCTGCAGTGAGGTGGGATGTGCAGGAAAGAGGAAAGCCAGTGCTGGCACTGGAGAATCCAGGTACCGATAGCAAATCAAAATCTTGGTATGTGCCATGGTAATACTGATGTCTGTTCAGTGTCTTTCACCATAGTTAATTATTAAAAGCATTCAACAATAACAAACATGTGAACAGGATAGAAACACTAAGAGAGCCCATAAATGGTCAAAAATTAGTAATTAGTAATTTTAATACGATTCAGAAAATAATTCAGAATCTAGCTTTTAGTTATCTAAGTTTTTACTTATCTACCACTTCTGTTTGCTGATACTTTCAAGAAATCTCTTTATTTTAAATTCATATTTAGCTGAACAAATTATGAAGTTTTTCCTACATGACAGAGCATGAAAATTGAATTATTACACTGGTACTTTAAGTTCTAATCAGTGAGATCAAATTGTACTAGTTTCCGCATCTGTGATCAAACAAATAGGTGAGGCCTTCTGGCATAAACAGATATACAGGATTAAACTGAAATCCTGATCTTTTTCAGTACCCTTCATGGTCTTTGAAATAGGTTTTTGGAGTTTCCAGTAAAAAAGTGGGAAAAAAATTTGTACAAAGTGTCCAGAACAATGATACAAACCCAGCCAAAGAAGTGTATTTAAATTCTAAAGTAACTGGATAAATATACTGAGATTTTTAAAATAACCAAGACCATTTTTAGTGGCTCCCTCACTAACTTGGGCACACACCGGTGCAGCGCAGAGCCTGTCTGAAGCTCTCAGACACATCCTGCTCAGTCTGTTCTCCAGGAGAATCCTCCTCATTCAGCAGAACAATTGTCTGGATCCTCCTGAAGACTCACTCTGTTCTTAATCCTCCGCTGCCGGTTTTCAGCAGCCCCGCAGCTGTGTGACAACTGTGCAGCTCAGCACTGCTGCAGCGAGGCCACAGGACTTGTGGGGCTTCCAAATTAGAGCTGCTGTTATTCTGTATGTGGTTAAGTCCCAGTGTTAGAGGTAGCTCATGTTTCATTCATGCTCAGACCCCAAACCCCAGAACAACTGAGTTTTCTAATACTGTGGACATCAACATCAACGGGCTTGAACAGAACTGGGTTAACACCCGAGCTTTGCTGAAGACCACATCATCTCTGCTTGTGCTTATTGCTACCCAGTTTAACATCACTCTGTGTATCTAACCATTGTCCAAATATTATTCTGTTTCTTACACCTTTTGGAAAATAAAAGATCAGGGGAAAAAAATTATTCTTCTGTTGTGGGCTTTTTCATGCCACATGCATTTCTCTTTTGCCATAGAAGCTCTTAGGTACTAGCTTTGAAATTTATTTCAGTTATAGTTCTTTGCCATGTTACTTGTATAAGGAGAAGGAAAAAACACTGGTTTTAGGAAGAGCAGATTTAATTGTAGCATTTTATACGTATTTAATGACTTATAGAAATGAGGTCATGTGAAATAATCTGGAACTAAATCTTGCTGTTACCCCCCCCACTTGGTGCTCACAAAGCAGCATCTGAAATGTCACGTTCAGTTTTGGATCTCCCAAGTCAAGGGGTGAATCACTGATAAACTGGGCCCTCCAAGGTGTTTGGGGCTGATGCACAGGGTCAGTAAAGGGGGGCTGAGGAGCTGAAGAAGAGAAAGCTGAGGAAGACCTTGCTGCTCCTTTCCACCACCCAAAGAGGGCCAGAGAGAAGGTGAACGCAGACTCTTCTTCAGATACACGGTGAAGGGATGAGAGGCAACATACAAGCATTTCATGGAAATTAATGGAATATATATAAGGAAAAAATGTTTCATGGGAAGGTTGATGCAAAAGCGGAACTGGACCCAGGAAGGGGGAGAGTCATCGTCCCTGAAGATTTTCAGAACTCAACAGGACAAGGACCTGTGCAACCTGGCCTATATGAGGTGGTAGCTCTGCCCTGGACAGGGACCTCTACCCCAAGTTATTCGATGATTCTGTTATAAGAAAATCCAAATTAGTCTCCTTATTCAATGTTCCTAACGTCAGTGTTGACTAAAGATCTACCTCTCTAACTGGAAACCAGAGGAACAGCACTACCAGAATTTTCCCTGCGAGTGCATAAAAAGCCAGGCTTAGCTGGGACTGTTTTGTTATCATTTCTAGTTCCCTTTCACACCACTTTGGTTTGTTCCTTTGCTTCTGAGTGTTGTCTTCTTGGAGATATTCCATACAGCATTTTATAGGCAGCCTTCTGAAATCCTAAGCTGGGGTTTGACTAACATTTTGTTTTGTTGGTGATGTCTGTCCCTACTCAGCTACGGTGGTACGTTGGTATGGTGGCACTTCTATGGTGATGTATGGCAGTGCAGTGAACCAGACTGTGGCACTGATACGGGTTAACATAACTCAAAAAAAAAAAATTCCCAAAAACTCAGAAAGAAATGTCCATCAAATGTTCCCTTAAGGCAGCAATGTACTGAAAGTTGAGATGTGAGATTGTATTGAAAGATTCAGTCACTCCTGGCTAGTTCTGTGTGCTAGAGCTTAATTTTTGAGGGTAAACCAGTCACATTCAAAGATTGAAAAGTAGTTTCTAAGTCCTTCTGTACCTTTAGGCGTTTAAACAATGGGGTTTTTTTCCTAAACCAGCCTTATTTTCTCCATGAGTTGTAAAAGAAATGCAAATCTCTCACTGGCTTGAAATTTCTGTGTTGTTTTAAATAAATATTCCTGTGATGCATAACGCAGTGAAAAGGAAAGTGCAGCCATTTGTTGCTGTTTCACTGTATTTAGACCATCTTTCATGCTTGTAGAGGTCAAATCCATTTAATCTGGTTATGCTATTTCAGTCACATTCACATTTTTAATGCAAAGCTCAGGTTTGCTCCACACTAGAATGATCGTTCTGGTTTTGTAACAAGCTTTAGTTGTCCTGGGCTTTGGAGACTTCTCTCTTCTATTTTCCCTCAGCCTTAGACACAGTCTTTGTCATTTATCAGGTAATTTTCCCTCTTGGAGTGCCAAAATGCTACAGAATCCTGATTACAGGAGTGCTGAACAACATTTTCAGATTCTGTGTTATTGGGAGCAAATTTTGAAGCCTGCATTAAAAGCCTGGCATTGATGTGGTTACCCTGACCATGGTGCTCAAGGTGGTTTGCACAGGTCACTGCTGCCTTTTAAAGGGAGATACAGAATCGCGTCTTCACACCCTAACTCATTCAGACAATGAGTTATCTCAGTGCTCCCCTGGCCTCAAAAGGGCTCACCAGTTCACAGCTTCATTAGGACACCTTTTGTGCTCTTACTGTAAATAAACCAGGCTAGAAAGTCTTTCTTGTGAAAGGTATTTGTCACAGTCATAGCTTCTCAAAAGCTCCAGAAGGAACCTGCCCTATCCCTTTCCTCTGTAAGTTTTGTGTTTCCTCTTCTCCTTAGAAGAAGGCTTCTCACTTAAACACCTTTTTCCCAACGAGAAGATGCTGTATGTTAAGGAACTTAGGAAAAACCAAGAAAGCACACCAGGCAGTTTAGTGTTCTTTGAAGCCCCACTTGCTTCTGAATTTGAAGAATTCACCGCTCCCATTGCCTTTTGCAGTAGTAACCTTCTGGCTTCCACTGTGTTCCTGCATTATCCCCTAAGGAAATTGAAAATAAGGCCCTAAATACTTCTTGTTTTTTACTTTTAACATCACTTACAAACATGCAGGAGAGAAATGGCCAGCCTGGCAGAGGTTTGGCACTATCAGGCAAGACAAGAACTTAGCGTAGATAGTGAAAAAGAGGCAGAAAGAGACAGAGCATGATGTTTTGAAGCAGGAGTAAGAAAAGGAATCATGACCAAGTTCAGGCTTTGGATAACAAAATGATGCTGTTTGCTAAGCAGTCGTCCAGAAGACTGACAGTAGCTTGATAAAACAATGCACGGACCAGACACTGACACCTTTATGTGAACCTTGCTCAAAGCAAGTGCCAAGAGTAAGTGGATCAGAGCTGTCAGAGCTGTTAATAAGGGCAAAAGTGGGCAGGAGAAATGGCAACCCCCATTTGCAGTGTAAGATCTGACCATAAGAGATTGCCAACAAGAGAGATCCTAGAAAGCTTTCTTTTCATGGTAAGACTCTTAAGACTAACTTCCTAAATGAGGCTGCCGAAGCAGGACTCAAAACTCTGCAAGCTAAAAGATAAATGATATGCTTTTCCTTTTTAAAATACAACCTTCCTTAGCCGACAATAAAACATGGGGGGAAAGGAGAGAAACTGTTTCAATTCAAGTTCAGTTACAAGCAAGCTTTCTTTAATCTCTGATTTATTCTTTCCTAGAAGACCTCCTTAATACATATTATCACGAGTAGTGGTCCTTACTGTAAGTGGAGGGACACTGACAACCATTTGCCCAAAGTTCCTGCAGTCTATATTCAATAGCAGTGTGATGAGTAAAAATAAATGCCAACGTACATAGGTACAGAAGCAGATCTTATATCCAGTTGCAAACTCACACTTAATTATTAATGACTGAAGTGCTGTAGTCTTTCACTTAGTAGCAAAACATACCCTGAATATCTCTTGGGTTATGTCAGATTGACAGAGCATCAGTGCCAAAGACAATGTCAACTTTTCACTGATGGATCAAGTACCGTGTACAAGAGTGAGAAAAGTGAATATTCAAATGAGAATCCCAGTTTCCTCTGATAACGAGCCAGGAATTCCACATTCAAGAACTGATTGATGGAAGTTGGCCGTGTCATAGACAAAATGATAAACAGCTTCAGAATAATGAATTACAAGCAGAAATTATACTAGTGAGTGATGGAGTAGATCATGGAAAGGTCATTTTGTCCATCTCTGTCCTAATGCAGAATTCTTTTTGATTACATATTCCTCAGTGTTCTGCATGGTTTACTTGTAAATGACTTAAAGACACGAGTATTTGGATTGTTATATGAATTGTACATCACTCAACTGCCAGATAGATTTCACATTAAAGAACTTTCTCCAATGGCCTGATAATTTTGTGTGAAAATTTCTCTTGCCTCTCCTAATCACTTCTCAGCACAGAAGAATTCTTATCACTATCAGCTGGAGTAGTAAGTATGACTGGTGAATCTGGGAGGAACTGTATCTTTTCTAGCCTTTTTACCAACGTTTGGATGGAGGAGTTGGTGTGTTTTCCTGTACTGAAGATTTCCAGTGCAAGAGATACCATCCTCAACCACAGACGGGAATTGTTCAGTCCTCACAATGAAAGGAAGTGGTTGGAGGAAGCAATACCAATTCAAGGTGGGAGATTTCTCAGGTTACATCTCAGATCCCTCTTAGTGAATTCGTGTCTAATAAAGCAGACTCAAAGCTGAAAGAAAGATTATGCTGATGGCAAACAAATCGGAAGTGAAGAGGTTGTGGCTAGACAGTGTTTGGAGTTTGCTGGCCTGCCGAGAGCTCAGGGCAGTTTTTGGGAAATGTGGAGGAGAAATCTCGAAATAACTCTATTTAATGCTACTGCAAAGTCCTCTTTGGCTATGCTGACCCAGCAAAACAGAGACTGTAAACCCAGACACGGCTTTTCGTCCTCTGCAGTGACAACTGCATAGCTCTGCAGCACTCCATGTCTCACATGTATCTTCCAGAGGGCGGTGGAGTTAATAAAGAGACTGGTCTTTCTGAAAAGCAGACTTCAAGCTTCACAGAACAAGCACGGGTGTTACTTGGGCTCTTGGTGCTTTTCTAAAAGTAGAAGATGCCCAAGAACTCGTTGTATCTGCAGCTGGTGCTTGCCAGAAATGCTTGTATGATCTATATGGATGAGTGGAGAAAAGGGGGGAGAGAGGGGAGGAAAGGCCTTGGAGGAGAAACAACTGAGGAGATACAAATGAAAATTCAATTAAACAGAAGAGAAGGAAAATTCAAACTAGCATTGACACTCTGCTCAAGGCTGCTGATGCATCTTGATTTCATCTCTAAACCTAGTGAATGAAGGCGACAGTGAAGAAAACAAATTACCTCTCTGGAAAGAGCTGAATTAGATGACCAAGAAGATGAAAACATTCAAATACAGATATTCCTCTATGATATGCCCAGGGCTTGTAACAAATTCAACCAGAACAATAGATCTTGGCCTTGTAACCATTCCAAAGCTTGTCCAATATATGAGGTTTTTTTTTTTTTTTTTTTTTTTTGTAAAGGACTCAGTTTATTTGCCAACTGGAAGACTTGAAATGGACAATTAATGTAATCCCCTGTTGTCCTCCACCTTTTGTAGCCATCTGTCATGGTTTGGCATAGTTTGGGTTTGTAGTTAAAGAGGGCTCCATCAGCCACGGAAGTGATTCTTTGCAAAGAGGTGCTTACAGCTTCCTCTAGACCCAGTAGAACCAATCAACCGGCTAGTTTGAATATTGGCAACTTTTTAAAGCCACTTAAGAAGCTTGACACGGCTCTGTGGTCCACATTTAAGAATGAACAAAGCCCGGGAAAGCTCTCTTGCTTCTGGCTTTTGGACAGGTAACTGGGGGGCCACGGTGCAGCCGAGCGGAGCCGGGCCAGGCCCTGCTCGGTGCGGCCTGGCCGGGTTGGCTATGGCGCGGCTTGGCTGAGATCTCAGCCGCTTCTGCTCGCTGGACACCCAGCACAGCCCCCTCAGTGTGGGCTGGGCCGGCCGGGAGACAGCCACCCTGGAGCCTCGCAGCCCTGTTCCGTCCGCGGCCCTGCTCCGTCCGCGGCCCTGCTCCATCCTCGGCCCTGCTCCATCCGCGGCCCTGCTCCATCCTCGGCCCTGCTCCGTCCGCCGCCCTGCTCCGTCCGC